>NC_087069.1:618154-742533 GCF_963678635.1 Symsagittifera roscoffensis
CCACAGGCTATTTTTCGTAACAATCAAAATTTTTAGAAGATATGAAAGCCTTCTGCTGAAATAAATTGTTTCCAGAAACACTGCGTTAAAAGTGGTGATACAAAACTTTGATAGGCTACCAGTTCACTTTATTAAGTTCGTGGAAAATTTTTTTGCTGAGCTACTAAGATGTTGAAGAGCTACTAGTAAAATGTTCGGTCAAGTTTCTGGAGTATACAAGCAAATGAATTTCACACCGTTCAATTGGCAGATGATACATAATTAGTTTAAGATATTCCAATTTTGAAAAACCCTGTCGTTGTGAAAACTCAAGATTGAACACATGATTAATGCAGAAAACAAAGATAAAAACGGAAATGTGAAAAACAGTAAAACATTCAGGTCAATTTTTTTTTCTAAAAATGAAAATCTGAAAACCAAAAAATCAGTGCGAGACCTTGGTTTTGAATTGGGCAAAAATTTTAGTTTTGTGAACAAAACTTTTAAATGTTTTTGGAAATTCAATCAAAAAAATTAAAGTCGACTTTTTTGTAACAAAACTGTGTAAAAGTTTGCTTCATAAGAAAAAATTGTAGATATCGAGACCTTATTCCAAAAAACAACGTACTTCCTGTAGAAAGTTTCATACACTATTTGCTCTGCAGGAAAATTTTGATCTTGTCATTGAAAAATCAAGTCTTGCAACTGGTGAATGAAAAATAAAAGAATTATGCAACAACCTGTCGAAAAAAAAGACCAAAAAACTGAGTTTTCGACACAGTTGTGGAAATTACTAATCAGTTGCCAGAGATGGAGGCTAGAACTACAATGGTTTTCATAAAATTCGAATGAGCTAAAAAAAAAGAAGCAAAAAAATAAAGTTAAAAAACAGCTAACGAAATATTGGCGATTTTGAACGACATATGCATAAATAACTCTCGTAATTACGTTACAATTAATTGTTCGGCTCTTTTTCCTTTCCCCAAATTCAAATTTCTACCGGTGAAATTTTGCTAACGTTATCCGAATGTTACGAGAACTTACATGCCAATTGAGTAGGCCATGAGAAGCATATTTGGTCTTAATAACTAACCGTGTAAAACCCCTGCCCCTGTTTAGACCATAAAATTGATGCTTATTGTGAGGTGGGAAGAAAAAGAAAAAGAACCCATTATACTAATAAAGGTTGGGGGCCAGCCTGGATCCCCGTACCCAGTAAATTTGTAAATTTTCTAAAACAGATCTGAAATAATCTTCTTCAGATCTAAATTTCAGATCTGAAATAGGCTGTGAAATGTTCAAATAACGCTTGGATACTTTAAGGATTGGTTATTTCAGATCTAATTTCAGGTCTCAAATTTTGTTTTTCTTAGTTTTTTCACATCTGAAAAAAACTATTTCTGATCTAATTTCGGATCTCAAACTTAGTTTTTTTTGTTTATTTCAGATCTGAGAAGTCAACGATTTGGACTCAGTTTTTGCTTTTTTTAGCTTTTGCTAGCTACTAGCAGGTAATCAGCGAAGTCTGAAGCTGGAGACTGCCGAAGTAAGTTTCCCCAAGCATTAGATAAACATTGGAAACGCATGTGTAGTGCATGAAAAGCAAAAGAAATTTACAAAAAACTCTAACAAATTTTGAAAACTTTTTAACTCAGTTGAACAAAAAATTTAGTTAAAAAAAACTCTTTGTGAAAAAATTCGTAAGTTTTTCTGACCGCTAGCTAATCTAAACATAATTGTATATTGCAGAAACATCAAAAAAACTTCCATTTTTTGCTCGAAATGCATAAATTATAATTTAACAAAGGATTTCTCAGATCTGATTTCAGATCTGAAATTTTGTCTTTCAAGGTAAATTCAGAACTGAATTGTTTCAATTCAGATCCAAATTTCAGATCTGCAATTTGTAAACGCTTATCAAGATCTGAAATAAAGAATTTCAGATCTGAGAATCAACTTATGTAAAAAATAAAGAATTTCAGAACTTGCACAGAAAATCTCCTGGGTACGGGTCTACTCAATCTTGTTTGTTGAATTCTAAAACAATATAAGAAGCCATGTGTTTTTTAAACTGCGTTTTAAAGTAAAAATTTAACAAACTTGTATAAAAATAATGAAAAATATTTACTATCTTTTGTTTTATCTTGATTTTTTACTCAGTATTTGGGTATGCTTCGTGTGTTAAATTTCAAAAGAACTGTTCAATTTTTAGGAGAACAATGGAATGGTTTGTCTGTTTTTGTGTTTCACTTTAAGAAAATTCTAAGTAAAAACTTCAAAAATGAACTTCAGCTTAATCAAATATGAAATCCAAAACAAGCGCGGTTTTAAAAGGTAATTGGTTGAAGTTCCTCTGTGTCAACGACGTATAACGAGCTGAACATAGAATTGATTACCCGGGTTGACCTCCATACACCAAAAATGCTTATCATACAATTTCATGCAACAAAAAACGTTATCATACAATTCCATACCTCAAGTGTATGGAGGAAATGCTTGTCATACAGTTTTCATAAATTTTCGAAAATTCATAAAAAATTATTTTGTTTTGTTTTTCAAGCGCAAATCGAATTTTGTACGCAAACAAACGTTTTCTGAAAAAGTCTTTCATGCATGCAAAACTTAATTTTTTGTGTGCATAACGTAGTCTTGGATACGATAAAATTGGCTTTTTTCTTTTCACTTAAACTTTTTTTTTCAAAAACGCTGAAATTTCTAATTTTTTTGTATAGCGTGTTTATGTATGCCTTGATTAATGTCTGATAGTTTAAAAATTCACAAATTTAAAATAATCATCTTTAAAAATTTTGCCAAAAACCAAAAGTTTGTTACTTTTGTTACATCATTTGTGGAGGACAGCTCGAAGACAATTCAGGTCGTTTTCTATGCTTTGTAAATGCAAGAGCGTCCAACCTTTGGTAATTTGAGTAACCAAGGTCTTTGTCACCTATCATAAAATTTCCATTTATGGGAAAAAGCTTATCATAAAGTTTTCATACAATGTTCTGTACGTATGGAATTGCATGAAAAATTTCACATTTATGAGAATTGTATGATGTGCATTTTTGGTCAATCCGGTTAGATGTTGCTCCGTCTTGTTCTCATTTTCACACTGCTAGTGATAGCTGAGGCACAGTAAAGGCGTTGCACAAGAGGTTCGAACTGTTTCATTGGAGAAGAAAGCAGTGGAGGAAAACGCTATAACCCATATCCTCGCCTTCCTGATCTCTTTCCCATGCACATTCGTTGTAATCCAGTTTGCTTCCTTGGCTAAATTGCTTCCTAGGCCAAGTTTGCTTGAATCGCAGATGCAACTTCTAAGAAGAAGCAATTGTAACAAAAGAATTGATGATAATGATAACCGTTTTCATCTAGCAATTGTCCTTAGTACACCCGCATTTTGACATTAAAAAAACGTTAATTGTTTCTTCTGCATAACTGGAAGTGCAACTAGCAGTATACGCACATTTTCTAACGCACTTTTCTCGCACTTGTTTCTTTCATGTTTTGTAAGCTCTAGTCAATGATTCATTAATTCCACTAGGGAACTTTTTTTGATAATTGATAATTTCATAAAATGCCTAATACCTACAGCGTGACTGATTCCAATAATTGTTCATTAAAATCTGAAACAACTCGAACAACTCAGGTTTCTGTTACTTTGATTCAAAATAACTAGTTCAGATAAAAAGAAACAGTTTTGGCAGATGCACGTCTCAAATTTGAGTCAGATTCAAACGCATCTGTAGGGGGCTGGATTAAGTTGATCATCCATAAAAGCAATTTTGGATTAAGAACAACTGGTTTTTCCAGAATCTTTAATTTGAGTAAACAATTTAGTCTGTGTTTGTTTTTTGTTTTGGTTTTCAGTTTTATCGGAAAAAAATTCTACGTTTGAGAGCAAATTTCAGTGTCATACAAAGGACTATAAACTGTTTCGAAAAAAAATCAGTGTTTTCACTGGAGATATCTTAAGAAGACCGCCGCGACCGTCAATCGACAACAGGATTGTCCACGTAACCCTTTAATTGCTATAATAAAATGAAACAACGTTACTAACTTGACAGTCGAACATCGATAGAGTTACTCCGAAATCGCGAAAACTACAGGCAGGTGTTGAACATTGCAGTATAAACCTCAATAAAACTGTTGTCTCTTATCATCAAAGTTTTATAATAATCTGCCAAAATTACGTTAGCCTGTTAATTAAATGCACATAAAATTTTGGGATTTCGGAATTTCTATTTGATTTCTTGATAAGTTTTCAGATATGTAATGATAATAACGTTTGCCAAGTTTTTTCAAACAACAATTTTTAAAAGGACAAAGGGCTCCTTTTGCAGTTTTGCTGATCGTTTTACACTGCACTCATTTCTTTAGGGGTCACATTAATGTGGTTCGCTTTATTTAGCTGGTAGTTCAAAACGAAACCTGTTTTCATCTAAAAGATTGGTGAAATTAAACTAAAATGGCAAGAATGGCGAAAGTGTTGGTCCATCAATTATCAATGGTCCAAAAGTTATCAATTATGGTCCATTAAAATACGATTTAAGATTTAAAACCGGCATCTGCAGGCGATGATTTTATTCAATTTTTTCTCATCAAAACTCTTTATAATCGATTATTATCGATGAAACTCCAGTGCTGGGATCGACAATTTAAGGTAATTTTCTTACTATAAGAGCAGAGTTTGATTTGATTTCTAGAACCATGATAATTTAGAAGCATATTACTTTTCGAGAACTTGGTGGAAAATTGGAGCTTGATGCTCAAATTAAGCTTGCTTGCATAATTTTTTCATCTTTTTCTAACAATCATAAAAAACAAGAGGCAAAAAAGAGCCAAAAAAGGCCAAAAAGAGCCAGATCAACTGGAGAGCTTTAACATTATGCATCTAGGCTGGTGGAGGTATCCTTAACGAGAAAAAAACTTGTGTGGAAAACAAGCTAAAATCAGCCGTGCGTAGAAAATTGGTACAAGCAGGCTTCCTCCTTTTTTTTGAATAAGATAGTTTTTAATATCAGTGTTGGGTTACTTGAGCTGTTAGGATCTGTGAGAAATTGTCAAACAATTTGAGGCTCTTCCCGAATTCCTTCTGTTTGATTTGAGAAACTAGAAAAAATTTTTGCCTTTTGAGGAAACTTTTGGGCTGAATCTTGGTGGAAATGGTGATATTCGTTTGTGCCAGTTGAAACAAAAGTTGTTCACTTGTTTACTTAGTAAAAAATTCAGTTCAACTGAAATGTATTCATGGTTTTGTTACGAACAAACAAAGTTAAATTTTTAGATAACAAATAGTTAAGACCTAAGTCACTTTAGCAGAAAATCATTTTTTTGAAGAGTATCAATTTATTTGCTCATTCACACTTGTTATTTTACGACAAGGCATGAATAAAAAAGGAAAAATTAGAATGCATGAACAAAAAAAGAAGTCATTTGCATAGTTTCGCGCATTTTCCGGCCTCTTTCCCTCAGAAAGATCAAAAACAAACTCTTCAAAACGTAGAACACAGATGAAGATGGCCTTGGGTAAGAGATGCACCCGGGCACATCGTGCCCTCAGGCCGTGCTCTTTTTCCCTCGGGCATCTTTCGACTATGTTCTAACAACTACTAAGAGCTTAGTAGTCAAGCACAAATTTTTTAAAAACCGACCTTTTGTTCTGCCCTCTTAGAAAAACTAGTGCTCACTGCAAGATCAAGTTATGTTACTGCACAGTTGCGAATCTTTTGCATACTTTCTTCGCAGTCAGGTATAGTCAGGTATTTCAGGGCTTTTCAAGAAAAACTTTTCTCATTATACTGTTCAATTGAACTGTGAATTGCGCAAAGTTACTAAACTTTGTTACAAATAAAGTTCTTGATCAGTCGACCATCAACCTAAAAATTCGAATATTTTACTGACTATCCCCAAAGCTTTTACGAATCGCTCATCATCGAGATCCTCAATTGGGGCATCCGCGTCAGCTTCATCGTCCACATATCTCCTTGCGTCATTTGCTTGGGCACTGACAAAGGCTCCAATCGTGAGAAAAAACAGAGCAAAGCATATCAGGAAGCGGTTCTGAAAATACAAGTTCAATTAAAGTATGAACGAAGTCTCAAATATATAAAAATTAAGATTAAGAAACAGTCTCACCATCTCTGACACTTTTGATGCAGATAATATATTAGCTCAACAATAACAACGAAATTTTCCTTCAAATGTTGAAACATCTTTTTTTAAAGTAAGAATTCCCTCCTAAATAATATTTCACGTGTGAACTGGAACAACAGAAAAAAAAAATTTGAGATTTTTTGAGATTATTTGACAATTCTAGGTATGTTTTTGGCTCTTTTTCCTTCACAATGACCCCCCCCCCCCCCACCTCCCACGACCATCAATTTTATGGTGTAACTAGTGGTTTTACAAGGTTAAACATGAAGAACAAATGTGTTTGGCACATCCTAAATAGTCCGCATGTCAATTTTCATAATGATCGGACAATGTGAACAGTAACTTTACAAGTAAAAAATTGCAGGTGGGGGGAAAGGAAATAGAGCCATGTTTTTTCTCATTGCAATTTAATGCAAAAAATCTAAAAGCTTTAGAACAAATGAGTACAGCGAACGAAGCCGCAATCAATGAAGCGTTAACAAAAAAATTCTCGTAAAATACCCACTGCGTCCATCAATCGTCAAAATTGGTTTTCAAGTGAAACTTTAAACGCTTAGGTTGTGAATAAGGAAAAAAACTGTAACAAAATGACAATCCAACATCGAGGGAATTAATTGAAAATGGTTAAACTGCAGGTGTTGGATGATGGCGTTAAAACTCTAAAAAAAAGTTGATTTTTATGTATTGAGATTTTATAATCGCCAGCCAAACTTTTTTATAAACGTTAAAAAATTTTAAAAACGCATATACAATTTTGAGTTTTTGGAAATTCGATTTATTTTTTAGAAAATGCACGATACCAGATAAGTTTTTGCTTTTTGGGCCGACAATCTGGGTTGAAAATTTTTAAAGTCAAAAGAATCCTTTCCTAGTTATGTTTTTCGTTTCTCACTGCAGTCACATCGTTAGGAATTAAATTTCCTTGGCTCGCTTTGCTTACTTCTCAGTGAAAAACGCACCCTACTTTCAGTTCCAAAAAATCGGAAGTTACTTAAAAAGGGCCACCAATTACGAAATTTTTGAAATTTTTGACCAGCAACTGCACTGTATAAATTGACAAATGTCTGTGGAATAATCTCTGCTATGAAAACATTTTATTATTATTATATGATTAAAATTATATAGAGAATACTAGAAGTAAACAGAGTAGTAGTATAGATATACGACACTGGGATCGGGGGGGGGGGGGGAGGTTGGTGATCCCTACAGGGATCATTGGGTATAGATTATACCTAATGATCCCTATGTAAATATTTATACCTAATGATCCCTATGTAAAATATTTATACCTAATGATCCCTATGTATAATTTTTATACCTAATGATCCCTATGTATAATTTTTATAGCAAATGATGCCTATGTAAAATTATTGATCCCTAATGATCCCAATGTATAATTTTATACTTAATGATTCTTATGTGAAAATTGTGTTGGTTAAAACAAAATCGTTCTGGCGATATAATATTTCTTTCCGCCACCTACAGCTCGGCAAGCTATGTTGTATTCCAAATGAACTAAAACTATTTCAACCTTGCTGTTGAAGGTCTTTGCGAATTGGTTCTTTCAAAGTTTCTACAAACTCTATGGTCTTGGTGAAAATAGATATGAAATGAAATGGTTGAATTATACACAAAATCTTCTAAAACAAGTGTCGTTTAAAGCTAATGAAAACGCATGTGAGTTAGAAAACGTTTCAAAATCGAATCATAATTGTAAAATAAAATCAGAAGCTTAATTTCATTGACAAGTTGATTGAAAAGTATACGAAAACAGTCATGTAGAACTAAATAATAGTTTAATGAAAAAGCATATGGGTTAGGAAACATTCGAGTATTGTGTATGTTTGATCCGTTTTGTGTAGAAATATTGTCAGAACTTGTACCTAAGTGTTACTTTAAAATTTAGGATAGAATAGAACTTCTTGGGGTCCGAGTAGAGGAAAATGCATGGCGCTCGAATCTCAGCCGAAAGGCGGCGTTTCGAAACCCGTCCGGAAATTGTACCGAAAGGAGACCTTAGTTGCTTGTATGATGATATCCCCCCATAGATCCATTTTGTTTTTTTTTTTGATAGTAATCTAACTTCTCGGATTATTGCTATTAATTTAACAATTGAGTGAAAATGTCAATTACAAAGAAAATTTAGTGTTTAAAATGAAATTGAAAAGTGTACAAAACGTCCATATAAAATAGTTAATTATTGAGAAAGCATGTGAGTTAGAAAACGTTTCAAAACATGATCATTTATGTAAGCAAAATCAGGAGCATCACCATTAAAGTTTTTATCATAAATCAAATGTGCAATATAAATGCAAAAAGAACCGCACATGGTAGAGTTTGAGTCTTGCATGGGATATTTTGTCATTATTTCAGTGACCTGATAAAATTTCTCGTTCAATCATTTAAATATATTGCTGTACTGCCAAAGAGGAAGACCGAGAGGATCAGCGAAGTATAAAACATTTCTTCTCATGCAAATCACAGTCCAATGTGTCCCCGGAGAATCTGATTTTGAAGTGTTCACAATCATAAAGATATTGTTTGGGATGTGAGGTGGAAAATTGTCCGCTGCAAATACTCGAAAAAACTTATATTTCAGATGTTTACAGTTCTGAATGAGATCCTGCAACTGGATTTCATCCATTTTTAGACGGTCGAAACTGGAAGGACGTTCTTTGTAACTTTACGGTCAGAGGTAATAATTACATTCGATGAGCGTATACCCCAAACAAACAATTCCAGTTTTGCTGTCAAAGCGTTTGAGAATTGAAGATCGAGTGAAACTGAGCAGTTAGTAAGTTCTGGATGCAAGAAGTCATGAGCTGCCTGCTGTGTGCTAGTGAGATCAAAACACATAATAAAGTGCTATTGGTAGTTATCCAGAGTGATTCCCAGCCCGCAGTGCAACAAACCTAGCGCCGATAGTGTGTTGAAGAAGAGACGTTTATGATCTTGTGTACTAATTGGTGTACTTGCTATTGTTGAACCGTTCCGTCACAAGGTAACTTGCTCCAATCCAAACTTTCGATAATAAAAAGGATTCGTTCGGTTTGTTCCTAGAAATGCTTTATTTGTGTTCAATGCTATTATAAATTGTCTCACCGGTTTAGGAGCAACAAAATCTTGATGTTGCCAGCTGCGCTGACCAGCTGTTGCAAGAAACGTTTTTGTAATTTCTTCTTGATATGGGTAGTTCGCAGGTGTTTTGAGCAAAGTTGATTCAATGGCAGAGAGCACATGGTCGGTCACAGTCATTTTTGTAACATATAGGTTCGCTTCGAGTATTTTCAGCTTGTAATGCTTGGCAGCATCTTCAGATATAATAAGAAAATCTTCATGAGAACGTCTGTAGGAAAGTCTGGGGGTAACACCGCTCAACAAATGCTTGTCACATGTGAAAAAATCAACTCAAGCGGGTCCATAGAACCAAATTTTCCTGAATTCACGGACCAGTTCTCGTTGAGATGTGAAATAAGCTGCATCTATTGCAGCGAGATTGTTTTCAAAACGATATCCCCGACACTTAAGCCATGATCCCTTGGCTCTTTGCTGTTAGAAAATACTGTTCCAATAAAGCTTTTATGCGCAAAACTACTATTGGCATTTGAGATGTTGAGTCCATTAGCAGAGAGGGTACAGTCAGAGAAAAGGGAATACAGGGAGTTGTTTACGAGGAACGGTGAATCAGACACAGTAGGATCAGTGTTGTCGTATGGCAGATCAGCTCCATTTGATTGCGTTACTTTGCATCGTATTTCCGAATAAATTTTTTGCAGGTCAACAAAATTATTACGGTCACCGGTGATTTCAAATTCTAGCATAAGTCGATTAGGTGGATAGACAGGTCCAATTTTTTGATTGAAAGCGTTTTCAAACGTAATCAAAAATGGGGTTGTTTTTCAAACAAATACAGAGAGCTATGGGTAGCTTCATTGGGTAAATAATTAGCGATCATTTTTTATGTTTGAGAAAAAATCTGCTCGTTTACTCACTGGTCTGGTTTTTCTTCGAAGGGTTGTTTTTCTTTTTCGAGCTCGTACTGACCTTGTTCTTCGTAATCCATTCATTGGTGTCTTTCGACGACGTCTACCACCACCGAGATATTTTCTTGCAGTTTTTGTTACAGTGTTTTTCAATGCTTGTTTAGGAGACTTCTTTTTCATAGCGACATCAATCAGTTCTGGCGCTACACTCATCAAAAGTTCTCTGCCCAGTTTCTTCGCAGCTGGTATAATAACCGGTCGTGCAAACGGTATAGCAACACGTCCAATACCAGCAGCCAAAGCGCCAAATCCACTGCCGCGTTGTCGGTAGTGACCAGAGAAATGAGGAAGTGAAGCTTGCTTTGCATAATATTGTTCCATTGGTTTTCACTCAAAGCGCTTGATTTTTGGAGTCAACACAACTTTACCAGTTCCTGCAAAGGGCACTAGTCTTCCAGTTTCTGTGCGCAACTGTGCCGATATTGATTGTACAGATGAAGTGAATAATTTTTTGTAGTCTAAATTAGTGAAGTTTTTTCGATGATTAGTTTCAATGCTGCAGGTACTACCGTTTTTGATGCGTCTACTTGAATCAATGACGCGTAATAATGGGGCCTTTGCATCACCAACAGTTTGGTTTTGAATAATGTCAAAATAGACAAAAGTTAGCATTATCCCACTTGATAAGTCATATGGGAAATGAGATTCGTACAGTTCGTTTCCCTCATAAGATGCATCGATGGAGGGTATCAGTTTGTAACCAATGTGATATTCACCGTTCTCATCGAGCTTTGCTTTGTAGTCTAACAGACTGGGTATTTGGGGACTTGGGAATGAGCTCCTTCATTTGCGTTCATCCAAATGCTCATGCTATTCGTGATTTCTTGAGGACTTGCATCGAAATGAATTTTGTCTTTGAGTTTTGTTTTTGTCTCATTAATCAATTGTTCTATAAAAAAGTACTGTCCTGATTTGATAAAAAAATTTTCGCCTTAACAAGTTCTGGAAATTGTATTCCGATTGCCAGCGTTGGATTTACTGGCTACTACTTCGGTTGCTCTGAAGTACGTAAATTCCTCATCAGTAACATTCTTTAATTTTGTGGGGAAAATTATTTCTGAGAAAGCAACTCTCCAATCTCCGTCTAAAGCTTTTTCTTCTTCACAAAAAATTCTAAAACTGGCCATAGTGTTGTCTGGAAATAATCTATTGATGCTGTTAAAATCAAACGTACAGTAAACTCATCACTATCCATTTTCATTATAATCAGCTTTGTTTAAATTTAAACTAAGTTCTTTTTCCTAAAATTTTCCTCTGATTTCTTCTTTTTCCGCATCAATGAGACTGTATGTTGTAGGGTTTACAGTAGGAATGGCAACTATTTCAAAAACTCTGTCTGTAAAAATCTGCTTGTAACTTTTCTAAAAGGCAAGTCAGTTTTCGCTATTCGCACATAGTCACCAACATAAAATTTTGGTTTCTGTACCAACTTCGATGAACTGTTTGCAATTAATGAAACTAAAGCAGGTACATGTTTTCTTGTGACCTTTTTTGGAGCCAATTTTGTTACTCTACTAACGCGTGAGTTAATCGTTTGAACAAAACTTTGTAATTTTTCAATATAACTGTAAGTCCATTCAAACTCCAAGTATTTGTAGAAAATACTTTTCAGCGATCGAATGTTTCTTTCGGCAAACGCTGATTTTTTCACTGTGAGTATTGTATTTGATGATTTCTCGACTTTTTGAACTCTCCTTTAAACTCGGTGCCTTTTTCAACCCAAACTTTTTTTGGTTGTTTTGTTTTGATCATTTTTTTGAAAGCTTCAGTTGTTTCTTTTGCATATTTGGTCTTCAGGGGTTCCACTCGTAAGTAGTGAGAGAAAAAATTGACATAACTAACAAATATCGTACCCCTCGGTTATATTTAGCCAATTTATCAACATAAGCCAAGTCAAGAGACCAAATTTCATTGATATCGTTAACAATCACTTTTAGCCGAGGATATGTTTTACGAAACAATCCATACTTTGTATGTGATGATTGAGATCTGAGAAATTTTACTGTTTTTGGTCAGAGTTGACTAGCATTTGTTAAATTTTTAACGCTACCAAATGGATCTGGACCTTTCGTGTAGAGTATTTTGAGTTTCTTTTCTTCACTGATAGTAGGATTTCCATTCTTTTGTTGACGTCGTCGCAAACGATTCTTTACTGTTTTCATAGTTTTTATCATCGTCGTCATCGTCGTTGTTGGTGGGTAAAATTTCTTTTTTCTGGGTTTTTCTTTTGTTGGACTGTTTGGTCTGGGCTTGAGAGTTGTCGATCGAGTCTTCGAAGAGAAGGGTTTTGATCTCTTCGACTTCTCAGTTGTCGAATTGTCGGAGACAAAGGAGGAAGAAGTTGAGGGCTTAGCTGCTTCGCTCTTAAGCGAGCGGAGAATCTGTTTGGCATAAGTGTTGAAAACTAAACTAATATCAAGATTCATTTCTTTCAAAACTTGTGGATAAAAAACACCCTCAAGTTTTTTTTGCGTTTTGCTGTGTATCGTACAAAAAGAATTCAATTTTAACGAGTGTTGGTTTTCCTTGAATTAGAGCATATCCGTCAAAGTCTAAAGTCAAGGATTCAACTTTGAACAACTGCGTTAGCACTATGTTTGCCCTTTCCAATTTATTAGCTTCCAATGGCTCTTGAATGGATTCCATAACCTTTCGAAACACTTCCGGTTTTTCCACGAAGTTTTTCATTGTTTTTTTTTCTAATCTCTTTGAACTTGTCTGATGCAGAGAATTGTATGATTCAACATTTTTTCTGCTTCACCATCAACATCACCACTGAAATTAGTAAGTATCGATAAATTTCTTTTTCGATGATTTCGTACTAATTACTAGGGTTAAAGGAATGGGAGATGTTGGGTTTAATGGTGGTGGAGAGTCACGGCTGATATTTCGTTCTCGAAATCGTTGTATGTAATTGAGTTGAGATGAGTTGTCGTTAATTAATGGATTATGAATGATTCGAGATTGTGGTGCAGTTTTTTTATCTGGAGCATATGTTTTTCGAGGAATGAGGATGAATTATTCAGCATACATGCCTAAGGTTCTAATTTTTCAGGTAATTGTAACACGATTCCCCGATTGATTTAACCAGTGAATTATTGTTTGCCAAAGTTTTTCGTTTTTCTCGGATACTAAACTTAGGGTCAACAATTTTTCCCAAATGGTACTTTCTTACTCTCGACGAAACTTTTGTTAGCTGGAACATGTCCCAGAAAAACCTTTACAAAACAATCGCAAAAAAAATCTACGAAAATTTGAATCAGTTCCTGTCCAAATTGATCTACACTGGTGACTATCGAGCATTTGCTTCAATATACATAATTCTTTCTCTTTCATTTTCGAGAGATATGATAACTGCTTTCGAGGATGGTAAATAGAAAATGGTTGGCGATGGTGGAACTATAATTGACGAATAACGAGGACATTCTGAAGTTTTGGGATCCAAGTCTATCAACAGATGACCGAAAATTTCTTTCGTTGCCAACTGATACGCATGACGGAGGAATTTTGCATGATTCAATTGTCTGCCTAAATAATCAATTTGTTGAATGTCTCGAGGTGATTTGAACAAACTTAAGTGAGTTGTATTCAAATCTAATGTACGTGATTGCTTACTTATAAATTGTGCTTGACATAAAAAACATGAATGAACATTTTTATGTCGGCCTGCTGTAACAAAATCTTTTTCATCAAAAATTTCTTCAGAGGTATCATCAAAGACAATCATACAATCCCGTAAGTTTTTAACAATTTCAAAGCTGGACAATTTTTTAAATTCAATATCAATTTTGTTGTGAGAAACAAAGGAACGTTAATTGGGTTGATCATGAAGATAAAAATAAAATATCTTGTTATATGATGGATAGAATGTACCTTTGAGAAGCAATTGATAAACTAAATCAGTTTTGCCAGATCCCGAGGGACCTGAAACGGACATAAACAGACGATCTTTTGTTGAAATGATCTTATTATTTTGTATAACTTGGGATTGGGTACATGTAACCAACTGTACCGGATAGTATTGAAAGCCAAATGGCAGTCTCGTCACAACTAAGGTTGTAAAAAGACAACTATGGAATAGATAAAGAGAGCAAAATGAAAATAGAACAGACGTGTGTGAAAGAGACAACTTCTGCAGACGGAAGAGAAACAGAATTACAAAGTTTCCAAGATCTGTTTTCGTGAGATAAAGACTGTTCGCACCACCAATATCTACAAAGTCCCAATCATTGTTCTTGACAGTGGTTTCATCATTTACCATGTTTACTGGAAGACTTTTTTGTAGAAAGGTTGATAGTTACAACTGCATACCAATCCCCTTTTTTTCTCTCTGATCTATTGCCGTTTGGTTTCTATTTTATTAAATATCTTGCTATGTTTTTGTCTGTCAGATGTATCCGAACAATTTTTTCTACGTTTCCGTTACTGATTTTGTCTAATAACTCTTTTGGTAAATTCTCACCTGTTAAACTCACATTTTGTGTGTTTTCTTTTGGCGAAAATAACTTTTTGAAATTTTGAATTTTCAAACACGACATGTTAGCAACTAGTAATCACACAAGCTCAAAAGAAAATGAAAACAATCAAAAAAAAATATTTATTGTGACTCACGAAAATTGGTATATGTATGAGATTTTTCATTTCGGTTCAACAGGCAAATCAACTCCTCATTCAATGACGAAAAACTCATCTTTTGTGATATTGTCATGGTTACAATTAGATTTGAACTTTATAACAAAATGAGCAGCAACTCTGATAGTGGCTTGAACTAAATGTAATTCCTCAACGTTATCAGTTTTGACCAATTCTTTCATTTCAGCTGGAGGCTGTTGGTCATGCAAATGGATTTGTCTTCTCTCTCCCAGCTGAGGTTGCAGCCCTTCCAGGTTGAGATTGAAGATCGGAAAGGACTGGTGAAATTCCTGGAGTCTGGACATTGTACAGGTGAAAGTAGTCCAGACCTGTAAAAATTTTGCGTAAATTATCGATTTCGATATCGTTCAGTGTAACTTGTTCGAGTTTTTGCAGGAGATGTTTTCCTCGACAATCTACTATGCCTGTCCGCGTAAGAGTAATTTTAATTCTTGGTTTTAAATTGTTTTCAGGACTCTGATAAGTCATTGAAGCGTAAACCACCAAGTTTGGTGATAAGGTTGTTTGCATCATTGGACAGTTTATTTTGTAACCAATCGAAAAAAAAACTTTGGTTTTTCTACGGATACAATGCTTTAATAACTGATGCGAGGGAAGTAAATGAGAGTGTCGTTTGCAAATATGTTTTTGTTTACCCAATAACTGTTCAATCTTTGGGCAGCCAATATCTTCCAAATTTGTCACGGGTAATTTCAAGTATTCAATCAATGAAACAAATTTTCGTGTACCTTTGGCAAAGAAAAGGGAGTTTGGGTTCCTCAAACGAATGCTGTCAAAAATCCAAATATGAGTAAGGGTGTTCACCTTTGTCACAAAAAGACCTGTGTAGAAATTTAGATACCCAATTGTAAGCGTTTGTTAATTGTAAGAGTTTTGATAAATTGTTGAATTGAACTGGTGGCAGAAAATGAATTGTATCAATTGAATTAGCAGAGCAAACTGAAAGTTCCTTTATGATCAAAGGTTTCTTGTCACATTTAAATCCTTCAATATCTAAAATAAAGAGATGGTTGAAAATTAAGTTTTTAGTTTTCTTTCTTTGGGTTAACATGACTTTCACTCAGCATTCCTACAAATAAAATAACCTTGGTTTGAATGCTTTAAGAAATAAGCAAAACGCAATACCTGTCACGTGCCCCAGGTAACCGTTTTTTACTGGATAAGGCAAAACATATGTGTACCCAGGACCGGTATGATTTTTTCTTGCAAATATCCTGCTGCGTCATACAATATAGCATGTATTCTGAAAAATTTGAATTGTTTCAAGTGCTTGTCGAGCGACGAATTGTCTATTCCAATTAAGCCACCATATGGTCTGCTTTTCAAAACAAAATCTAAATTATTATCAGCATACAAATACAATCAAGTGGCTAAAAAAATACTGAAATCTGACTGATTTATCTGGATATTGTGAGATACACAAAATTTACCAACTTGCAGAATTTGTACGTAGAATCACAAATAGCTCAGTTTCAGTGGACTCTACATATTGGTAACAGAAATTTTCATATAGGATACAGATTCGATACCAAAAAACTAGAACTTATAGAATATCTTAGAAATGGAAATCAAGGGAAAAATAATCAATCTTTTTAACTACAAAGAGAAGAATATAATAAGTTACTCGATAAACATCCTTCCTACTAGGTTATGTAGACATAATGAAAGTTTTGACGACTGCACTATAGAAATTGAACGTACAGAAATTGATGAAGTTCCAAGAATTTTCGAGATTGTAGTGCCTAAATTTTCGTCAAATACGAAAAAAAAACTTATTTGTTTGAATCTGTATTGTTTTGGACCCGGAAACAAATTTGAAAGAAATGTAACAAAACTTCCATTTGGAGCTCTAATTGGATACTGAATTTCCTATATTGGTAATTTTTTTTGTAAACTCCAAAATTTTTAGCCTTCTTGCAATTCTACATGACTCTGCTGGATCTGTGAAAACTACAACGAAAAAAGGACCTGGGTATTGTTATGTGGCACCTATTTTGAAATATTTGCTTCATCAGTTTATGTATCGTTCGATTGTTAATCATTTTAACCAATAAACTACAGAGAAAACCGTCAGCAGAATGAGTCTGGTTGTTTTGGATATTGAATGTGCTAAAAACAGTATAGTGGGAGAGTTGGAGTTTATAAATATGGACAAACGGTAAGATATTCCTTTCTTCGTTCCAAAAAGTTCAAACCTATATGCCAATCTTCTTGGTGTACAAAACATCTTCAAGGAATCAGTCGGAGGTGCGGTTATGAAAAATATACTGAACCTGAAAAAAAAACAATGAAAAAACTAGAAGCAACAGAAACAGATTTTTTGCAAGAGGTTATGAAAAAAGTAAGATTGTGTGAGAGTTTTTGGAAACAAAGATTATAAATTTTGATGACTATGCTGGCCCAAAAGTTCAGTAATTCATAATTAAAGATGACGAATTTGATTGGAGGCACGTTCAAATTGGAGTTCAAAGTTGAGCACGTGTCTTGTTAAACAAGAAAAGAAAAGGGAAAAAAACAACAACAACCACAACAACATTGACAACTATTGCAACTATTGCAACTATTGCAACTATTTCATCTATTGTAATTATTGCAACTATTGCAACTATTGCAACTATTGAGGAGTTTGTCAACCCCGACACGAAATGATGAGGAGAAGCGACAGAGCGATAAAATCGCCGTCATATTTTGGTTTTCGTGATCACTCCGAAGAAAATCCAAATGAGGACTCCGTTTCTGCGTCGCAGAGATTTAGTGACGATGAACAAGTGGATTCATACGATGAAACCGAAGACAAAATTTAAAATGAAGAACAACATACTGGGGCGACTCAACAGCTTCGTGTTATGACCCTCAGCGAGCAAGACCAGTATCATGTTGTGACCATTACAGAAAACGCCACAAACTGTTTGTTCGACGCCTTTGGAGGGTCTCTCGACATATCTAAGGAAGTTCAAGAAGCTGAATGGGGGAACATATGGACTGTGAGTGTGAACCTCCAAGGCAAAAGTGTTCAGATCGACTTCTTGTATTCAACCTATTAATCTTACAGCAGGACCCAATGATAAAAACCACACGTGATGTGGGAGCTTTGATAGGAAGACGACTTGAAGACTGGGAGAATAGTAAATTCAATATTCTACTACAAGAAGCCAAACGATGTTCACAAAAACAACCGAGGAAACCTATGAAAAAAAACAGATCTGAAGACGAGCACACCGCAGTGGTTTTTGCACGAATTTTGATGGAAGGGAAAGTTCGGTCTGCCATGCGTTGGCTGACAAGCAGATCTGGCGGAGGTTTGCTCCATCAAAATGACGAATTTATTGATTCCACAACAAAAACAAGGAAAATAGTCATTGACATTCTGAAAGAAAAACATCAGGTAGCAAAACAGTCAAAAGAAGAAGCAAGAAAACAAGTAGACAGCTTGCTTGAGTTAGAAACAGTAACCATCACTTCTTATATAGAAAAAAGTGCGAGGTCAATGCACAGTGGAGCCGGACCTTCAGGATCAGATTCGGAACACTGGAAAGACGCATTTCTTCGATTTGGAGGACACAGTTCGGCTTTGAGAGACGAAGTGGCAGCGCTGATCACAAAGATAGCTAGCGAAATTATTCCATGGAACCAAATACGAGCATTGATGTCAGGTCATCTGATCGCTTTGGACAAGTGCCCCGGAGTTAGACCCATTGGCATAGGTGAGTGTTTGCGAAGAATAATGTGTAAAGTATGGCCGGAGTGACCAAAAAAGATCTCGAAGAAACCTGTGGACCTCAACAACTAGCTTGTGGTGTGAAAGCAGGAATAGAAGGAGCTGTACACGCAGTGGAGGAGTTGTTTAATAGCACCAAAGAGGACGGGAATGGTCTTCTTTTGATGGATGCCTCAAATGCTTTCAATGCATTGAACAGGGAAACGGCTCTATGGAATGCTAGAAAACTTTGGCCTTTTCAACACTTATAGAGGGTATGCGCCGCTAATTGTTGCAGGAACGACAGAACTTCTTTTCAGTAGTGAAGGCACTACACAGGGTGATCCACTAGCGTTGTTACTCTATGGTGTTTCATTGATGCCATTGATTGAGTCACTCAAAGACCGAGATACGTATTTACAAACATGGTATGCAGATGATTCGGGAGCTCTCGGCGCTCTAGAAAACCTGGTTGAATGGTTGTCATCTTTGACTGAAAACGGCCCGAAGTATAGCTATTACCCCGAGCCAAGCAAAAGTTATTTGGTTGTTCACCCGAACTTTGTTGAAAAAGCTCATCAATTGTTTGACAGGTTCGGCATCAGAATAGTTGAAGGTAGACGATATTTGGGCAGATTTATTGGCTCTGATGAAGGCAAAATTCGTTTCACTTTTAAAAAAAGGTCCAAGAATGGTTGGATTGTCTTGGCGAGTTTTCCAAAGTGGCAGAAAAAGAAACTCAAGCTGCTTTAGTTGGATTAACAAGATCACTGCAATTCGAATGGAGTTTTGTCCAGAGAGTAGTCAAAGATACGTCGCATTTGTTTGCTCCTCTCGAGAAGATATTGGAGGAAAACTTTTTGCCAAGCTTACAAGAACTTCTAGTGTCACACACTCAGATCGTGTTTTGTATTCACTTCCTGTCAAAAGAAGGGGACTAGGTGCGCAAAACCCAATAGAAGGTGCCGAACTAGCATTTTCTACTTCAAGTGAAGCAACCGACTGTCTCGTGAGTTCGATCCCTCTCCAAGATGATTTCGACCAAACTCTACACAAAACAAAGATGAGAGAAGCAACAAAAAACCACGAGGAGAAACAAAATGCTGTGGACAAAGATAAACTCGATGAATTGCTTGAAGTTTTAACAGCAGATCAGAAACGAGCGATCCGGAGAATAATCGACAACAACTGTTCCTTGTGGCTAACTTCGCTGCCCTTGTTGAAAGAGAATTTTGATTTGTCAGCCACAGAGTTCAGAGACGCTCTATATGTCAGGTACAGAAAACAACTCAAACGTTCTTTCTCGAGATGCGATGGATGTCAACAAGATTTTGACTTACGGCATATACTTTCTTGCAAGAAGGGTGGACTGGTAACACTACGACACAACGAAATAAGAGACGCAGTGAGCGATCTTGCTTCAATTTTGTGGAAGGATGTGAAAAGAAAACCTGTCGTATAAGACCAGATGTAGTAAATGGAACCCCGGCACTAATTGCGGATCTTTCAGCTCGTGGCGTTTGGGATAGACAGTCGGCTGCGTCGTTCGACATCCGTGTTACATACACTGATGCTCCGTCTTACCAAAACGGCAATCCCATGAATGTACTGAAAACTGCAGAGATTGAGAAGAAAAATAAGTATGGAGGAGCTTGTGAAGAAAAGCACATGTCTTTCACTCCGCTTGTCACTTCAATAGATGGTGTTTTGGCACCGGAATTCACGTTTTTCCTCAAACGACTAGCAGATGGTCTGGCATTAAAATGGGACCGCCCATATAGTCATGTCATCTGCAGGGTGAGATGTAGAATTTTATTCGCTATACTAAGAGCAACCAACATTTGCATCAGAGGCACAAAATCCAAATGGCGATCCCTCGGCGTTGAGATTGGTTACACAATTGGAATGGCATTCTAAATATTCACACGCTTTTAACTGGGGTTTTCATCGCGCATAACTGAATCCTATGATTTTAGAATTGCGACACCATTTGCATATTATTTCGAAGAATATGAGATGTTTGCAGATAAAAACACAGGATGACAACTCTGAACAAGCAAAGAAAATTTTTCCTTGCACCATTCAAAACCAATTTACTTTGATATGGGAATTAAATTTTAGAAAAAAATTTGATTGGAGGTAGAGCAACTACCCATGTTGACATGCAAAAACTCTTCACTGTGCAGAAAGAAAAGCATTTGCATACGGAACATGAACCCGAGGTTTTTTTTGACAAATTGTGAATTATAATAATAATCTCAATGAGCTAGGACATTTTGTTTTCGATGATGCAAATCATGAACAAAAACCATGGAAATTGTTTGGACGTACAAGTAATAGATCTCCTTTAGTTTTCATGTGCCAATTTTGTGGTTATAGTTTTGTTGCTAGTATGTGCAATCGATCGAATTATGTTATCCAAAACATGTGAAGAAAAAACGCCACTTTGGGTAGCTATCTTATAAAGTACAGTCGGAAATATTCAACCTTTCCCAAAGCTATGAATATGTTAATATCTACCAAAGAACGAATTTTTATTTCCTTAGTTGGTCCAAGTGGATCTGTAAAATCTCATCTTATTTTTGATTGGTTCAAAGTTGGTACTTTTCAACCAGCATTCGATAAACTTTATTTCTTTTATCAACATTATCAACCTCTTTATAGTCAAATGCAAAGAAAGAACTTTAAGTTTGTCCAAGGAGCAGATTTCGATTTGATCTAAAGTCTTCCCAGCAACGGAACTAAATATCTGCTTTAAACTCTAAACAGTTTGTAAAAAAATTGTGAAGAGACGTAGAATTACGAATTACACACATAGTCTTATTCAAGTCACCGAGAGATGTTTTACAAATCAGTACGTTAAGTCAGCAATTAGATCTAAGATATCAATTGAAAGAAAGGTATCAAGATGCAACATCCGTTCTTTATGGTCATTTACTTATTTATTTAACCACAAAAACAGTTGATTGACATAGGTATTGCTAGAATAATGGCTAAGCTCCAATAAAATTTTAGTTACCATCTGGATTAGATACAAAGTTTTTGGACGATGAGTACACAATACGTCTCTATTCTCCCCATTTTTCAAAACTTTCCACTAAGACTTCGAAAAAATTTTATCCTCAATTGTGCAGATTTCATTCAGTTTCTGAGCGAGTGTTTACTAAACCTATTAAGAGCTGAGCTTCGACATCTTTGGAAAGAACGTAGTAAAATATCGAAAAGAAATTTCAGAACTAACAGAAAAGAAACTCATACCCCATCAAGAACTAACACAAAAAAAAATTATTTCAAGTTCAACTAAAGGGTTACAATCGATATGTATCATCACCCCTTTTGTCATTAAAAGATTGACATAGAATGGAACAGCTTGTTTTAATTCCGTACTCAGTTTATCAACCACAAAGTACACTTCCAAGAAAACAAAAATAGGAACAAAAACAAGAAAAAGAGGAGACTGTTCCAAAAAATTTTGATACTATTTACAATACTGTAAGTGCGAGGTAGAAACGAGTAAAAATAGGTACCTTATTGATTTTGAACTCTCCTAGACTTAAACTCAGCCAGTCAGACAGTATCTTAAAAGATAATTGAGATACAAACGAGTCTATAGTAGACTTTGTGAGTGCATTAAAGCGAAAAAACATCGATTTTCCAGATATGATTTTTACAACAAACGACAGATGATTTTGGATCCCATTCAAAGTTTGAAAAGGTAAGACTAAAAAGATTGTATTCTAGGGATAGAGCTGCATATGCTTCTATTCAAGACTTGAGTAAAGCGAGTAGTTTATCCAAAAACAAAGCAGAACAATCCATACAAGCCAAGACATAGTATACAAAAATTTGGTCCACCAATCAGGCGATTCCGAAGGTTTTAAGCTTTTTATAAACATATCAATAAAATTTGGTGTATGGACTTGGCTTTTATAGACAAGTTAGCTAGTTAAAACAATGGAGTCAAATGTTTATTAGTTGCTCTTGATAATTTTCCGAGGTTGGTTAGAAGTCAAACGTAGAAAACAAAGTATGCCAGTGACACTTTACAAGCTTTCAAAAAAGAATTTCTTGAAAAATCACTGAAAAAAAATTTGGGTTGATAGAGGAACAGAATATGGGGGAGTTTTTTTTGAAAAATTTTGGCCAAGAGAAAGACCTTGAAGTTTACTCAAAAATGAGTGAAACAAAAGCTGCATTTGCAGTGAGAGCAATTCAGTCTTTCAAACATAATATTTATGATAACATTGAGAGTCATGGTGGAAAATTTGTTCCCAAAGTGCAGCTATTCGTTTCTACATTGAACTATCGCAAAAGTCGATCAATCGAAGTATCTCTGAGAGTTGTGAAAAAGTGTGATTTTTTATCAGTTTTGTATAACAAATTGTTCATGAAATATACTAAACTAAAATTCAAAATTCGCGATAGAAATAAGTTTCAAAAAATGATATTTCGTTCCGAAAAGGATACAAGCCAAAGTTTACAGATGAAGTTTTTTAATTTTTCGCAGTATCTACAAAAAAAACCCTAAGATACATCATCAAAGATCTCGAAAAAGAAGAACTTCTGGGAATATTTCGTGAGAAAAAGCTGAGAAAATGATGAAATTAGAGATAATTTTTAAAATGAATTTCAATTGATCAGTTGTCATGGATTCGTTTACTATTGAGCTAGTTTCGAATGCTTCTTTTAATTGTTATAATAATAGTCTAAGTTCCTTTACATCTCACAGGAGATTGGGAGGTTACTATTTCAGAAATATCGCGTCCTTCTTTGTATAGAACCATTACTGAGTGAAAGTTTACTTTCATAGAAGAGCGTGAAAGTCCTGAGGAAAAAAGAAAGATTCAACCGATGCATTTGAGCCTGGATTGTATCCAAGTTTTGTTGATAAAATTTTAGTCATGAAAACGTCTAGGCACACAAAAATAGGAAAATTATTTATAACTCAAAAGATAAAAGTACACAAAACATTGCCATTCATTTACCTGAGAAACAATCAGTTTATAATTCAAAGTGCTGATTCGAGTCAATTTTTTGGTTGTGATTTGGAACAAAAGCAGACAATGTTATATCGAAAGGAAAAGGTCCACATTGTACTAAATGTTGTTACGACACTATAAAAATACATTCCCCAATGATTTATAGTGATATCATAGAAAATAATAAAGTAAGTGATACAAAAACTCTTTTACTTCGTTGTATTCCTTTCATTTCCAAAGCGAAAATTGGAGACATAAGTTCTACAGGACAGTACATGAATTATCATTCATTCACGTTTCTACATTTAGAAAAAGTTATTAAAAAACTTTTTCTACAGCTTAAAAATAGAATTAAGGGATACTACAGGTGAAAAAAAATCTTTTTGTGTGGAATTACACGAGTTGTTCTCTTGTTTCGAAAGATTTCGGATAATCATTTTTGCATAAACTCTTGAGAGAACTGCAATTCCCTCTATTAAAAATTATATAGTTCCAGCTGCAAAAAGAATCGTAGCAGATTTTGAAATTGCTGCTCCAGAGATTGAGGAAGTTGTCAGTGGACATAACAAACTCAAAACATTTGCAAGAGATGTTGGAACAAAAACAGTTCGAAAATATTTGAGATGTGGAAAAAAGAAATCCAAGCTTAGAACTAGAAGAACTATTTCTCGAAAAAGTAGTCCGAAAAGGAGTCGCTCTCGCAAAGACATTTTTGACAAAAAACAATTGGTATAAATCAAAGTAGTCCTTTTTGGTGCGGAGCTTTTACAAAATTTTTTTGGGAAATTTTGGATAAAGTCCCAGTTTTGGAAAAAATTATTCCATTTTACACACAAAAAGCATTTCCTAGTAGTTCTCTAGATGAATAGATGAAAGCAGTTTGAGTTTGAATTTGAGACGGTTCGTAATCTTATTTGGATATGCGTCATACCCCCCTCAGTTTGAAGCTTCAATTATTCAAAGGACGATTGGTTGACGCTTTTAAAAAAGCAGAACATAAAGCAAAATCAGAGGCTGATTCAGATGATGAACCACAAACCTACTTAACTTATGTAAATAATCTTCTACATTCTCTATTATCCAATTGTGAAAATTTGTTTAACAATACAATGGCTTACAACGCCAATGGATTAATCCTCTCAAAGCACAAACATCGAACGTACTCAACTCGTCGGCCGTGAGTAAGAAAGGAATACTTATGGATATAGTTTTGAAGAAAGTCCGGAAGCATTTGATATGTATCCGTTCACTGATAGAGCAAATTCTGTAGGCTCAGGGATAACTTTTTCACTTTATGGTGGGCTAGCCATTGACATGTTTACTTGTGAAAAAAAATTACCATCAAAAATCAAAAGTTCGATTTCAATTAATATAAGCCACACCTATTTTTTTACGTTCTGTCTGATAAACCAAATGTTAGTCTGAAAATTGTTGGTTGTTCGCTGTTTACTCGAAGAATTTTAGTAGCTGAACCTTACCAGTAAAATATGTTGGAGCAGTTCAGCCCGGGTGGGTGGGGGCTGACCGCCATGTATTAACATAGGCTAGAGAGCATCCGGTCACCATTCTATGTATTAACTTAGGCTATAGATTTCACAATGTATTAAGATAGGGAATAGGTTTCTCAATGTATTAAGATAGCAGGTTTCAGATGGTAAGTTTCAGATGTTAAGTTTTTTTCCGCACCCGAATTTCCCAAGTATAGTGTATAAATTTGTAATAATAGTGTAGGAAATAGAAATTCATTGTAGGGAAATCAGAACTCAATAGGATAGGGAATAGATTTTCTATGTACTAAGATAAGGAATGAGTTTCCTTATTAAGATGGTAAGGTTTCAGATGGTAAGTTTCAGAAAATTAATTTGGCGCTCAATCTTACCATGTTTTAAGATAGTGTATAGACTTCCCTATGTATAAGGATATAGTGTAGGGAAAAAAGAACTCTCCAAGATAGGGAATATCTTTCCCAATGTATCAAGATAGTGAACGGTAAGGTTTCAATGTGATGGTAAGAAAATGGTAAGAAAAACGGTGTTTTTTCGATTTTGTGTGGAAATGTCTATTTTTTCGCAAAAATCTCAGCACGCCTTATTTAATTGATTAGTACTACTTGTAGATTGTGTAATGAAAGTATTATGTTTTTTTGGTTCAAGTTAAGTCAATGGTAAGATGGGCAAAAACTTGGATTTTTTATCAAAAATTTTTTTAAAAAAACTTCAAAACACGATAAGGTTTGTTAAAATTCGACCTAATAACTCGTTAATTAGATAATTGTCGTTTTTTGAAACAATGCTGAAACCTACTGAAACTTCGATAAGGCCAAGGTTTTTGGAAAAAAAATGCAAAAATATAGATTTTTCCCCAATTTTTACTCAAAACATTGAAAAATGATACAATTTACCCTAATGAGCTCAGAAGCAGGTTAAATAAGCTTCTGAATATCAAAGGGAAAGCCCACAATGCCTTCAAAATTACTGAAACTTCAAAAAAATCAAAAATTTTAGGTCAAAATTGCAAAATTTTAAGTACTTGGAAAAAATTGCAAAAATATCAAGTTTTAGGAAAAAAATTGCAGAATTCTCATAACTTTGGCGAGAATTGTTGCCTCTGATCTAATTGAAAAAATACTTTTACGTACAAAGTTTAGAATTGAGGTCAGAATGTATTTTAATTGGCGTCATGTTGAGACAATGATACAAAAAATTGAACAAAAATATGGATTTTTCCACAATTTTATCTCAAAATATTGAAATACGATAAAATTTACCATTTTTTGAGATAAAAAGCAGATTTTCTAAAACTCTGAACATCTAAAGCTCATAATATCTGATTTAATTTTGAAATAGAGAAAATAATCTTATTTTTTGAGAATGTAAAATTGATCAAACCTACCCAAATATTTCCATCTTTAACCTTTCATTTGTGAAATTAACTGGTTTTTTCTTCAAATCAAGGAGAATTCATTTAAGAACCTTAATTCAATTGCACAATAGAAGCAATATTCATTGGAGTTTTCAGATCCAGTTCCATGATCCAGCCCCTCCTTGGTTTTTTCTCAAAGAATAACCCAAACTTGTACAAAAATTCTGAGAGGTTTTTAACATTATTTATAATAATAAGTTTCAGATCAATGATAAAAATTGAACAAATTACTTCTAAAATTGACTAAAATTGGGGTATATTTCTCTTAACAGTATATTAGATTGTATGATATTCAACAAATTATCCTTCAAAACTGATGATTATCTCTCTGTTGCTTCTACAACATTCTTGTCTTAAGCTTATTCTTGCTTTCTGGTTATTGAATGTTTTAGTTTTTGAACTCATTTTGAAAAAAAATTAGTCAGAACTGAGGTTTTTAGGAGAAAATAGTACCAATTGCACGAACAATTTGTTGGCAGAGATAAAATTAGAACTGATAACGTCTAATTAATACCATGTCAATTGTACGTGTTCTCTTTTAGGTTCCCTTGTTTAGTTGCTAAATTAAATATTTCAGCAAAAACCCAAGTTTTGAGATCATTAACTTTCACTTCTCTTGCTAGATAGTTTGTAAATTGCTTTTTTTTTTCTTGATTTTTGTCAGAAGTGTTCCAAAAAAGTCTAAGTAAGAAAGAATTGGTGCTGTTTTAAACATTCAGAAGCACATGTATAAATTGAGAATATGAAGGTGTATTTTACGTGGATTTTTCAGAATAAATTAAGAGCAGCTCTTTTGTTTATAATCAGCAAAACCTTCGGAAGTAGAAATACGCAAGGGAACTTAGTTCCATATTTCGGCAACATTTATAACATCTTAAAGATCTGTTCTCAAAAACATCGATTAAGGAAAAGAATTGATGTGCAAATTGTAAAAGTTGATTATTTTAGCGAGTAAAATTAAGCCAAAATAACTCAACAGTTCAACGTAATTTTTTGATTGAAAAAAAATTGAAGCTAAACAGAATTAAATTTTTACTGTGTGTCTTATTGAAAATTTTTTTGGTTAAAGTTCAAAGAACTAGGAAATCTCAAATCTGGATCTGCTAACGTATCAGTTTGC
The DNA here is from genome assembly GCF_963678635.1 of Symsagittifera roscoffensis. Classification (NCBI taxonomy): domain Eukaryota; kingdom Metazoa; phylum Xenacoelomorpha; order Acoela; family Convolutidae; genus Symsagittifera; species Symsagittifera roscoffensis. The sequence continues at coordinate 645,704 of NC_087069.1, forward strand.
TTAGAACTTTTCAGCAGGTTCCATAATATTTTCTTTAAAATTCTTTCTACATCAATTTTTTTTATGCAAAAGAATGAAATGTGGATCTTGAAAGCAAATTTTTTATTTATGCTTCATGTATCACCTTCCAGAAGATATTGGAGTTGGGTTTGCTTCACAACAGTTTATATTCAAAAAATCTGAACTTTCAAATAAGTGAACCTAGTACATCAAATGATAAAAATTTTCCAAATAAAACATTTTTACGTTGGAGTTTTTCTCAACATGTAATATATAAGCTAAATTTTAATAAAAAAACCTCCAAACTCCTAATGAATTTAAATGAGTTTCTATTTCAATTTGCTTTTTTCTCAGTTTCTGTTTCACCCACTTTGTTCCAACTTAATCCAATTTGAAACAAAATTTTGTTTAGAAATTGAGTTTTAGAGGGAAAGATGTAGCATTTCCACGAACATTTATCAACCCGAAGAACATTAATAAAGAGTATGTTCTCTGCGACTTTCAAGACATGAAACTCTTTCGTTTCCATTCAGTGACGCCATCTCAATAATTAGAGAAAGAATAAATGGGAGATTTAGAATGTCCCAAATTTTTAAAAAGAGAAGAGTTGAATCGCCTCAAAAAATGAAAAAAAAAATTAATAAAAACAGCAAAATTCTTAACCAATTGTTTTTAACATGAAAGAAAACCAATATGAATTTGCAACTTATTTGCCTAGTTAAAACAAAATTTATCCAGTCTAATCATGGAGTTTTCAAAAGTTTCGCTATCAACCAATCAGAATCGGGCATTAATTGTAAAGACATTTTTATCTTTTCTGATATCAACCAATCATCTCAAAAATTTTCATATCAAACAACCAGAATTGAAAAATTGTTGGTAACACTGTTTGTTGGAAATCAACCAGTCAGAATCCAACATTTTCTAAAAGTGAACTGTCTATCATTTTTTAAAACTTTGATCATTATTTAAAAAAAGTCTATCAAAAAACATTTGAACTTCCTCGATTCACTCTACAAGAAAAAAGAGAAACGACCACTTGATTTTCTCATTGACGAAATAGATGTGGATTCTTTTTTTTTCACAATTTTTGGAGGTTTGTGTTGTCCAAAATAGAGTTCTCCGACTAAGTGAAGGTCTGTTTAGGGAAACTTACTCGATCAAAGAGTTTACTTTTGATCCACATATTGCGTATCCAAGCCTCAAACTTACGGCTGATTTACAACTTACAAGGAAAGAAATTCTGTTTATTCACGAGAATTTGAAGTTAATAAAAATCGTACGATATTATATCAAAGACTCTTTTTATACCCTTTTATCAAAATTTTTTTCTTCGGTTCTTTAAGGATTTTCAAAGCTCAAGATCATGCTTGATACGGTTTGGAATCAGATTTCGAGAGGTTTGCATTGAAAAATTCAGCAACTTGAGTTATCCTCCCAAACTTACCTCAAAATCAAAGAACTTGACTATCTACTCAAAAATCAGCAATTTTTCATTGATTACACTTGATGAAAAAAAGAACTTTGAAGTGCTACTTGTTCGCTATTCTTTTCTTACTTATGTCGGCAAATTTTCTCAATCTTACAGCAAACAACTTTTGATCATTTATTTTTGCGATTGCTTTTGTGTATATTTAGGTTTAGGCCCTTAGAAGGTGAATTTTCCTCTGATTGGATACAACAACTAGAAAAAAAATGAACATTTTTGTGATTGGATACGACAATGCCTCAAACGGAGCTTTGTTCCCGATTTGACACGACTTTTATCCAAATGCCATAAAAGGAAGCTGAGATCTGATTGGAAGCGACTACAATCCAAATAAGGAAAATCATTTCTGATTGGTTTAACCCACATATTCGAGTTAAAGACACCCCTCACTCTTAGGTCAAAATCATTCTATTTTCAACTAAACTACCGTCAACTACCTTCTCTCTCAGCTCTAAATATCTTAATTTCAACTTATATTCTGTCAGCTACCCCCTCTCAGCATTTTCTTGTTTTTACTCTTTAACTCAACTTATTGCTCAAAATTATCTTCTCAGTGCAAATCAGCAACCTCATGTACTCTGTTGAGTTTTCGCCTGATCTATTACAAAATCAAGTGCGAGAAACAGTCTCTGGAGTTTTTCTGGCACGAAAGGGCATCCCAATCCAAGTCTAGCACATGGTGGAAATGATGCGAAGGGATTTCAACGAGCATCAGATGATACAAGTTCCCATGACAGAGAATCAATTTGAAAAAATGCAAAAGACGAGGGAAGTTTCTGATCATGTGAGAATGAACTACACCGAGATTCCTGACTCAAGATTTGCGGCTCAACCAGTCGTCGACTTCCTCTTTCCTTAGAAGCAAGCAGGATCAGCCGAAAACCCCATCACAATAGATCAAGACGAGGGTCCAAACACCCCTCAACAACAACCACCAGCGATTGAACCTCGTCCAGCTCTGCGTTCTATAAAGAACCTCCAGAACTCTTCTGCTGCTCGACAGCTCTTTGATTAAATACTTTTGTAAATAATTGTTGTTTGATATTAACTTCGTTCTTTGTAATTAACTAATTTCTTCAATATCAATTTAGTTATGAGAAAAGACGAGAGTTTCATTGTAAAACCATTGAAAAACAATTAGAACTTAATTTATTGCTCGGAATTTGCATACATGTTAAGAGTCTTGATTAATTATTGCACACATATTAAGAAAAACACTAGAAAATTTGTACACCAGCAAAAATTACCTAATGGTTTTTTTATCTTGACAAAAACAACTCACACACTTTTTGCACTTTATAGAAAAAATTTAAACACTTTTCGCATTTTATCAAAAAAATAAAATACTTTTCACATTTTGTTCAAAAAAGCGAAACACTTCTCGCTTTTGTCGAAAAAAAGTGAAACAAATTTCACTTACACTTGAAAATATCGAAACCTTTTTTGTCTTCTGTTGAAAAAAATGAAATAAATTTTGCAATTTGTCAAAAAAATTAAACCACTTTTCGCATTTTAAAGAAAACTTTGTAAAAAAAACATTTTTAGCATCTTACCAAAATAAATCAAAATTCTTTTTCTTGCACACTTAATTACTAGTCGTCATGAAACTTTTGTTCAAAAATTTAATCCTTGAGAAAACTAATTTTTGCATGTCTGATGATGAGAAACAGACGAAAACAAATGTATTAACATAAAAGTTTTCTAAGCATTAGGTCAACATGTTTTTACAATTAAAATTTTGCGTTTTTCGCCTGATTACAATAAAGTTAAAAATTTTTAAAAAATCAAGAAAAAACTTGCATTTTACTAAAAAAATTTAAAATTTCCTAGCATCTTGCAAAACTTCTTGGGAGAGTTTTTGGTACACATAATAAAAAAATGTTCATTTATGTATTAAAAACTGTGCAAGCTGGAAAAATAATTATTTTTGACAAGATTCTTGTAAGAAATATTCAAGATTTCTGACAAGATTTTCTACAGAGCTATGAAGGCGTCTTTTGAAATATTTCGGTAATAAAAAGTAATTCCACCTGAGAAATTGACGTCATTGCACTTTAACTTTTATAGAACAGTAAAAGTTAGAGAATATTACCACCAGACAAATTGACGTCCGTATTCATAAACTTCTAGAATCTTCTAATTTTTAGAATCTACAGAATATATACTAAATTTTTATAAGAAGTCCTTACACATTAATTTCTAGATTTTTCTGAATTTTCTAAACTCAAAAAAATATCCATCAAAATTGATTCAATCAAAACTAACTCTAAAGTGATGAGATTGATTAAAAGTTTTTTGGATTTTACATAATTGGCTAATTTTTTAAATCTAAATGAAGATACTCATACAAGGTTGTAATTGATAGGAACAATTTTCAAGAATATTTTTCCTTTTTAAGAAACTTTTCAAAATTAGATTCAGGACAACAAAAAAGTTTTATTCTACAAAACTCTTTAAAAACAATTAAAGCCAACCATGTGTTGAAATTTTTTTGAAAGAGTTCTGAGTTTTTTGAGAAATTCAACAAGTTCTACAGCTGAAAAAAAAATTCTTTTCATTCGAAACACTTCATCAATTCAGTTCAATATATCAATATGAGTAGAACTCTTAAAAAACGGAAATCTATCACAAACTTCGAAACCAATCATAATAGAACGGGCGAGTTACTGCATCCAGTTTGAAATTGGTACCAAAACTGTCAAGTTTCTCAAATCTAGAGAAAAAATCTCCCAGAGAAGTGAGCGAATTATCATAGATTTTTCAAAATGGAGAGAACTCGAGAGTAAACGAATTAGAGAACTTAGAAAAGAAATGGCAATGTCTAAGTCACTTTCGAGAAAAAAGTACGGATTTTCATATGATTCAGTTGAAACAAATTTTGATGAAATTGTGAAACTGGGATACGGAAATAGTTTTCATTTGCTTACAGGTGAACATTTACTACAAGAGACTATTTTTGGAAAAAAGGTTGAATTTGACATCTTCTTCGGATATCCGAAGAAGTGTTTCAGTCCCTTGAGAATTTACCTACATGATTGGCGAAAGAATGAAACAATTCGTGATACAAGGTACAAGAAAGAAAATTGAATGTTCAGAAGAAAACATGGTGTTGCACATGAAGAAGAAATGGACTCAAAAATTTAACTCGAAATTAACTCAATTTTTGTCTCTTTACACATTTCTTTAAGTTTCCAATTTGTTTGTAAGTTGGTTTTTCTTTTCATCTGAATTAAGTGTTTCTGCACCAAAAGTTATTGAGAGAAAATTGATTATTTTATCGCAAAGCTTACATAATCCCTATTCAAAGAACCATCAACAAAACAATCGAAAATCTTCAACAATTCAGACTCATATTTTGAATTTTGAATTTTTCGAATTCTCTCTAGAAACACTGAACCATGAGTTTGGGTGGAAGCAAGTTTTTGATTAGAACTTCGATAATGTCTCTTACATTTTTTTCCGAATTCGTCGTTTGCAAAACTAGGTATCTTTTCGGCTCCTTTCCATCGTAAGTTATGTTGAACTGCTTCATTAAGCTGATTGAATACTTGATGTAAGAATACTTGAATGGAATCTGTGTTTGAGCAAAGTGTTGAGACAGTCAGTTTCCTGATATATGTAAATATATTTATCTAGTCTCTGCACAATTGGGTTAAAAGAAATTCCTAATAAAACCAAATGGAGCTTACAATTCTCCAAAGATCATAAGAAAATGTGGGTATACACTCAATAATCTTGGGTTACTATGTACGTTTCTTAAAACTCGTTTCGTTGGAAACAGAAACAAATAGCGATTTTTTATTGTAATCTGAATAAAAGCTGGGAAGAGCTCGACAAATAGCAGCTGCCATTGGGAAAAAAGATTATTGCAGAAAACTGTGGATTAATATAGGACAAGTAACGCCTAGACAGTTTCCTTATGGAAATCGCGATGACTCATATTGTTTACTTCCATTTTCATTTAATCTCAAAATCATTTCTCTCGTTTTTCCTAATCTGATCATTCTACTCTTCAAAAGTGTACTCAAGAAAAGATACTAGTCCCATTTATATTGATTTCTCAAAAAATCAAACAACAATTGGGAGATTTGTTTGGTTCCAAAAATCCTACAAGGGAAAAAATTATTTTGAACCGTGCTTTCATCTAATAAAAATTATTGATTTGAGACAATTTGAAGAGTCTCAACAAGTCTATCTTGGTGAAAAGGAAGGAGAAGCAAGTTCGGCAAAGAGAAATACTGTTATTCACAATGCTGAAAACCTTGGTTTCATTCCTATATTGGAACTCAATTCTGACAAGTATCAACTATGGATCAGGAGCTTGCCAACTGCAACAAAATGTATTACATAGCAACTTAGCAACTTACAATAGAAGACAAGTTTGTGTCACGATCAAGAGGTACAATGTTAACAAACCTCCCTACATTCAGATTCGACGCTTCACTGCGAATAAGAATGTAGCAATGAAACAAGTTGCCTATGTCAACTATACTTTGCACGAATCCAAAAACCAAAAAACTGTCCCAAATTTTAAGAGAATTTATGTTTGTTAATAATTGTAAAAGTCAGTAAAGCCTTTCAATGTTTTGTATTTGGTAATTGAAATATTATTGGTTCAAACCTATTTTTTCCCACTGAAATTTATGTTTAGAGCTATAATATCTGAGGAAAAGTCAGACAAAACATACAATTTAATCGAAGATGACCTAAAACATTGACCTAATATTAGTTACTTTATCGATTATTGCATAAGAAAATAGGGAAAAACTTATTTAAATACTGTTTTTTTCTAATTTTAGGTAAATTTTGTCTTAATTGAACAAAATTGGAAACAAGAAGGTGGTTGAAATCTTTTAAAATATTTTTTGAACTTCTGTATTTAACTGGTTGTTTTCATTTTTTTTGCAAAAATTTGAGTTTATGATTGACTACATTAATTTTTAAACGATGGAAAAAGTTTTATGGTGATTACACAATAAACTTAAATGATAAAAACAATTCGAGATTTTAAGTTTTTTTGTTTATTTCAGTAAAAGTGTTTCTATCAAAAGCGTTTTCAATATCCGAAATGGACGTTCGTCAGATTTTAAAAGTGAACTACTGCAGAAAACTACAAGAGTGGTGGATAGATGACGTTGATGGAGATTGTATTAGTTTTAACTTGTATAGAAACACAGAAAGTTCAATGGTTTTGTTAAAAAGATGGAGAAGAGATTACAAAAAAGAAGAGTACTGCCAGATTTATCAACAATGTTTTGATTTAAAAGAGTTAGCTCAGATTGAGTGGTCTATCAGAAAAAAACAAAAAAAAACGGAACAAAAATGAAACAAAAATTATCCAAATTTAAAAGACTTCCAGTTGTATATGTTACAATATACCAAAAAGAAAGCAAGAAAAATGTATGTTTTGATAATTTTTTTTCATTGGTTAGAAATTGAACAAACAATAAAATTTTGATCGAAATTTCAAAATTTGATTTGAGTATCGAAACTATAATATAAACCAGACAAGAAAACTTAATGATCTCACTTTGTCATCTAATATGTCAGTTATGTCAGAAAAATTCAGTAAATTTAATTGATTGGGAAGTTTGATGTACACAGTTTTGTTCGGATCTATAAATTATTTTAAAATCTGTGAGTCTTTCATTCTGATTGGTTCATACCACAAATATTACTGTGAAAGAAGACTCGATTCTGATCGTTTGATATCAAAAAAGATAAAACTTTCCTTATGAATAAAGCTGGATTCTGATTAATTGATAGTTAAGAAGATCAAAATTTCCTTGTAAGTAAGGCTCGATTACGATTGGTTGATATCAGAAAAGGAAAAAAATTCCTCAATATTAATGCTCGATTCTGATTGTTTGATAGCAAAGCTTTTGAAAAACTCATGGTTAAATTGCATGAGTTTTATTTCGGCTAGGCTAAATTTCATTCTGATTTTCTTTCACGTTAAAATCAATTGTTTAAGAAACTTGCTTGTTTTTACTTACTTTTATTAATTTTTTGAGGCTATTCAACTCTTCTCTTTTTAAAAATTTGGGACATTCTAAATCTCCCATTTATTCTTTCTCTAATTATTGAGATGGAGTCACTGAATATAAACGAAAGAGCTGCATGTCTTGAATGTGGCAGAGAATAAACTCGCTTACACACATCAAGACATCGTAGAACCTGTGGTGTTTTGAAGTGTTCGAACTGTAGTTTTCATACTCAAAGCAGCGAGGAACTCACTAATCATTTCAAGAAGAAGCATTTCCAACATAATGTTAAAATTTTTACCAAACACACTCCGAGAGAAAGTAAAGTTAACACTTTTTGTTGAAAACTTACAAATCGGTATGAATATTAATTTTTACTGAATCTGAAACTCAGTGAAGATAATGTTGAAAAAGTCCTGTAAAAATTACAATTTTTTCATCTTAATTCATAATCATTTTTTTTTATTCAAAGGCTCTGATTGACGATAAAACCAGCAACAATCGAGTAAAAATTGTCGTGAAACTTTCAATGGAAATAGATCCCAAAATCTTTGATCTACAGTAAAAACTCAATTGGTGGCAAAATTGGGGAGATTTTCTTGCGATAATTTTGTAGAAGTATATAACATACGCTGATAAGTTTTTGAGAATTTGCTAAAAAAAATTGTAAAAATTGGGTATTTATGAAACATCGACTAATGAAATGTTTTGTCTTGTTAGCATTTTAAAGTTTTGCTTGTTTAGTTCCTGTAAAAATGTTAATAGAGAAGTGCAATTTTAAGTAGATATTGGTGTGAATTTTTTCGAAATTATGGTTTTCTACTGTTTTCTGACAATTTCAGAACAAAAAATGAGAATTGACCAGAAAAAATTGAAAAAAAACATGTTTTTGCTAGCTTGTGAAAACTTCAACTTAATAATACACATAAATCTCAACCAAAAATTTACCTCAGTATAGAAAATCTGAGTTGAAACAGCAACATACAGTTATTAGGTTGAGAAAATCACTAAAAGATATTTAGCAAAAGGCTTATGGTGTTATTTTTGAATCGGATCTTTGGGCACTTTATTTCCTTGATGGTTTCGAGATAATTATACCAAAAGTTAACTTATCAGTTTTTTCTTGAGAAAAAAAACCCAACATAAAAACTCTCAAATATTTGTATTTATGTGTAATTTACTAAAATAATTGTTATCATTTGATATTTTAGGTATTTTTATCTCTTATTCAGATGTTTTGAGGATACTTCTTAAGAATCAAACTCAACAACGACATCTTTTGAAAGATGATACAGGGTCCAGAATTCAAAAAATTTGCTTTCAAGGTCTGCATTTCATTATTTTGGATAAAAACTAACAAAAATTGATAAAGAAAGACTTTTAGAGGAAATAATATAGAGCTTGCTGATATTTTCTATACAAACTGATACTTTAGCAGAACCAGATGTAAGATCCCTGAATTATATGACATTTAATATGGAAAGATTCTAAAAGACACACAGTAAAATTTTTGTTCTGGTTAGCTTCAATATTTTTCAATTAGAAAAATTAGTAGAATTATAGTTCTTTGCGCATTAAATTTCGATTATTAAAGTATTCAATTGTAACAGTTTGTCCCTTAATTTTTTGTTAAAGTTGATTTTTTTGTTAAGCGTTTTTTAGATTTTTTAGGTGTTGCAGACGGTAGGAATTAGGTTCCCTTGCGTATTTCCGGTGGTTTTCAGATTATAACTGATAGAGCTGCTTTTAATTTGTTCTAGAAACTCAACGTAAAAACACACTTTTATATTTTAATTTTTTAAATGTGCTTTTGATTGCTTTAAATAGCCCTGATTTTTTCTCACATAGATATTTTTGAGAAAACTTTCGACAAGAATCAAAATTAGAAAGAAATTTAATAATTGCTTTGCAAGAAAAGTGACAGTTATTGATCTCAAAATCTGTTTTTTTGCTTAAACAGTTTTCTGTTGGAACTGAACAAGGTACTCGAAAGACAATAAATACAATTTAAAACGTATTAATCAGACGACATCAGTTCTTATTTCATCTCTGCCAGCAAATTGTTCGTTCAATTGATGCTTTTTTCCTCCTAAATTCTCCAGTTCTAACTAAAATTGATTGCAAAGTGAGTTCAATAGCAAAAACATGTATCCAGCAGAAAACAAGATTCACCATAAGACAAGGAACATTTCTACAGAAAAACCATGAAAACTATGTTTTTAAAGCAACAGAGAGATAATCATCAGTTATGAAGGAGAATTTGTTGAATTTCGTGTAATATCCACTACACTTTTTGAGCTCATTTTTAAACTTTGTACCTAAAAATTTTTTTCAATTAGATCAAAAGCAACAATTCTTTAGTCAAAATTATGAGAGTTCTGCAATTTTTTTCCAAAAACTTAAAATTTTTTCAATTGCTTCCAAATACGTCCAATTTTTGCAATTTTTTTCCAAAAACTTTGACTTTTTTTGAAGTTTCAGTAAGTTTGAAGGCATTATGAGCACTCCTTTTAATGTTCAGAACCTTATATAACCTGCTTCTGAGCTCATTAGGGTAAGTTTTTTAACATATTTTATGTTTTTGAGTGAAAATTGTGGAAAAAACCATATTTTTGCAAATTTTTCCAAAAAAATTAAAATTTTTGCAATGTTATTTCCCAAAAACCTCGGCTTTATCGAAGCTTCAGTAGATTTCAGTATTGTTTAAAAAAAGAAAATTATCTAATTAATGAGTTATAAGGTACAATTCTGTTATAACTTACAATTCTCCAAAGATCATAAAAAATTGTGGGTATACACACAATAATCTTGGGTTACTTTGTACTTTTTGTAAAACTCTTTGGAAACAGAAACAAACAGCGAGATTCTTTATTGTAATCTAAAAAAAGCTGGGAAGAGCTCAACAAATAGCAGCTGCCATAGGGAAGAGTGATTATTGCAGAAATTGTGGATTTATATAGGAGAAGTAACGCCTATACATTTTTGTTTCAATTGGTTGGGAAGTTTGATGTACACAGTTTTGTTCGGATCTAAAAATTATTTTAAAATCTGTGAGTATTTCATTCTGATTGGTTAATACCACAAATATTACTGTGAAAGAAGACTCGATTCTGATCGTTTGATATCAAAAAAGATAAAACTTTCCTTATGAATAAAGCTGGATTCTGATTGTTTGATAGTTAAGAAGATCAAAACTTCCTTGTAAGTAAGGCTCGATTACGATTGGTTGATATCAGAAAAGGAAAAAAATTCCTCAATAATAATGCTCGATTCTGATTGTTTGATAGCAAAGCTTTTGAAACACTCATGGTTAAATTGGATGAGTTTTTTTTCGGCTAGGCTAAATTTCATTCTGATTTTCTTTCACGTTAAAATTAATTGTTTAAGAAACTTGCTTGTTTTTACTTACTTTTATTAATTTTTTGAGGCTATTCAACTCTTCTCTTTTTAAAAATTTGGGACATTCTAAATCTCCCATTTATTCTTTCTCTAATTATTGAGATGGCGTCACTGAATATAAACGAAAGAGCTGCATGTCTTGAATGTGGCAGAGAATAAACTCGCTTACACACATCAAGACATCGTAGAACCTGTGGTGTTTTGAAGTGTTCGAACTGTAGTTTTCATACTCAAAGCAGCGAGGAACTCACTAATCATTTCAAGAAGAAGCATTTCCAACATATTGTTTAAATTTTTACCAAACAGACTCCGAGAGAAAGTAAAGTTAACACTTTTTGTTGAAAACTTACAAATCGGTATGAATACTAATTTTTACTGAATCTGAAACTCAGTGAAGATAATGTTGAAAAAGTCCTGTAGAAATTACAATTTTTTCATCTTAATTCATAATCATTTTTTTTTTATTCAAAGGCTCTGATTGACGATAAAACCAGCAACAATCGAGTAAAAATTGTCGTGAAACTTTCAATGGAAATAGATCCCAAAATCTTTGATCTACAGTAAAAACTCAATTGGTGGCAAAATTGGGGAGATTTTCTTGCGATAATTTTGTAGAAGTATATAACATACGCTGATAAGTTTTTGAGAATTTGCTAAAAAAAAAATGTAAAAATTGGGTATTTATGAAACATCGACTGATGAAATGTTTTGTCTTATTAGCATTTTAAAGTTTTCCTTGTTTAGTTCCTTTAAAAATGTTAATAGAGAAGTGCAATTTTAAGTAGATATTGGTGTGAATTTTTTCGAAATTATGGTTTTCTACTGTTTTCTGACAATTTCAGAACAAAAAAATGAAAATTGACCAGAAAAAATTGAAAAAAAAACATGTTTTTGCTAGCTTGTGAAAACTTCAACTTAATAATACACATAAATCTCAACCAAAAATTTACCTCAGTAAAGAAAATCTGAGTTGAAACAGCAACATACAGTTATTAGGTTGAGAAAATCACTTAAAGATATTTAGCAAAAGGCTTATGGTGTTATTTTTGAATCGGATCTTTGAGCACTTTATTTCCTTGATGGTTTCGAGATAATTATACCAAAAGTTAACTTATCAGTTTTTTTTGAGAAAAAAAACCCAACATAAAAACTCTCAAATAATTGTATTTATGTGTAATTTACTAAAATAATTGTTATCATTTGATATTTTAGGTATTTTTATCTCTTATTCAGATGTTTTGAGGATACTTCTTAAGAATCAAACTCAACAACGACATCTTTTGAAAGATGATACAGGGTCCAGAATTCAAAAATTTTGCTTTCAAGGTCTGCATTTCATTATTTTGGATAAAAACTAACAAAAATTGATAAAGAAAGACTTTTAGAGAAAATAATATAGAGCTTGCTGATATTTTCTATAAAAACTGATACCTTAGCAGAACCAGATGTAAGATCCCTGAATTATATGAATGTTAACATGGAAAGATTCTAAAAGACACCCAGTAAAATTTTTGTTCTGGTTAGCTTCAATATTTTTCAATTAGAAAAATTAGTAGAATTATAGTTCTTTGCGCATTAAATTTCGATTATTAAAGTATTCAATTGTAACAGTTTGTCCCTTAGTTTTTCGTTAAAGTTAATTTTCGTTCAATTGATGCTTTTTTCCTCCTAAATTCTCCAGTTCTAACTAAAATTGATTGCAAAGTGAGTTCAATAGCAAAAACCTGTATCCAGCAGAAAACAAGATTCACCATAAGACAAGGAACATTTCTACAGAAAAATCATGAAAACTATGTTTTGAAAGCAACAGAGAGATAATCATCAGTTATGAAGGAGAATTTGTTGAATTTCGTGTAATATCCACTACACTTTTTGAGCTCATTTTTAAACTTTGTACCTAAAAATTTTTTTCAATTAGATCAAAAGCAACAATTCTTTAGTCAAAATTATGAGAGTTCTGCAATTTTTTTCCAAAAACTTAAAATTTTTTCAATTGCTTCCAAAACGTCCAATTTTTGCAATTTTTTTCCAAAAACTTTGACTTTTTTTGAAGTTCAGTAAGTTTGAAGGCATTATGAGCACTCCTTTTAATGTTCAGAACCTTATATAACCTGCTTCTGAGCTCATTAGGGTAAGTTTTTTAACATATTTTATGTTTTTGAGTAAAAATTGTGGAAAAAACCATATTTTTGCAAATTTTTCCAAAAAAATTAAAATTTTTGCAATGTTATTTCCCAAAAACCTCGGCTTTATCGAAGCTTCAGTAGGTTTCAGTATTATTTAAGAAAAGAAAATTATCTAATTAATGAGTTATAAGGTACAATTCTGTTATAACTTACAATTCTCCAAAGATCATAAAGAATTGTGCGTATACACACAATAATCTTGGGTTACTTTGTACTTTTTGTAAAACTCTTTGGAAACAGAAACAAATAGCGAGATTCTTTATTGTAATCTAAATAAAAGCTGGGAAGAGCTCGACAAATAGCAGCTGCCATAGGGAAGAATGATTATTGCAGAAATTGTGGATTTATATAGGAGAAGTAACGCCTATACATTTTCCTTATAGGGAAAACTCATATAAAACCTTCCATAATTGGTTCTACTTCCATATATTGAAATCGCGATGACTCATATTGTTTACTTCCATTTTCATTTAACCTCAAAATCATTTCTCTCGTTTTTCCTAATCTGATCAGTTTACTCTTCAAAAATGTATTCAAGAAAAGATACTAGTCCCATTTATATTGATTTCTCAAAAAATCAAACAAGAATTGGGAGATTTGATTGGTTCCAAAAATCCTACAAGGGAGAAATCCTATTTCAACTATACTTTGCACATATCCAAAAAACTGTCCCAATTTTTAAGAGAATTTTTGTTTGTTAATAATTGTAAAAGTCAGTAAAGCCTTTCGACGTTTTGCATTTGGTAATTGAAATATTATTGGTTCAAACCTATTTTTTCTCACTGAAATTTATGTTTAGAGCTATAATATCTGAGGAAAGTCAGACAAAACATACAACTTAATCGAAGATGACCTAAAACATTGACCTAATATTAGTTACTTTATCGATTATTGCATAAGAAAATAGGGAAAAACTTATTTAAATACTGTTTTTTTCTAATTTTAGATATATTTTGTGCTTATTTGAACAAAATTGGAAACCAGAAGATGGTTGAAATTTTTTAAAATATTTTTTGAACTTCTGAATTTAATTAGTTTTTTTCACTTTTTTTGATTGGCTACATTAATTTCTAAATGATAGAAAAAGTTTTATGGTGATTACAAAATAAACTAAAAATGATTTAAAAAAATTCGAGATTTTAAGTTTCTTTGTTTATTTCAGTAAAAGTGACAAGAGTGGCGGATAGATGGCGTTGATGGAGATTGTATTAGTTTTAACTTGTATAGAAACACAGAAAGTTCAATGGTTTAGTTAAAAACATGGAGAAGAGATTACAAAGAAGAAGAGTACTGCCAGATTTATCAACAATGTTTTTATTTAGAAGAGTTAACTCAGATTGAGTGGTCTATCAAAAAAAAACAACGGAAGAGCCTATGAAACAAAAATTGAGTTAAGGAACATTATTTTGGTTACTGTTTTGAGTTTGAACACAAATACAAAGTCTAGATTTGTCAGATTATCTTTTAATCGATTATCCAAGTTTAAAAGACATCCAGTTGATATATTACAATATACCAAAAAGAAAACAAGAAAAATGTGTGTCTTGATAATTTCTTTTTTCATTGATTAGAAATTGAACAAATCAATAAAACTTTAATCGAAATTTCAAAATTTGATTTGAGTATCGAAACAATAATATAAACCAGACAAGAAAATTTAATTATCTCACTTTGGTGTCAAATTAATATGTCAGTTATGGCAGAAAAATTTAGTAAAATAATTGATTGGGAAGTTTCATAAACACAGTTTTGTTCGGATCTATAAATTATTGTATCATCTGTTAATGCTTCATTCTGATTGGTTAATACCACAAATATTACTGTAAAAGAAGACTCGATTCTGATCGTTTGATATCAAAAAAAGATAAAAATTTCCTTTTGAATAAAATTGGGTTCTGATTTGCTGATATTTAAGAAGATCAAAACTTCGTTGTAAGTAAGGCTCGATTATGATTTGTTGATATCAGAAAAGGAAAAAATTTCCTCATAAAAAATGTTCGACTCTGATCGGTTGATAGCAAAGCTTTTCTGATTTCGGTTGATAGCAAAGCTAAATAGCATTCTGATTTTCGTTCACTTTAAAATCAATTGTTCAAGAAATTTGCTGTTTTTATTTACTTTTATTAATTTTTTGAGGCTATTCAACTCTTCTTTTTGAAAAATTTGGGACATTCTAAATCGCTCATTTATTCTTTCTCTACTTATTGAGATGGCGTCATTGAATATAAAAGAAAGAGTTGCATGTCTCAAAGTTGGTAGAGAATACACTCGCTTAGACACATCAAGACATCGTAGAACCTGTGGTGTTTTGAAGTGTTCGAACTGTAACTTTTATACTCAAAGCAGCGAGGAACTCACTTATCATTTCAAGAAGAAGCCTTTTCAACATAATGTTAAATTTTTTGCTCATCACTCTCCAAACACACTTCGAGAGAAAGTTAATATTTTTTGTTAAAACATAAAATCGGTATGAATATTAATTTTTACTGAATCTGAAACTCAATGAAGATAATGTTGAAAAAATCTAGTAAAAACTACAATTTTTTCATCACAATTCATAATCGTTTTTTTTAATTCCAAGGTTTTGATTGATGATAAAACCAGCAACAATCGAGTAAAAATTGTCGTGAAATTTTAATGGAAATAGATCCCAAAATCTTTGATCTACAGTAAAAACTCAATTGGTGGCAAACTTGAGGAGATTTTCTTGCGATAATTCTGTAGAAGTATATAACAAACGCTGATAAGTTTTCCAGAGTTTATTGAAAAGTTGTAAAAATTGGCTTTTTATGAATCATCGACTAATTGAAATCTTTTGTCTTGTTAGCATTTTAAAGTTTTTTTTGTTTAGTGCTTGTAAAAGTGTTAATAGAGAAGTGCAATTTTAAGTAGATATTGGTGTGAATTTTTTCGAAATTATGGTTTTCTACTGTTTTCTGACAATTTCAGAACAAAAAATGAAAATTGACCCAGAAAAAATGAAAAACTATGTTTTTGCTAACTTGTGAAAACTTCATCTTAATAATATACATACAACTCAACCAAAAATTTACCTCAGTATAGAAAATCTGAATTGAAACAGCAACATACAGTTATTAGGATGAGAAAAAATGACTTCAAGATATTTAGCAAAAAGTTTTTGGTATTATTTCTGAATCGGATCTTTGAGCACTTTATTCCATTAATGGTTTTGAAATAATTATACTAAAAATTAACTTATCAGTTTTATCTTGAGAAAAAAAACCCACCATAAAAACTCTCAAAAACTTGTATTTATGTGTAATTTACTAAGATAATTGTTATCATTTGATATTTTAGGTATTTTTATCTCTTATTCAGATGTTTTGAGGATAATTATTAAGAAGCAAACTCAACAACGACTTCTTTTGAAAGATGATACAGGGTCCAGAATTCAAAAAGTTTGCTTTCAAGGTCTGCTTTTCATTATTTTGGATAAAAAACTAATAAAAAATGATAAAGAAAGATTTTTAGAGAAAATAATATAGAGCTTGCTGATATTTTCTAAACAAGCTGATACTTTAGCAGAACAAGATGTAACATCCCTGAATTATATGAAATTTAACATGAAAAGATTCTAAAAGACACACAGTAAAATTTTTGTTCTGGTTAGCTTCAATTTTTTTAATTTAGAAAAATAAGTAGAATTATAGTTCTTTGCGCCTTAAATTTCGGTTATTAAAGTATTCAATTGTAACAGTTTGTCCCTTAGTTTTTCTTTAAAATGGATTTTTTGTAACATGCTTTTTTAGAAATTTTAGATGTTGCAGACGGTAGGAATTAGGTTCCCTTGCGTATTTCCGGGGGTTTTCAGATTATAACTAATACAGCTGCTTTTAATTTGTTCTAGAAACTCAACGTAAAACACCTTTATTTTTTCAATATTTTACATGAGCTTTTGATTGCTTTAACTAGCCCTGATTCTTTCTCACATAGATATTTTTGAGAAAACTTTCGACAAGAATCAAAAATAGAAAGAAATGTAATAATTACTTTGCAAGAAAATTGACAGTTAGTGATCTCAAAATCTGTATTTTTGTTTAAACAGTTTACTGTTGGAACTGAACAAGGGAACTCAGAGGAAAATAAGTACAAATTTAAACGTAACAATCAGACAATATCAGTTCTTATTTCATCTCTGCCAGCAAATTGTTCGTTCAATTGATGCTTTTCTCCTCCTAAATTCTCCATTTCTAACTAAAATTTATTGCAAAGTGAGTTCAATAGCGAAAACATGTATCAAGCAGAAAACAAAAATAAACTTACGACAAAGAAAATTTCTACAGAAAAATCATTAAAATTATGTTTTGAAAGCAACAGAGAGATAATCATCAGTAATGAAGGAGATTTTATTGAATTTCGTGTAATATCCAATACACTTTTTAAAAAAAATTACCTCAATTTAGTCAATTTTGGCAGTAAATTATTCAATTCTCATCAATCATCTGAAATTTATTATTATCAACGTGAAAAAATTTTCTCAGGATTTGTATTTTTGTACAAATTTAGGTTACTCTTTGAGACAAAACTGAGACAAAACTGTTGAATTACGGACTTTCATCCAAAAATTTAACGAATACTGCGCTTTTTTTCAATTGAATTGAGATTCTTATTTGAATGCTCCCTGGAATGGACAAAAAACGAGTTAATTGCCCAAACAAAAGGTTGAAAATGGAAAAGTTTTCGATAGATTTGATTAATTTTTAATTATATTTCTCAAAAACTAAGATTAATTTCATTAATTCATTTTTTGAATCAGCTATTATGAACTTTGTATATTTATAGCACCATATAATCTGCTTTCAAGCTCAAACTATGGTAAACTTTTTCGTAATCAAATATTTTGAGAAAAAATTGTGGAAAAATCCTAATTTTTGTTCAAATGTTTGTATCATTGTCTCAACATGATGCCAATTGAATACATTTTGAGCTCATTTTTAAACTTTGTACCTAAAATTTTTTTTCAATTAGATCAGAAGCAACAATTTTTTTGCCAAAATTATGAGATTTCTGCAATTTTCTTCCAAAAACTTGAATTTCTTGCATTTTCTTCCAAATACTTCCAATTTTTGCAATTTTTTTTCCATAAACTATGGCTTTTTTTGAAGTTTCAGTAAATTTGAAGGCATTATGAGCACTCCTTTTGATATTCAGAACTTTATATAACCTGCTTCTGAGCTCCTTACGGTAAGTTTTATCATATTTTTTTTTGTTTTTGAGTGAAAATTGTGGAAAAAACCATATTTTTGCAAAGTTTTTTCCCAAAACCTCGGCTTTATCGAAGTTTCATTAGGTTTCAGTATTGTTTCAAAAAAGGAATTTATCTAATTAATGAGTTATAAGGTCGAATTCTAAAAAATCTTTTCGTGTTTTGAAGTTTTTTTTGAAAAGTTTTCGTCCATCTTACCATTGACTTACCGTGACCCAAGAAAGAAACCTAACACTTCCATTACACAAGCTACACGTAATACTCACCAATTACATAACGCGTGCTGAGATTTTTCCCAAAAAACAAGGCATTTCTACACAAAATTGAAAAAATACCGTTTTCTTACCATTACACTGAAACCTTACCATTCACTATCTTAATACATTGGGAAATATATTCTCTATCTTTTTTTGAGTTCTTAATTCCCTACACTGAATCCTTATACACAATGAAAACAAAAAAATCATAAAAAATGGTAAGATCGGGCGCCAAAATTTTTTCTGAAACTTAACATCTCAAACCTTACCATCTTAATTAGGAAACTTATTCTCTATCTTAATACATAGAAAATTTATTCCCTATCTTAATGAGTTTTTGATTCCCTACAATAAATTTCTGTTCTATAGGGAAATCTATACACCATACATGGGAAATTCGGAGGCCGAAAAAAACCTTACCATCTGAAACTTACTATCTGAAACCTGCTATCTCAATACATTGGGAAACCTATTCCCTATTTTAACACATTGGGAAATCTAAAGCCTATTTAAATACATAGGGTGCTGACCGGATGCTCTCTAGTTTATGTTAATTGTCACATTGTTAATACATGCATGGCGGTCAGCGCAACCCCCCCCCCCCCCCCCCCACTGCGTGATGAACTGCTCCAACATATACTACTCTTATCACCAACACTGGCAATGGAATCTGGAAAGGGAACCTGTTCATTTCAATTACATGGAAACTATAGCAAGAACTTCTATCATTCCATCTCGTCAAAACCAATTTATTCAGGAAAATGTTTTCAATAATGCACCAATCAGAAGAGTAGCTGTTGCAATGAACGCAAATTCAGCTGTTGTGGGATATTTTTATGAAAATCTTTTCAATTATCAACAATTTCATTTGAGAGAGATTAGAATTACTCCGGCCGGAAGAGCAACTTTTTCATTAGATACAATTTCTCCTTGTCGCCCCTATTTTGCAACATTGAAAGCAATGTAGTTTAACGAAGATTTTTAAGCTTTTCCTATGGAAGGTTTTCAAAATCACTTTATTCTAGTTGTCGACTTGACGTCAATAGAGGATGCAGCTCAACAATTGCATTATCCAGAACTTAGTGGAGAACGCTTGAGATTAAAAATCTTTTTTCAATTTCCCTTGGAGCAAGTAACGGAATTGATAGTCTTGGGAGATAGACTATCAAACATTCAAATCGTTAAATTCGGAACAGTCGCTATAAACGTTTAATTTTTTTGAATTTTCAGGTTCCTCTAAAATTTTTGTAAATTTTTTATTAGACTTTCCTTCGTTTTTGCCTCTGTACTATGTATTTAAATTTTCTTCAGTTTTAAAACTCGAGAAAAATAGAGAACGAATGCTGTTTAATTGAAAACTCGAGACATTTCTTCCACCTAGACTATAAAACAGAGTTTAATTCGCTACATAAGGCTTGTGTATGGGACTTTGTTGTTTCATTTCCTAAATGCGAATAAGTCATTATTATTTCTTGTTTTCTATCCCAAAGTAGACTATCAAACTATCAGCTTCTTCGCTTTTAAGGTGTAAATCAGCCTACAATTGCAAAGATGGAAAATTTTTCAATTCTGCAAATTATTGAAAGAATTCCTGAGCTCAGGTTCAAGTACATGGGATCATAAACTTATGATAGAGTACCTCAACTAACAAAATAATCTTTTGCAATTTTAACTCAGCTCAGTGAGAAGAGAGGAGAACACTGGATCATGATTGCTCGACTGGATAAAAACTACTTTGCTGATTCTTTGGAACCTAGGGTTACTACTATGCTGATTATTTGGGTAAAGAGAGATCAACTTACCGCTTTTTGACAAAAAAAATATCCACCAATGGTTCCTCGAAAGCTACAAAAGCTGATAGTGTAGTATTTTATGCAATTTATTCAGCGTTTCTTCATTTTAAATTCTTCCAAAAGAACTTGAATAATGTTCATGATACACATGTTTTAAAATTTTGCAGTAATTTTATGTAAAAGTACACTTTGCTTGTAAGTGTAAAAATTGCAGTAAGTTTACTATACAATGTAGTGAATTGTTTTCTTATTTGTGTAATTTACCTTTTGAAATTCCCTATTTTTTCACAAAAAGCATCTTAGCAACTAACCTTTTGATGAAAAACACGGCGATTGATGGTGGAATATGGCTGTCTTACTTCCCAAATTGAATGAATTAACGATAGAATAGATAAACTTACGAAAATCGTAACCAACTTCTGGTAAATTGTATAATCTCTTAAAAGTCTAATCTGAGAAAGATGGAAAAACTTTCCTACAAAAAGATCAGAAACAAAAGGATTTTGAGACTATATTTTTGTAAGTGTAAACTTTCACCGGGGTAAACTTGACAAATTTGGATGATAACTTTTGAAAAATTTGCAAAATTTTGAAATTTTTTTGAAAGATTAAGACAAAGTAATAAGAGAGAACTGAAATTAATCGTAGCAAGAAAAATGACAGCATAAACAAACATGTGAGGTGAAAACGAAAAATAGATAAAAACATCTAATTGGTTGAAACTGAAAAATTTTTGCATATTATTATCTTAGTTCCAATGAAAATTTATGCAGTGTGATTGGATGTATTTCAATTTTTTAAAGAAATTTTATAATTTTATTCTCTCAAGAAAGTAATTCACGCTTCATTAACTCTGTGGGGAACTGCTATTATGCATCTGTCATATGATCGTGGAATTAATTCGTGAATAAAGATAAAATAATCATAAAATTATTAAGTATAATGAGTCTGTCATCCGTTCTCCAGATAACCTGGGGAAAAAAAGATTAAGTGGGATATAAAAGTAATCAACCATGAGGATCTGTCAAGAATAATTAACTTGTCAAAGATAATCCCCTCTTGTCTATTTTCGCCAGATAATCATAGGGAATATAAATGAGATAAAAATAAGTATTTAAAAGCTTTTCGCTTTACTCGTTAGGGACAATCAAAAATTCTTGCAAGTTTTTGCAAATTGTGAAACGAAAGCAAAAAGTGGAAAACGAAATACTTCTTCTTTTGATTTTAAATGGATTACGATTAATTTTAATTTCGATGGAGGTAATCGACTATAATCAATTTGTTACTCCATTTTGTTGCCTGAGTGCAACATGCGAATCAATTACTTTGGTTTCAATTTAAACCCCTAGAATTCATGAAAATTGATTTCTTTTCCTTTTTTTATAAATGCGGGTACTTCTTTACGTGCATGTCTGACTTATTTAGTTTTTGATCTGTAACGATTTTTTTCTCTAATCATACAACTTTATGAATTTTTTCTTCGTTCTGCTCCTTGAAATGCCCCGGGTTAACCACTTCACAAAAAGTTCCGTATATTAGAATCCCAGTATGATTGTAAGGAATTGTTCTAAGACAGCAGGATTTTTTCTAAATAAAAACAACGCAAACTTGAAAAAAATCCGCAATAATAACAATATGACTTAGTTACTCTTCCGTAATTATCGGTTGAAAATTTCAGCTGGTAAAAAATTTCCAGAGATAATGGTTACAGTTTTGCAAGTTGAATAGTTTTTTTTCATTAAACCTCCTAGTTATTCTTAATTAATAGTTCAAGATTATTTTGAAGAAAATAAAAATTGTCTTTGACGATTTTTGATTATATTCCTGCAGACTTGTTGTAAGTGGTGTTCCGATATACAGAGACAACATATCGCTCTGCGAAATTTTAAATGAAAACTATGAAAAAAATGTCAAGAGCCTGATGTTGACATGACATCTAGAAATGAATCAAAGCACGATGATTTTTTCATGACAACCGCAACTTTAAACAACTTGTAATAGTTTCATTGATAAGTTTTGTTACACACAACGAAAAAAGACGGCCAAAACTCGCAGAGAACAATCAAAACACCTTTAATAGGTTGTATTAATAAAAACTGCCGCGAAAGTTTGCTAGCGAGTTGGCAGAGCACTGGGGCGACAAAATAGTTCATGGATTTTTGACGTATCATACTATTTTGGTACATTCATTCAGTTTCAGAATAACCTAATTGAAAAAAACCAGGAGCCAAAGTATTACTTAGTTGAAAGAAAAAAAAACGATTGTCAGCTTCCGGGTTGACCATCCTACAACAAAATTCCTCAGTTAAAACTTTTCATACGAGTTATAGGAAGATTCCGTTTTTACAATTTTCTGACGAGAAAAGTTCGCAAAAATCAGCGCTACAGATAAAATAACGTAACCGATGAAAACCAATTTCGGGAGTTTTTGATTTCTATTTGTTTTAGTTTTTCTGCATGTAAAATTTTTTAGATAGTGGTCATAACAAAGGCATTTTGAACAACATATTTTTAGTAGATCTCCTAATTATACCTAGTACCTGGTAAGTGATCCGAGAATTTTTTGGAATTATACACAACTCAACTTTGACTACAGGCTGCAAATCATCTCACTGACATTTGCCGAGAAAAAACGAGTAAAAACTTAGTTGTTCAGTGGAAGTAAATTGATAGATTAGTTGTTTAGTTAGTTGCAAAAGTTAGTGTTAGATACTTAGTTCCAACTTAATTTATATTAGTCAAACTTTGACCAACAGAATCTAGAGGTTGAGGAAGATATAAACAGACATCTAACAAACGATGTAACAAAACAACTGAGTGACCACGCACAGCGTGGCACTCGGTATAGGCCATATCTGTGATCTTGAATAAGCAAGGATAATAATCTGCAGCATGGCTGCAAAAGGACAAGTTGTGAGCGAGGTACCGAAGGTCGCCTCATGACAATCCCCGCGGGAGGAAAAGTTCTTGAAAATCAGTCCAAAGTTTTTTAAAAGAAAAATAAACTGCACCCAGGTGAGCATAAGATTGATAGCACCCCTATCCCTCAGAAATGCAAGGTGGCAAAGAATATGAAACAAAACATTTAGCATAGAAAGTTTTATAGAGTTTTGTAGAGCTTGATATGCACATACTAGTCAATCGCCCTCTAGAGTTTTGTTGATTTTGGAAGAAGAGGAAGAGGACGCCTCCATGAAGTCTAACTGAGGTCGGTCACGAATAAGGGGTTTCCGTGGCGAAAGCGAGAACGGCAAGACAGAGGGTTTCGAGAGGGTAAACCTTGAAACTCCTATTCGACTAGTTTGACAGAGTGACCTAAAGGGTCGCCAAAGAACTTTGTAGTCTTCTTACTATGCAAGGAGGTCCTGACCGCCTTCGAATCATCCGCGACTGGCTGAGCGGGAAGAGATAACGAAGGGTACGAAGAGTGCGGTTCTGAAAGAGTGTTTTGTGAGGGTGGAGCGAAGACGTCCTGAGACACATCAACCGAAGATGGGAACTCAGTCCGAAGATCTGCTAGGCCAGAACTAGTAAGCTGGGTAGCCGGTGGCGAGAGAGTAGCACAAACCATGTTAAGCCGCTTGGAAGTAATTGTAGTACTAGCAGACGTAACAGGCGGCAAATCATCCTGTAATTTGGGTCGTTTTCTCCACTGGGGTAGATTTCGCAACCACTTGCAGATGGTTGCAACCCGACGAGCCCTCGCTAGACGAATCAGCAGTAAAGTCCACCACCATCGGGTAAGACACACTGGGGTCGTCAGGCCGTTTCTCCAACATCGTTCGCTGAGAGCGAGTAGCTGACTTTTGCCCGCATTGCGAGAGGTCAATCATTAGGCTTGAAGACGATCACCTAGCGTGTTTTGGCCAACTGAAATGTTATAACGAAAGTTATACTTAAGGCAAATATGGTTCTTACGATAAACTTTCCCTTTGTCAGTAACATAAGTGTGATCAGTAATCTGAGTAATCTTGAATTTAACAGTCTTATAAAGAAGTTTTCCTCACTGACTATCTATAACTTACCTACAGACTCTAACGCGACTACAACCGGCTAAGAGAAGGTTTTTCCAATTTACCTGTTTTAGTCGGACGACGAGGTTGCAGAGCTGGTAACCTACGGGAACTAGTCTGGAACCAGACGCACACTCCGAAAAAAAGAAGAGTGTTACGAGTAAGACCCGTCTTTAGAGAGTGGGCAAGGTCCGAATGACGGCTTGTCAATTCTTTCAGGACACGCTTTCCCCCATCCGGCGGGAAGTTTCGTTTGTACTGCGTCCACTTATTTGCCGCCCGAGCGAGTTCAGCCAGTGCCTTGTAAGGCTCACTCTCAGCCACATAAACCTCTAGGGAAAACATCGGCCTGAATCGGGGAGCAATCGGAGGGCTGGCACTACTTCTGGGCACCACCTTTAATGCGATCCCTCCTGTAGTCCTGGCTTGCAATCTGGTCCGGCGTAAAAAGGTTTCGTTCAAGACTTTGGGATGAAGTATCAAAGTGATCAACATTATGATAAGCTTGAGAGCATTCAGTATTTGGCTTAAGACCAAAATGTAACTCGAAAGGCAATTTTTTAATCACAGACTGATTACTCTTGCGAATGTCTTCGACGATTTGTTGAATCGTTTCCTTGAACTTTCCAAAATAAGGATCAAGTTTAGCAGTGCCCAGTTTATGTTTTATAGTTTGTATCAAACGTTCGATTAAGCCACTACCTCTATGGTCTCCAACCGGTGAAAGATTATGGTTAATACCCTTACTAGAACAAAATTGTTGCACTATATCGTTTTAAAACCCAGAGCCATGATCAGTCCTGACAGATTGAGGAAAACCATGAATACGAATATAAGACGCGAGGAAGTTCGTTACCTTCTTAGCCCCAGTAGTTTTGGCAATAAGAACAGAAGGAAATTTAGAGAAACGATCTATAGCTACTAAGAGGAAAATTTTCGAACCCTTATCATCTAATATAGGACCCACGAAATCTAGTTGCAATTTCTGATTTGGCCCAGACAGAGTAGGTAAGGTTTGTGCGGTATGAAAACTCTTAGCGGGCTTAAGATTCTTACCATACAACGTGCATTCGCGGCACTTCTCACAAGTTTCAAAAGTCTGTCGGTCGGCCACCAAATGTACTCGGAGGCTGACATCAGAGCCTCCTGTCCTGGGTGAGAGCGATAAAGACGAGCACGGACAGCCTGTCTGAGAGCTTCGGGAATTGCCAACTTGTTGTCAATGATCACGCAGTTATTGACCACCGCTGCCTTGGGCCAGAATTGAGCCATATAAGCCCCGAGCTTATTGAAGCTAGTGACATCTTTATTGACAAAACCACGCTTTAGAGGGCCCAGGAAGCGGTCCTCCTCAGTTTAGCTAAGAGGTCAGCATGAAAAAAGCCTGGCAGTCCCACAATGTCCTTCTTGGACTTCGAGAGGATCGGCTTGCCGCCATTATCAGCAAAGACCCCGATCTTGGCGGCTGTGTTGACCTTCCCAGGTCAAGTTGAACGGCATCGTCTCATAGCCTTTAACAGCTGACTGTGTCCCTCCTTTCGGGAAGTAGTCCTCGCGGCAGCAAAACGAGTTATGGCTGCTCGATCATGGGCTCGATTATGTTGTCGGATTTGATCCACGCGAGAAATTTGACCCAACTATCGAGATCTCATCGGAGGACGTGGGCTTGGTCGTCTAAAGTTCGGAGAATTCAATGGAAATATTTCCACTAATAAGAGGAGGTCAGTTTGTTCCGCCGTCGACTTTAGTTTTGTCTGAGAATCGATAGGGTGAGTTAAAGTGCAGTTTAGATCGTTATCAGTGAGTATTTGAGTAGTATCAGGTAGTAAATTTGGGTCCGGTAGATTCATAATCAAATTTATTATACAAGAAGAAAATGTTGTTTTAGAGAGAAAATAAGTTTGACTGTTTCGAATAGATTCAGGTCGGAGACAATGATTTCGAGATACTCGTTTCTGATTGGCTAACATTCTTTGAGCATAACTCGACGCCCTCTATCGTTGAGAAATTTGAAGGACAACTCTGCATAACTTAGTTTGATTGGTTAACAGATCGAGTTCATTTTCTGTCGCCCCCTATCGGAGAATGCTTGGATGAAGGCAAGAAAGAAAACCGATGTGAAAGATTAACGCGCTCTTGCGAAGGAGGACAATACTCATCACTCGAATTATAAGGGCTATATGAATTGATGAATGTTACGGCTTGGTTAAAAGCCTCAATGGACTTAACAACAGAACGTTCATTGTAATTAGAGGGAGCAGGAGCCGAAAATGTACGGTAGTGAGATAAATAATTCACAAAACTCAAAGTGATCCCAGGGACTTGAAAAACCTCGAAATCAAAGAGTAATAAGCAATCTGCCTATCTAGCAAGACGAGATTGATACGACTTGTTACTATAAATTTCATTCAATGCCGAAATAAGGACTTTATGATCCGTCAACACTTGAAAAAGATTACCCAACAAATAAGTGCGAAAATGTTCACAAGCCCAAACAATCGCCAACAATTCCAATTCATTTGTACTATACTTCGCCTCTGCATTATTGAGAACACGCGAAGGAAACGCAGTTGGGGCCCAAACTCACGGTTAGATTTCATGTTCTAGGCAAGCTCCTAGCCCATTATGACTAGCGTTTACATTTTACCCGTGAATTTTTGAAGAATCGTGATGAAATAAACTAGGAATTTTAGATACCACCTTGATAACACTTTTGAAGGCATTGTCCTGTTCCTCTCCCCACAGAAACGACTGTTTATTACATGCCTTTAATGATTGCCAAAAATGGATTGTATGAGTGTGCAAATCAGGTATAAACCATTGTAAACGATTTAACGTTCCCATAAATGAACGGAGTTGTTTCAAAGTTTTTGGAGGCTTGAGTGATTGAACGGCATCTATTTTTAAAAGTTTATGTGAATAACAGTCCTCATTATTGTCATATCCTAATCAAGTTAAATGGCAAACGGAGAATTCACATTTACTAAGTTTCGGTGCCCAGCCTTCCGCATCGAGTCTCTGCATCACCTTCTATACCAAATCGTTATGTTCTTGAATATCACCTGTCGTGGCTACTAAAATATCGTCCAAGTTACAAATAACACCCTCTAGTGCATTTAAAGTATAGTCCATTGCCTTCTGGAACTCGGTTGGCAACCCTGTTAAGCCTTAAGACCCAGTTGTGAATATGTAAGTTCCCGTAGCGTCCCCGCACAAGATGTTGAAATTGCAATGACTACTGGTATAAGAAGATAACTGCAACTAATTGAAAGCGTACTTCAAGTCCAATTATGTGAACCAAACCTTTCCAGGTACGTCTTTTGTGATAATCTGAGCCACTGAATTGATAAGTTCATGAATGTTTGGCATCTGGTACTTGTTTTTCCAGATCTGGGCATTCATCGGCTTGGCGTTAAGAACAAGCTTGATTGAGCCGTCCTTCTTTGCTGTCAATACGATAGACGCTATGAAAAACTCAGTCGTACAATTATCCAGTTTTCGATATGACCTTGTTCTACTAACCGCCTGATCTCGTTATCAACTCTATCGTGGATATAAACCGGGACTTTACGTCCTTTGACTTGACGCGGTACTAGAGGGAATTTAAAGTTTGTATATACTTTGTGATGCTTGGATCTGCCTAATCGACTAAAAATGTGTGCATTTTTACTGGCAAAAAACGAACCCCAACATTCGTATATCGGGTTCTGAGATTTATCCTCAAGCAGATGAACAGACTCCGCCCTCAGGTGAATAGTTACTACGCGTAATTGATCTTGCAAGTCTAGACCCAAAAGATTTCGAGTTCTTTTTTCAGAGACAAGGAAATGAGCTTCCTCCACTTTTCAGCCGCTAGAAGAGATCGGAATGCCAACTGACCCGAGAAGACGATTTGGTTTTTAATTGTAATGGACATACAAAGTATCTATAGAGTATCGTGTGATGTCAAGAAATTCGATAGGCAGATTACGTTGCAGTATTATCTCACAAGTGCGTTTATTGAGGAACGAGACCAGTTTTACCGTGTCAACGGTTGAGTAAAAAAACTATGACCTGAATGCAACGGAATACTAAGGCTTCTAGGTTTCCCTCTGTTTGACTTGAGAAGCTCAATACTATTGATCCTGACCGCACTTTCTAACTGCAGAATGCCTAATTCTGGTTCGCTATCGTATTTAGCATCTATAAAACTGCAGTCGGTCGAAGGACCCGATGCCTCTTCATTTTCGTGAACCAACTTCATTCGTCGTTTTGATGAATTACAACATTTTGCAAAGTGTTCACGTTTCTTGCAGAGATTGCACGTAACTTCGCGAGCTGGGCAAGATTTTCTGTGATCTGGACTAAAAGGATTACCACAGAAGCAACACGATTTGTTCCCTTGGTTGCTTTGCGTGATTTGTCGATCAGTTTGATTTTGAGGATAATTCCGTTTTCCTCGAGACGACTGAATTGAGAAGGTGGGTTCTTGTTTAACCTTCATAGTATTTGAAAAATGATTTAGTGGAAGTAGTTTTTGGAACTGAGCGGACGTAATAGCACCTTTTTCACACTCCAGCGCGAGTTTAAAGGTATTATCCAAACCCGTCTTTGCCTTAATTAGTTGTTGCTGGACATCCACGTCACGAAATCGTCCGATAAAAAGGTCTTTCAGAGTTTCTTATTCTTGAGCGTTGGGCCAATTAATTAGGGCAATCTGAGCGCTAACTCCAGCGTAGAATGAAGAGAAAGTATCGTTGTCCAGCATGAATACAGTTTTATAAAGCTTAATACATTCGACAGTATAGCGCCATTCCACCTTGAACAACGTCTCACATCCACTGTGAAATTTTCGAAAAGGAGTAACGCTAATATCCGTGTGTGGAAAACAGTCCGCAAAACGTCTCTTTCCTTCGTTTTCCAAAGCGAAGAACGTGACTTCAACCACGTCTCAGCTTCGTGATAATACCAGTTTTGATTGATTCTAGGACCTTTTCTTCTGCGCTCAACATTCAACTCAGTTACTCTACGAACACATGAATTCGCCGAAAAGGGAGGAATACCTAACAGGTCAGTCCTGTCTTCATTAAAACTCATGAAATGTAAAAGTTTGCAGGTGGGGGGGGGGGGGGATAAAGAGCCAATTTTGCTCGGTGAACAACCTAATTTTTGAAGAGATTTGTAATTCATGCTTTACACTCATTCAGTCATAATAACACGGAAGATAACTACGAGACTTTTTTCAGTTTTTCATCCCCTCACAAATTTACAAAAAAGCTGCTCAAAAATTGTCATATGAGATGTACGAAATGTTGTAAAAACGTGTTCACTCGTTCACACTGACACGTTTTAATGCAACTTATAACATGAAAAGTCATTTGAAATGAACTTTCATATTTTTAAAATTAAAAAAAAAACAATGGGGGCTGGAAAAGAGCGAAAATGGAGGCTCTTTTCCAGTTTCCCCCACACCTTTCAAAATACCGAGTTTTATGTTTATTTTACGTGTTATTACGGCTAAATATTACGCTGTAAAGTATGAAGAACAAATCTGTTCACAATTGTTGATTTGTTGACCACGTGAGTTAGGACCGAGTTGGTTAACTCATAGAGTAATTTCGGATAGGGTACACCGTCTGCTCGTCACGCTATCTTATTTTCGGCCGGATAGATTCGTGCAACTTCTTAGTCTAATACCGATCCTAATCTTACTCTTATACTATCTAGTCTCAGGTTGTTTAACTAGTCTCTGCTAGGCTCAATAGATCTAGGGTATACTGGTCTATTGCGGCTGTTGAAGTGCTCGGGAGAGTCCAACTAATTTCTAAGTTAAATTCAAATCTCTCTGGTGCTGAAATTACAAGTAACTTCAGCACTTACAAATAAGTGGGTTGTTAGTTAGATGGATCATGATTGGTTAATATTAAATACTTTACATTGGTAAAATATCTAAATTATCCAATCATAAAATGTAGTTTAGATCAGGTTCCACCCATCCGGGTTTTACAGAGTTTTTTAGAATAGTTCTTCTGCAATTCGAAGGATGGATGATGGACGTTGGTGTTTGGCGAACATCTTACTTCTTCTGTTTCCTTTTTGTTAAAGAAGTTCCAGGAAGCTGGAGTTAGAGACATAAGACGTTGTGTCTTCTAGTGACAACGACTAAGTCTTCGCAACAAACTCAAATCTGATTTCAGAATGGTTGGCTATGTCAGGTTTTTCTGTTCTGCGTGGAGAACTTCTTTTGTGTCTGATCTAGTTTGGGAATGGCGTGGAGATTGTGCGTGGAGGGGATGCCTGGTTACTCGGATCTGTACGTATACTTGAACATCGAGGTGGTCATTGGTCTAGTTCAATGAAGTCCTTTTCTGCGAAGTCAAGTCGTACTCTAAATCCTTTGAGTTGTGATTGTGAGTGGCATATCGATTGTGGTTGGTCATTCTCTCTCGAGTGTAGTGGGGTCGTTTTGTCTTTAGATGTTCGTCCTTGGTGTTGTATTCTGATCTATGTATTGCATAATGTAATTTACATTTTATAAAACATTTATTAGTTTAATATTTTTTAATTATGATTTTAGTTAGTTGTTTTCACAAAAGCTTTTTGTTTTAGTTCGGTTATTTTGAAGAGTTACTCACACTTGAGTAGCTCTTATTAAAAATAGAGGTGTGGTCACAAAGCGTGGATGTAGCACGGTGGGTTAGGCCGGCTATAGAGCATGCTCAGGACGTCCTTCCTGGTGGGTTAGGCCAGGAGTGGGAGTATGATTTCATGCGGTTTTTGTGAGGGGTCCTGTTATGTGGCAACGTTTTATGTTGGGTTTGTTGTGGTTTTTCTTATGTCTTGTTGGTTATGTCCTTTTTCCAAAAAGCAAATTGTTCGTGGTATGGGTTTGTCTTTCGACTTTTTTGTGTTTTATTATTTCTTTCTTAGACTTTATAATAGTCTTCAAAAGAATAAATTATCCAGTTTTAAACTGGGTTAATCCGGTTTGGGTACCGTTGGTTTCCTTTTCTTAGTCATGCTGTTATTCTATGATTTGTGGTATTTAGTAAGCTGCGTTGGTTAGTTTTGTTTAGTATGTGATTCCTTTCCAACCGGGTTAAAGGAAAGTTTGAAACATGTTATTATATGTTAGAGTTGTTGAGTGTGAAAACTTGAAACTGAAATTCATTATTTTAAACAATTCTTCGTGGGCGAGCTGTGCGAGTGTGGATAGAATTTCTGTGCGAATAAATGAGAATATCAAAAGGTTAGTACTGCATTTGCATTTTATTAATTTACTGCATAGAATTTGGAAATTTACTGCTAGTGATGGGGGAATTTTAAGTTACAAATTTTTATCATAATTAGATTTACTGCTTGTGGGGAAAATTTTAGAAATGAATTTATTGCATTGGTATTAAATTTATAAATCTATAAGTGTAAGAGATTAATAGAATTTTTGAAATCTGTTTGATGAAATTTGCGATTTTTATTTGTCTTTTGTGGTTTTTGTAGGTGATCGTCGGATGAAGGCTAAAAATCTAAAGAAAACATGAATAAAGTATGGTGAGTTTTTTAATATTTTAATTAGTTAGTAATATTCATTTAATTCATACTTACCTGTTAGTCGTCGGGGAAAAAACCGTGGGGGAAGATGTCGTGAATTAGTTCTGAAGTTGTTAGTAGTTTAGCTAAGATGCGGATGATATTTTTAGTCTGAAGCAGTGGCCAAAGCAATTGAAGTGCCTTAATAGTGGTTAGTTCTTCAGTGCCAACTGCAAACTCATAAGGTGTGTTTTGGATTAGATTATATAATTTGTGATTGAATTTAGTGTTGTGGATGAATTCTAAAATTGGGATTTCTATGGGTTGTACAAACTCGTGCGGGATAAGGAAGGGTCGGGATTCTTCGGCGTTGAAGGTCTTGGTGATGGGACAGAAGATGTACATTTGGGTTATGGGGTCATAATTACGAAGAATACCATGAAGGTTAGTATCTTTAATGCAATATGTGAAATTTAGGAAAAATGGTGAAGTGTATTTGGAATTAATGAATTGAAAACGATGGTGTGGTTGTCTAGAGGGTGTGTGTAGGTCAAAGTGATTTTGGATGAAGCGATAATAACTATATGTGTGGGTTTGTTTAGTGCGCAACATAATATCGTGTGAGCAGTGTAAATCTCTTTCGTGTGGTGCAAGGAAATGAAAGGTTAGTGAAAATATTTGGAAGCGTTCTTTGAAACTTTCGTATGCTTGTGTGTCTATTAGTGCTTCTGAAATAATGTGATCAAACTTTCGGTCGAAGATGTTTAGTGTAAATATATATGGTGTCTTGATGAAAAATTTCTCGGTAATTTGTGGATTAGCGAAGCGATCGTCGTCTAAGAATTGATCTTGGTTAGCTCTGATGATGTTGTGATCATAGTATTCTAGTGTATATTCGTTAGCTCTAGGTGCAGTGTGTGTTTTTAGCGATTTTTTATATCCAACGTAAGTAAATTGTCTAGCGGTTAGTGGTGTAGTGAGTCGATATAGCATGTCCGTATTTCGTTCTATATCGATGTGAGTGTTAGATAAAGGTAAGCAAAGAGGGTTAGTAAAATGATAATATGAGGTCCAAGAGAGAGTGGGCATTAAAACGTATTCATCTACAAAGTTGCGTGTTTCGTTAGTGTCGTGGGGGGTGTTTAAGGTGTATTGTGGGAATGAGGGTAAGGTGATGGCTAAAAATTCTTTTGTGTTAGTATGCTTGGGGTGGTTGATGTATTCACGGGCTGTTCCTGGTTT
Source organism: Symsagittifera roscoffensis (assembly GCF_963678635.1). Classification (NCBI taxonomy): domain Eukaryota; kingdom Metazoa; phylum Xenacoelomorpha; order Acoela; family Convolutidae; genus Symsagittifera; species Symsagittifera roscoffensis. Next base: position 678,800 of record NC_087069.1, read on the forward strand.
TGCTGGGAAAGGATGGTTGGGGAACTTTCTTTTAAAAGTGCGGTAAGCTCTATTAGTGTTGAGTGAAGATTCAGTTGATGTGGATGATGGTGCTAATGATTCAGTATAATTTGAAGAGGGTGTAGGGGTAGGGGGGTTGGATGAATTTATTGTGGAGGAGATTTGGTTTATGGTTGGGGTATTAAGGTGGTAGGGTTGTTGTTGAAGGGTAATAAAATTATCTAGCTCTGGGGAGATTCGGGGGGTGTCTGGAGAATGAGATGATTGGTCAGAATGGTATGAGGAGTAGGTTGGGGTAACTTGGGAAGCATAAGAGGGTGTGGGAGTGATTGGGTCAGGGTTATTGGATAATATGGGTTGAAAAGGGGGTTGAGAAAAATTAGAAGAGTTATGAAAATTATTGGATGGGGATGGTTCTGAGTCGGCAAATTCATCGGGGGTTTCAATATTCGGGTTATTGAGTTGTGAGATGGAATATAAAACTGAGATGTGTGAATTAGTGTCGGAATTCATGCCTGATGTTACATTACTAGGTGGAAAATCGGGTGGCGGAAAAGCAAAAAGTGGTATTATTGGGATTGGGGAGGTAAGATTGGTTGGGTGGGAATTTGATCGGTGTAGTGATCCAAGTTGGCGGCTCATCGTGGGCTAAAAAAATGATTATTTTGAGACTGAAAAGCGGTGGTATGGGGTTGTTCAATAATTTGTTCATAAGTATTATCATCTTGTGACTGGTGTGTCATTATATGTTGGATGAGACTTTGTGATGTGGTGAGTCGAAAATTTGGATTATGTGTGATGGCTAAATTTCGAAAATTTCGTGGGACTAGGGATAGTGGATGGTTATTTGGTAGGGGTGGTAATTGTGGTGCCGTTGGCGTTATGTCTACATTGTTATGTTCTTCGTCGTATGTATTTTGTCGTGTTGCTATTTTTGTGTTATATTCCTTTATTTGTGCGTCTAAAAGAATTTTGTTTATAGATGTAGAAAAGATTCCAAAAAATCCTGCAAAGAGTATGCGTGCTACGCTTGCTTGTCTGTTTACTTGTGTGTGTATAGCACATGTGTTGTAGATTCCTTTTAAAAGTGAGAAAAGAAATCCAATAAAAATAAACATTGCGTATAAAATAGTCAATTTTTCTAAGATGTAGTAGGGCCATCCTAGAAAATCGAGGATCTCATTTTTGAGTGTAACAAAGCTAAAAATGTTAATTGGTGATATATCTTGGGGACGGTATTTTTCACCGTTTAGATATATATAATCTTTAATGTCTTTAAAATATCCGCTATAGTCTTGCGTGTAGATATCGGCAAATCCTGCGGTTTCTGCAAGTTTGCGTAAATTTTGGTCTATTGATTGACTTTGTATAGTGTCCATTTGTGTTAATAATTCTTGGAATTGTTGTGTTCTAATGTGATGTTGAATATCTGATTTTGAATAGATTCCTATTGATTGTAAGTCTATATTTGGGTTTCGAGCAATAGCGCGAATGCTTTCTGGTGAAAATTTTTTGAGTGATTGCATTAATGTGGGATATGGAGTGAGAAGATAATATTTATTTTCATCAGGGTTTAGTTGTACTACATTGTGGCTGTTTTCTGATCCACATGGGACTGCGGTATCCCAGAAATAGGTTCTTCGTGAAAGTGTATCCACGAAATGTACTTTATTCTTATAAAAGATAGGGATTCTTTTATAACATCGTTTATCTTCAAAAACGTATAGTGGTGATATTTTTTTAGTACAAGTATAAAACCATAAGATGTTTCCTTCATAGTCTAAAAAATTTGATCTATTTCCAGATAATAAGTATCCTGCATAGGGTATTTTTAATACTGCTAGTGCAAGTGATTGTAATATTTGTGTTCGTTCTAATTCGCATAGTTGGTGTAGTGTTTCTAATTCGGAGAGTGACATTTCTTGAAAAATTCGGCTAATTGTATAATCTAGTTTCATATCTAAATGAATATCATAGTGGATATTACCGAAATATGTAGTATTCATTAGTGATAATTCTTGTAAGCGTGTGCTTCTGGTGTCATGGGGTTTTAGATGTCCACCAGGTTGTCCGTTGCTTTTTTCAAAATTAACTGGTATATAGGATGTTCCTTCGTTTAGAGGATGACCTGTGGCATATGGGTCGATTTTTACTTTTCCAGTGGTCATGTCGAATCCTTTTTCGTATTCAACTAATATCTCGGAGTATTGTGTTTTGTGAAGTGGGTTTCTGTATTTACATGCAAGTTCTGTTTCTTGATATATTTGAAAACGTGTCAATTTATTTTCTATATTGTCTATGTTTCTAAAATTAGAACTTAGTTTTCGTGATGGATGGACTTGTTCATATGGAATTGATTGTATAAAATATTTTTCGTGAAATTTTATCATACGAGCGTGTATTTTTGCTACTTGAAATGTTGTACATGTATCTTCGGGGAACCAAACAATTGTTGCTTGTGTTCTCGTTGTAGGGTCGCAATAACCTTGATCATTTTTACAAGGTAATCGGATTCCTTGATAGATCATTGTATTATCTGATAAATCTCGTGTTAGTTGTATTTTTTCGAGTTGTATTTTCCAATCGAAAAACATTATTTCTTGGTATCCTTTATTTTTTGTGTCTGCTTTGCAGTTTGATGGGTTATTTATACCAATGTGTGGTATCCAATGTTTATCGTGTAGGTCATAGGTTAATTGTCCGTGTGCGCCGTTATACGGGTATTTTTCGTCTAGTTTTATATGTCCTTGGTGTCTTTCAAGTTGTGATTGATGTACAGAGTCTGAAAAAACTTGAAAATTAACTAATTTTCTTTGGGAGTTTTTATTTTGTGTGATGTTTAGTCTAAGTAATTCATTTTTACAATCGTCGGGATTGAGATGTAAAAGACGTTCTATATTACTTTGATAGAATGATTCATGGTCAAGTCGGTTTTTGTTTCCGTTCGAGACTTGTGAACAATGTACTTTCTTTTCGGAAAATGTTGCTGTGAATTTATAACCTGTAACTGTTGTTGCTCGGGCTTTTGAATAGAGTGTTGCTATTACATCTGTGGTTTCTATAGCTTGTGGTTCTGTTTCACATTGTGATACTTGATTTATTGCATATTTATGTAGTGTTTTTTGTTCATTTTCTTCACAATCGTAATGTGTTACTAATAAATCTTGTGGTCCTGTACGAGGGGAAGGGTTTATGTTTTGATTTGAGATTACTAGAAAAAGGAGTTGGAGAAAAATTAATAATTTTAGAATATACATGTGTATGATAATCCTGAGTATGGATTATAAAATGTAATGTAGCCAATTGTGTTTTTGGTATATCTGTCGTATTTGTATATTACTTCAGTAGTTATAAACGGTGGTGGTAGTGATTGAGCTGTTATGTTAGGTGGGTTTAATGGGTAGGGATGTTGGGTAATATTGTTTAACTTAACTGTGATTTCAAACTTTAATTGTAAACTGTTTTGTTGGAGTATTTGAATATTGTGATCACGGATATCGTTGTGAATATCTTGGCGATATTGTAATCTATTAAGTGCCCAGTTATGAAGGCGGTTACTTTCTTGATGTTGTCCAAATAATGGTGGAGGTGCTGTAAATGTATTCCAATCTAGTCTTAAAGGAATATTTATTGATGATTGTTCTCGATATCTGGCGTCGAGATTATTTGGAAAATTTAAGTTAAAAGGTGGTGGTGAAATCTGGCTTATTGATGGTGTTGATGGTAGTGATAATGTTTCTGGTAGTGATGAGGATGTTGTTGTATCCGTAGAAATATCTATGGGGTCATTGACTAAATTTGGTTCACCTTGTGTAAATGAATGTGTAGTCCAATATGGAAATCGTGATGTTTGGTTTGTGGGGTTGAAAGGATTTTCACGTATTTGCTCAGATGTTGGTGTTGAACCTAAGTAATCTGATGGTAGGCTTGAGGTGCTACGTTGTGAAAGAAGCGTAGGGGTTTCTGGTAATATACCAATGGGGTTTTCTGGAGTGTTTTGTGATGGGGATTGAGGTATATCAAAATGAACTCGTGGAGTTTGAAAATTTCTGTTTCGTCGAGGATGTATAATTTGTCTATTTATTTCGACTGTATTTTGGTTTTGACTAGGATTTCTTATTCTGCTTAGTTCTTGTGGTAGTGTTGGGTATAGGTTATATGTTGGTTCGCTTAAAGGTGCTTGTCGTTGAACTGGTTCTAGTGGTTCTGATAAACGAGCATGTCGTTCTTCAAAAGTGTATGGATTGTCTTGAAAAGAAATTCGTGTAGATGTTTGAGGATTTTGAGTAATTGAAGGTGGTGTTTGGTTATCTTGGGATGATGTCGGTGAAGACTGACTTTGTGACTTTTGGGTAGCAATTTTTGATAGTTTTTTGAATTATTACTTTAGTGAGAAATTTTGTGTTTATTATAATATTCTTCCAAAAAAAGAATTAGAAGGATTGTTGCTAGGGCAAATGTGAGGATTGCTTTCTTTATACATTTACATATTGTCAAAATGAGGGATGATAAGAATGCTATGAAAATTACAAACAATAAAAAAATATCAGTTCTACTGAAAATTTTTCGTATCATTTAGACAAGTTATATGAATCGTACCTGTGGATATAATCAAGGGTTTTGGAAAGTTGGAGGAATAGTTCGAGTAGAGTGTAGAAAATTAAAAAAATGTTACAAAAAATGATTAGGATTATTAGAAAAGATTCAAGTATATCAAAAAGAAATATTATCAAGGTTTCAAGTATTGTAAAAAAATGTTTAAAATTTATGAGTATTTGAGTAACTGATTGAGAGAAAAGCATTTAAGAAATGATCTCTTGGTCGAATATTTTTTGCTGTTTGAGGCGATTTTCTAGTGTGGTCGGATTATTTATTAGTTTTTTGACAAGTGGGTTGAGTTCTGTAAAAAATTGTTGGGGGCTATTTTCATGGTGACTGGGAGGTCGTCTTTTTCTTTAATTTGTTTGTCAAATGATCCGGGGTATGGTGAGATTTTTATACTTTAGGCTAATTAAAATGTTCATTTTGTTACTTTAGGCTAAGTTAACAAATTTGTTTTGGGGGTATTCGTGGTCTGAGTTGGGGAAATATTGTTGATCTTTGGGTTATTAGATAAGGGAGGGGTACGGTATTATGGTGATATTTATTTTAGTTGTCAAGTTGGAGTGGTTTGCTTATTTTTGACCTGGAGGTCGTAAAGTTATAGTTATAGATGTGCCTGGAGTTCTATATGATTCGTCTAATTGGTCTTAGTTTGAGTTAGAGAAAGTGACGGATTGGATGAATCCTATTGGTCTATTTTGAACTAGAATTATTACGTACTTGTCAGCATGTTATTTTGAAAAATGTAAATGAAAAATGTTTCGAAGGTTTCAAGATAGTGAAGTATAATGTTAAAATTACTTTTGAAATTCCACTTTCTTTAAAGTTTTAGATTGGGGGATGAATATTTTATAGTTTTTACGTGGTTGATTTCGGAGTCTTGTTGTTTTTCTATTTTCTGATTTGTCGATTTGTTCTTGGGGTATTATTTGTTCGGTCATTTTTCTATTTTTTCTTTGTTTTGGGGATTCTTTATGGTTTTGTGTATTGTTTTTGGTGGCGATTGATTTTGTGTTTTGATTTTCGGTGGGGGTATCATTTTGTTCTGTGTTTTTCAGATGTGGTTCATTTTGAATGATTTTTAATCCTGTGAAAGAATATAATTGAGTTAATTCGCGGAGTGCGTATTCTTTTGGGTAATAAGGTAATAGGTTGTTTCGATGTTGAACGATTTCTTTTTTGTTTGAGTCGGTAATTTTATATGTGACATCAGTGGGTTTTGCAATTATTTGGTATGGTCCTTTTCGAAGGGGTTGTAATTTTTTAGAAATTCCTTTTTGAGTATTAAAATTAGGTATTAAAACAAATGTTCCAATTTTTAATTCGGAGGCTGGTGTAAAACGTGAATTGATTTGTTCATTAATATTTTGTCTTTGTAATAACTTTTTTGTTATTTTTTGATAAATTTCGTTGTGTTTTTTATCTCTATTTAGAATCCATTCGGTGTGTGTACCGGAGGCTAGTTTAAGAATTTGTGGGTGATGAAAATGATCTGCATCGTGTGTATGTAAAGGTAGGTTATAACAAATTGAGTCTTTATTTGGTTGACAATAACCTTGTGCGTTTTTATGAGAATTTGCTGTAAACATTATTGGTTTGCGTGGCTTTTGGTTAAAAACCATTTCGTATGGTGACATTCCTAAAGTTGTCGTAATTTGTGAATTATACGCTAAGGGAAATAATTTTACATCTGCTGACCATTCGGTATATTTTGTATCATTTCCGTTGATGATACATCTAAGATATTCTTGTAATGAACGGTTCATACCCTCGACTAAGCCGTTTGTCCAAGGTGCATGAGATGTACGTGGTTTGTGTTTAATGTTATATAAATGACATAGTGTGATAATTTCATTATTTATGAATTCTGTACCGTTGTCTGTAACTAAAATTTCTGGTAGTCCGAATTTTGCTATCCAGTGTTCATAGAGTGTTGTGTAAGCGTAATAAGCGTTACAATGTGGTACTGGGTTAATTGCTACATAATGTGTAAATGCGTCAACAATTACCATAATGTAGGAGTTTCCTTCTGATGAGGGTGAAATTGGTCCTTTAGTATCAAATGAGATACGATGATTAAAGTACAAACTTTGTCCTTTAAAATCTTGTTTTTGTGCTATTTGTTTTTGATTTGGGTAAGGTTTATTTAGTTGACATACTATACAGTCATTGCATAGTACTTTTATCCAAATTGGTGCATTTGGGAAATAAAAGTTTTGTATAAAATTTGAATATGTTTTCTCTGATCCAGAGTGTCCTTTAATATTTTGTGTATGTGAAATATTAAAAGCTATAAGAATCATACTTAAAGGGAGACATGGAACTGTAGATTCATTCAGGTTATACTCTAAAAGGTCTGTATTTTCGTTAATTGTTGTGTTGTTAAATTTGCGAAAGTATCGGAGGAGTGTTTTGTTTCCTAGAATGGTTGAATCTGCTTTGATAGGTTTAGTTTTATATTTGTGCCATGATTTCAGTTGTCGAATTACTGGGTCAAGGTTTTGATATTGTTTCAGTGTTAAAATTGTAATTATTTCTGTTGGGGGGAGAAAAATGTTTTCGATTTCTAATTTAGATAAGGGTATTGTATCAAGTGGGTCGTGAAGGTCAAAAACTTGATTTATTGTGTATTTTGAATCATTTGTTTGTTTTGTTCTTTATCATATTGGTGAACTTGTTTGATTGAAAAATTATAGATATTTCCTGATAGTGGTTTTAGGTGTTTTCTTTGTTGGTTAAATATCGGGTAGAATTTTGAAAAGAATGGTGGTTGTTTATTTATTCTTTGAAAAAATGTTAAGGATGTTTCTTTTGTTTTTGTATATTTATCTTTGATCAATATTTTACTATTTAGTATGTTAATTGTTGGTATATACTTCGAAATAAATGGTATTCCAATGATATTATATTTAATGTCGGTGATATGGAATATTTGTTTAAATGGCTTATTTAAAATTTTGCTTTGTTCCATTGTTCTGGTGGGGAGGAGAAATAATTGGATTTTTCCGTAGTTTATCAATGTTGATCCTTGTGCTGTTGCTAGTTTGCTGGAGGTTTCAAGAGGTGTTAGCTTTGGGTGTAAGGTTTTTATTTCATTCCATGTGGGGATGTTTATTATGTTTGATTCTGCTCCTGAATCAATTAAAAAATCTATTTCAAGGTCTGGTGGTTGAAATTCTTTATTTCTTGGGCTTTCTAAGAGAAATGGTATTGTCCAAATTTTTTCTTTGGGTTGTTCTTTTTGTATATTTTGATAAATGTGGTTTGTATTCAAGCATTTTGTTTTGGTATTTTTATTGGTTTGATTTGTAGTGTTAATCTCATTTGTTTCTTGTGTCGTTGGTGTGGAATTTATGGGTGTAGTGTAATAATTTTGAAGAAATTCTGATTGATTTTCATATATGTGTGATGAAAAGGGTTGTTCATATATGACAGATTCATAGTCATTTTCGACTTTTATCATATTGATAGAAAGAGTGTTTTCAGTATCACTTTCTGAATCTGATGATGTACAGTTTATTTGATTGAGTTGTAACGTATCAGTTACTGTGTCATCAATACCTGGAGGGTCTGATGTTGTTTCTGGATTAGATTGTACTTGATTGATTTGTCTTTGATGTTTAGGTGTACTACTTCTGTGGCGATTATTAGAATTATTATAGTTATTATTATTCCGGTGTGGTGATTGGGAATAATTTCTATAACGATTATTATAACTTGAGTGTCGATTTTGTGAATTATTTCGCGATCTGTTTTGGTAATTATTGTTTGGTCTGTTATAGTTCGATCTATTATATGAGTTATTCCTTGATTGATTGTTCGGGTAATTCTGGTTTCGGTTGTTTGAATAACTTCTATTTCGATTATAGGAGTAGTTTCTATTCCTATTGTATGATGAATTTCGTGATTGGTTGTTTGGATAGTAGTTATTTCTTGATTGGGAATTAGATCTAGAAACAAATCGTTGTGTATTTGAATTTGATCTGGAGTAGTTATTTCGACTATTTGGTCTATTGTAGTGATTTTGTGATGAATTATTCGTGTTTCTTCGTTCTGGTGATCTTCCTCTATAACTTGAGTTATATGGTGATTGATTTCTTGTATAATTTGTATTGTTCGGGAGTGGTTTTCCTGAACTGTTGTTGCTGTGGACTGTTTTGTTCGGTAGATTTTGATCTTTTTTCATGTATTGATAGAATGATTTATTTGGTTCTTTATATTTTTGAGGTTTATTTTGATTGTCTTGCTGTTTTTGTCTACATTCGGAAATACTATGTCCGTATCGTCGGCAATAATTACACCATTTTTTGAAAGATGGTTTGCCTTTAAAGTTCGGGTTCTTTTCGTAAATATTGAGTATTTCAGTGATTTTTTCAACGAGGTCTGTCTCTGATTCCTGTATATTATTAATATTAGTGGGAGTCGTTTCAATTCTATTAACGTATTGTAATTTCAGATTTTCCGTTTCTTCTAGTTTCATCGTGATTTCTGCTTGTTCTAATTTGTCTACTAGTTTTCGAAAATCTAAATCGGGTTCTCGAATTGAAGAAGGATGGGATGCTCTCTTTTTTATTGCTATTTTCCTTAATTGTGGTGTTAAGGTCATCATTAAGATTTCTGTCATCTTTGTGTTTTTATAGTCATGTGTATTTAATGAATATGCTTTTCGAACTAGTGTTTCGATTCGTACTGCTATTTGCTTGATGGTTTCGTTTGGTAATCTGCGAATTTCATTACATAAAACTCTTTGTTGTTGTTTGTTTCTTTCGGAGTCAAACATTTTTGAAAATTCCTGTGTAAACCTTTTCCAGTTTGATTTTATTTCTAGAGGTAGTACTGAAAACCATTTTTGGGCTGCGCCATCTAAGGTTGTTTGTATTAACGCTGTGCGTCGATGTATCCAGTTTTGATGTAGTGGCGTATTAATTGGTTCAGGTCCAATATTTAAAATCAGGTTTGCTGTTACTGCATTTAAATAATCTTCTACAGAGTATTCAGGATCTGTTCCTGTGAAAACCATTAAAGGTTTGTTTGATGTTATTGATGATCCACCCATAAGGTATGGATTCATTGTCATTTGTAATGATTCTGCTGCATTTGGCATTTGAGAAAAATTTGAAAGTTGGTTTCTTGTTATTTCATGTTGTTGGAGATAATATGGGAGTGGTATTTCATTTTGCATTTGTGATGCTTGATACGAGTGTGCAGTCATTGGATTTTGTTGTTGAATTGGTTGAAAAGATTGTGTATTAATTAGATTTTGTTGTTGAATTGGTTGTTGATGTTGTGCATCTATTGGTTGTGGAGAAAAATTTCTATGATTTGTACGTGTTCTCTGTATTCCTTGTCTACGATATTCTTGAGTATTTGGTGCAAATATATCTGGTTGTAAGAAATCATCATCTGAGGATAAATAATCCATTTGATAAGATGTCTGTTTTTTATTTTTATTTTGTTGAAAAAATGGGTAATTTTCACTGTGATCCTGTGGAGGATTTGTTTGTAAATTTATTGAATTAGGTTGGGTCATTGGGTTATCCCAATTTCGAGATCTTGTATATTGGTTAAAATTTCTTTGTGGTTGGTTATATGTTTTTGAGGGATGTGTATAATTATAATTATGGTCTGCAAAGTTGTTTCTAGTGAATGTTTTGCGTGTTTTTGATGGTATTGTCATGGGTCTGTATGTTTGGTAATCCATATGTGAATATTTAGGGGCAACCGAAGGTTTAACGGTTGATTGTAAGGTTACCTGTGTTTGTGAAGGATTTGTATTTCTTGGTGTTGTTAAATTTGGGCGTATTGGTGAAATACTTTGTTGTGTAGTTGTTGTGTGTACAATTTCTTCATTTATGAAGTGTGATGGTGTCTGGATATCTTGTTGAGTAAGATTCCTAGTTCCATTGAGGTTTTCATTGTGTATAACTGTAGAGTTTAAACTATTATTTTGTGTATCGGGCAAAAATGTATTATAGTTTAATGGTGTTGCATCAATGGTTAATGGTATTACTTTTACATAATCTCTTATGTAAGATATCGTACTTATTGCTTGACTTGAGATTGATTGTGGAAAGCTTATAAATGCGGGATGAGACCATTCGGGGTCCCAAACATAATCTGATTGTTCTGTGATAGCGGTATCATCGTTCGAGTTTTGGGGTCTAAAATTTTTTCTTGCTTGTGCAATTAAATCGATATTGTGTGTGAAATAATCTATGATGAACCATGCCAAAATTTTTTGTAGATCGTGTTTTGTATGTTGTGAAACGTCGTCTTTCGTGAAATTTTCTTTAATGATGTTTAAATAACTAGAGAGTAGTGTGATTTCATGTCGTACTTTCAAATGTTTAGATGTTTCTGTCGGTGAGACATTTGTTATTGGGATTTCGTTTTCTAATATCGAAATATAACTATATATTATTGCGAAAACTTCATTGGTGAATATGGAGTTGCTCTTTGTGAGTTATGATATTGGATGCTTTTTATATATTCTGAAAAAACTTTTGAGAATTCTAAATCAAGATCGTCTGTTTGAATTGTATATTTTCTATGATTATGGTTTGGTGAGGTGAATTCTATGGAGTAGATTCCATACTGTTGTGTTATGTTGCATATATCTTTTAAGTAGTGGTCTATGATTTGTCTTTTGATTTTTACATCTGGGAACTCTGTTTTACATGGACTGATTCCGGGTTCAAATAAATTTAATAGTAAATTTTTGCAAAATATATGCTGTCCTCTATCAGTGGTTGCATCTACTATAAAAGGAAAGATTTCATCATCATCTGGACTTTCTTCACCTGGGGTGTGCGTTGAGCTCATTTTTTCGTTCGATGACTGTTAATATGTAATTATTAATGTGTCGAATTGGTTGATTCCAATTGTATAAATGTACTGGTTTGTGTTTATACTGCTTTTTTATTCTTCTTTTTCCTCTTTTTGATGAATTTGAAGTTGTTTCTGAGTCAGAGAAATATAATTGATCGTGAAGTGGGTAATTTTTATATATTGATTCTTTTAGTTTGTAAAGTTCGTCTAAACTGTTGGTTTCTGATTCTGAAAATGCGTTTCGATTTTTTGAAAATCTTTTTCGTGTTATTTGTCTTTGTTTCGTTATTATTTTTCTTTTTAGTGTTTGTCGTTTTGTTCGAATGTATCCAACTGTTTGTGTATGAGGTGTGATTACAAGGTCGTATTTTTTGTTATCTATTTCACAATTGTGTAAAACGATTGTTTGTTTATTTCCTAGGTTTTTAAATGACATAAGGTTTAGAATGACGGATGCAAAAGGTTGTTAAATGGTTTCTATTTTCTTAAACTGTTAGTTCTTACGATTTTTTGGTTAGCTTAACCTGGGTCTGTTTGTTCAGGGTTGGAGAGAAAAGTATATCGATTCCGAAGAATGATTTTTTACTTTCTCGTGGCTAGTATAAGTTAAGGTGTTAACTTACTTAATCTTACTTAGGGGTAGTGATTGTGTTCAAGGGTTGGAGAATAGTAAATCGATCCACAAGGTTCAGGTATAATTAGAACGCGAGTAGTTCGTTAGATACTATTTTAAACTTACTAAGTCTAAGATTTATCCTGGGTCTGTTAAGAGGGGGGGTCAAGTGAAGGATGAATAACCGAAGTTCTTCACTGTTTATCCTAATTTGAATGATTAGTTTTGTTTAAAAATTTCTATTAGTCTTGGGTCTTTAGAAAGGGTTGGGTAGTGAATCGACGTTTGAGGTCGTTAGACACTAATTAAGTGGGTGGGGGAGAACAAAGTTGTTCTGTTTGATCCAAGGATAAGCCTTGATGATCAAATTTGAAATTTAATTAAGTAGAAAATGATTTAAGATCCAAGGATAAGCCTTGATGATCTGGTTTTAAAATTAAGTGAATTTAAGTTTTAATAAAATTTTAAATATGTGTAAAGGAAAGTTTTAGTGTTTTGATGATATTAGTGGGTTTATGATTGCTGTTATGTTTTAGATGATGGAGCTGGAACAACAGGATGATTTATGATTACTAACCATTTATTGTCATGCTACTAATTTTTATTTTTATTTTTCAATAAATATTTTTCAAACATGTTTTGTATATTACTGCAGAATTTTAGGAAAACGATCTTAGATCTTTTTATCAATCGTTATTGTATATTAATAATTTTGTTTAGCGCCTGAAATGATTTTGAAGTTTAACTTCAAGGTTTTATGTTTGCAAATGAAAATCTAAATTCATTGCCAGTAGTATTCTAAATATAAAAGTTTGTTCTGGTTTTTGCCTAACTATCATATAGCTATATGGCAAGTTTCTACTTTGTCGTATGTCGTCTCTGGTTCGAGGTCTTCTTCCAATTCCGGGTAGTTCTGTTATGGTTCGGAATATTGGCTCTGATCTATTGAGTCGTAGAGACATTTCGATTAAATTATTGTCGTATAACATTTTGTAAATGTTTTTGTCTAATTTCTAATCTATTTTGGTTAATTCTAAGCTATTAAGGTCTTGTTCGAGACTTATGGTCGCACCAGATGAGTTAGGACCGAGTTGGTTAACTCATAGAGTAATTTCGGATAGGGTACACCGTCTGCTCGTCACGCTATCTTATTTTCGGCCGGATAGATTCGTGCAACTTCTTAGTCTAATACCGATCCTAATCTTACTCTTATACTATCTAGTCTCAGGTTGTTTAACTAGTCTCTGCTAGGCTCAATAGATCTAGGGTATACTGGTCTATTGCGGCTGTTGAAGTGCTCGGGAGAGTCCAACTAATTTCTAAGTTAAATTCAAATCTCTCTGGTGCTGAAATTACAAGTAACTTCAGCACTTACAAATAAGTGGGTTGTTAGTTAGATGGATCATGATTGGTTAATATTAAATACTTTACATTGGTAAAATATCTAAATTATCCAATCATAAAATGTAGTTTAGATCAGGTTCCACACGCCAAATTTCATTGCATTATGACAAGGTTAAATAAGCTTTTCAAAGTTGAATTTGAAGGGGGGACTGAAAAAGAGCCAAAATGGACAATAAGTCAGAGGAGGGTGCAATCCGTGTGGAAAAAGAAATAATCAAACGGTAATGGAGTAGACTGAAACAACCAGTTGTTATCACATACAGTATTGATGCAGTATTATAATCTATTTTATAGATTAACAATACAAGTCAGATGATCGAATAAGTACCAATAGTTACACGTAACACCATACGTGCTAGTTATAATACGGCACTGTCTGTCTATCGAGTCGAGGTCAATGCAATCCCGACTTAAGCATAGAAAAAGATTTTAAAATGCTATTCGAACTGTCTTATTTGAACAACCCGTAGATTTTCATAGCTTTAACTAGAGTTTGCCTAATCACGGAAGTAGTGAAGGTTTAACAGAGGAGGTGGATTTTGGGATGAACGAGTGGTGTTCGATACTAAAGGGAGAGTTGTTAAATTTTAGTTTTTTTCCAGTTTCCCAAACCCTTGGAAAATTACCAAATAGAATTGTTCAAAAATTGCTCACACGGCATCTTTTATGAGCTCTTTTTCCTTTTCCCCCCACCTGCAAATTTTTATATTTGAAGTTACTGTTCGCCTCTACCGATTGTCATGAAAATTGACATGCAGACTAATTAGGCCATTACAAACATATTTGGTCTTCATAATTAACCTTATACAACCACTCGTTAGAGCATAAAATTCATGTTTGAGTGAGGTGGGGGGGGGGGGGGGGGAAGGAAAAAGTGCCCTTTTATGTACGAAATGGTTTAAAAATTTGTTCGTCTTTACGTTGACACGTTTTGTAGCAATTGATAGCATAGAAAGTCATTTTAAATATATTTTCATATCTTGAACCAAATTTTGGCGGTTTATCAGATTTTGACTTCTGATGTTCATTCCTTTACCGGCTGCGCAAAAAATCTTGAGCATCAGAGAACTAAGTCGTTAACAGCTTGTAATTGTAATACTCTCATTGGAGTTTTCCATGAGAAGTCAGTGTCTGGCTCTTTTCCAGCTTTCCCCCTGAAATTAAAGTTTTGTGAATTGTATTTATATGTTAAACTGCTACAGCTCAGCGTGAACAGGTCGATAGTTTTTACAAATTCTGCTGGCGTAATTTATGTATTTCATGAACGTGTTTTGTAAGAGTTTTGGGTTCTTTTTTCTTTTCCATTCCGCCTCATCAACTGTATGGTCTAACGAGTAGTTTTACAGGGTAAATTATGAGAACAAAATATTCTTGACTTGGCCTAATTAGTGTGCATGTCATTTTTCAAAACAATCTGGTCACAATGTGAACTGTAATAGGTTCGCAGGTGGGAGCAGGAAAAGGAAAAGGAGCCCAGTTTTGTTTCCTCCTAAAGGCTCGTTTCTCCAAATTGGCTCTTTTCCAGTTTCCCCCCCCCCCTTTTCAAATGAGTTAGGACCGAAGTGTAACTCATAGAGTAATTTCGGATAGGGTACACCGTCTGCTCGTCACGCTATCTTATTTTCGGCCGGATAGATTCGTGCAACTTCTTAGTCTAATACCGATCCTAATCTTACTCTTATACTATCTAGTCTCAGGTTGTTTAACTAGTCTCTGCTAGGCTCAATAGATCTAGGGTATACTGGTTTATTGCGGCTGCTGAAGTGCTCGGGAGAGTCCAACTAATTTCTAAGTTAAATTCAAATCTCTCTGGTGCTGAAATTACAAGTAACTTCAGCACTTACAAATAAGTGGGTTGTTAGTTAGATGGATCATGATTGGTTAATATTAAATACTTTACATTGGTAAAACATTTAATTTATCCAATCATAAAATATAGTTTAGATCAGGTTCCACCCATCCGGGGTTTACAGAGTTTTTAGAACAGTTCTTCTGTAATTCAAGGGTGGATGATGGACGTTGGTATTTGGCGAACATCATAATTTTCTTTCGCTTCTTCTTGTGACAACGACTGAGTCTCTGCAACAAAGTCAATTCTGATTCCAGAATGGTTGGCTATGTCAGGTTTTTCTGTTCTGCGTGGAGAACTTCTTTTGTGTATGATCTAGTTTGGGAATGGCGTGGAGATTGTGCGTGGAGGGGATGCCTGGTTACTCGGATCTGTACGTATACTTGAACATCGAGGTGGTCATTGGTCTAGTTCAATGAAGTCCTTTTCTGCGAAGTCAAGTCGTACTCTAAATCCTTTGAGTTGTGATTGTGAGCGGCATATCGATTGTAGTTGGTCATTCTCTCTCGAGTGTAGTGAGGTCGTCTTGTCTTTTGATGTTCGTCCTTGGTGTTGTATTCTGATCTATATATTGCATCATGTGATTTTACATTTTATAAAACTTTTATTAGTTTAATATTTTTTAATAATGATTTTAGTTAGTTGTTTTCACAAAAGCTTTTTGTTTTAGTTCGGTTATTTTGAAGAGTTACTCACCCTTGAGTAGCTCTTATTAAAAATAAAGGTGTGGTCACAAAGCGTGGATGTAGCGCGGTGGGTTAGGCCGGCTATAGAGCATGCTCAGGACGTCCTTCCTGGTGGGTTAGGCCAGGAGTGGGAGTATGATTTCATGCGGTTTTTGTGAGGGGTCCTGTTATGTGACAACGTTTTATGTTGGGTTTGTTGTGGTTTTTCTTATGTTTCGTTGGTTGTGTCCTTTTTTCAAAAATCAAATTGTTTGTGGTATGGGTTTGTCTTTCGACTTTTTTGTGTTTTATTATTTCTTTCTAAGACTTTGTAATAGTCTTCAAAAGAATAAATTATCCAGTTTTAAACTGGGTTAATCCGGTTTTGGTACCGTTGGTTTCCTTTTCTTAGTCATGCTGTTATTCTATGATTTGTGGTATTTAGTAAGCTGCGTTGGTTAGTTTTGTTTAGTATATGATTCCTTTCCAACCGGGTTAAAGGAAAGTTTGAAACATGTTATTGTATGTTAGAGTTGTTGAGTGTGAAAACTTGAAACTGAAATTCATTATTTTAAACAATTCTTCGTGGGCGAGCTGTGCGAGTGTGGATAGAATTTCTGTGCGAATGAATGAAAATATCAAAAGGTTAGTACTGCAATTGCATTTTATTAATTTATTGCATAGAATTTGGAAATTTACTGCTAGTTATGGGGGAATTTTAAGATACAAATTTTCATCATATGTAGATTTACTGCTTTTGGGGGAAAATTTTATAAATTAATTTACTGCATTGGTATTATATTTATTTAATTGTTGGTGCAAAAGTTTAATAGGGTCTTAAACAGTTTTGAAGAAGTTTGCTATTTTTTATTTTTCTTTTGTGAATTTTTCAGATGATCTAGGATGAAGGCTAAAAATCTAAAGAAAACATGAATAAAGAATGGTGAGTTTTTAATACTGTAATTAATTAGTAATATTCATTTAATTCATACTTACCTGTTAGTCGTCGGGGAAAAAACCGTGGGGGAAGATGTCGTGAATTAGTTCTGAAGTTGTGAGTAGTTTAGCTAGAATGCGGATGATATTTTTAGTTTGAAGTAGTGGCCAAAGCAACTGAAGTGCCTTAATAGTGGTTAGTTCTTCAGTGCCTACTGCAAACTCATAAGGTGTGTTTTGGATTAAGTTATATAATTTGTGGTTAAATTTAGTGTTGTGGATGAATTCTAAAATTGGGATTTCTATAGGTTGCAGGAACTCGTGCGGGATAAGGAAGGGTCGGGATTCTTCGGCGTTGAAGGTTTTGGTGATTGGGCAGAAAATGTACATTTGGGTTATGGGGTCATAATTACGAAGAATACCATGGAGGTTAGTGTCTTTAATACAATATGTAAAATTTAGGAAATATGGTGAAGTGTATTTTGAATTGATGAATTGGAAACGATGGTGTGGTTGTCTAGAGGGTGTGTGGAGGTCAAAGTGATTTTGGATGAAACGATAGTAACTGTATGTATGTGTTTGTTTAGTGCGCAACATAATATCGTGTGAGCAGTGTAAATCTCTTTCGTGTGGTGCAAGGAAATGAAAGGTTAGTGAAAAGATTTGGAAGCGTTCTTTAAAACTTTCGTATGGTTGTGTGTTTGTTAGTGCTTCTGAAATAATGTGATCAAACTTTCGGTCGAAGATGTTTAGTGTAAATACATATGGTGTCTTGATGAAAAATTTCTCGGTGATTTGTGGATTAGCGAAGCGATCGTCGTCTAAGAATTGATCTTGGTTAGCTCTAATGATGTTGTGATCGTAATATTCTAGTGTATATTCATTAGCTCTAGGTGCAGTGTGTATTTTTAGTGATTTTTTATATCCAACGTAAGTAAACTGTCTAGCGGTTAGTGGTGTAGTGAGTTGATATAGCATGTCCTTATTTCGCTCTATATCGATGTGAGTGTTAGATAAAGGTAAGCAAAGAGGGTTAGTAAAATGATAATATGAGGTCCAAGAGAGAGTGGGCATTAAAACGTATTCATCTACAAAGTTGCGTGTTTCGTTAGCGTCGTGAGGGGTGTTTAAGGTGTATTGTGGAAATGAGGGTAAAGTGATAGCTAAAAATTCTTTAGTGTTAGTATGCTGGGGGTGGTTGATGTATTCACGGGCTGTTCCTGGTTTTGCTGGGAAAGGATGGTTGGGGAATTTTCTTTTAAAAGTGCGGTAAGCTCTATTAGTGTTTAGTGAAGATATAGTGGATGTGGATGATGGTGTTAATGATTCAGTATAATTTGAAGAGGGTGTAGGGGGATTGGATGAATTTGTAGTGGAGGAGATTTGGTTTATGGTCGGGGTGTTAAGGTGGTAGGGTTGTTGTTGGAGGGTAATAAAATTATCTAGTTCTGGGGAGATTCGGGGGGTGTCTGGAGAATGAGATGATTGGTCAGAATGGTATGAGGAGTAGGTTGGAGTAACTTGGGAAGCATAAGAGGGTGTGGGAGTGATTGGGTCAGGGTTATTTGACAATATGGGTTGAAAAGGAGGTGGAGAAAAATTAGAAGGGTTATGAAAATTATTGGATGGAGATGGTTCTGAGTCGGCAAATTCATCGGGGGTTTCAATATTCGGGTTATTTAGCTGTGAGATGGAGTATAAAACTGAAATATGTGAGTTAGTGTCGGAATTCATGCCTGATGTTACATTGCTAGATGGAAAACCGGGTGGCGGAAAAGCAAAAAGTGGTATGATTGGGATTGGAGAGGTAAGGTTGGTTGGATGGGAATTTGATCGGTGTAGTGATCCAAGTTGGCGGCTCATCGTGGGCTAAAAAAATTATTATTTTGAGATTGAAAAGCGGTGGTATGGGGCTGTTCAATAATTTGTTCATAAGTATTATCATCTTGTGACTGGTGTGTCATTATATGTTGGACGGGACTTTGTGATGTATTGAGTCGAAAATTTGGATTATGTGTGATTGCTAAATTTCGAAAATTTCGTGGGACTAGGGATAGTGGATGGTTATTTGGTAGGGGTGGTAATTGTGGTGCCGTTGGCGTTATGTCTACATTGTTATGTTCTTCGTCGTATGTATTTTGTCGTGTTGTTATTTTTGTGTTATATTCTTTTATTTGTGCGTCTAAAAGAATTTTGTTTATAGATGTAGAAAAGATTCCAAAAAATCCTGCAAAGAGTATGCGTGCTACGCTTGCTTGTCTGTTTACTTGTGTGTGTATAGCACATGTGTTGTAGATTCCTTTTAAGAGTGAGAAAAGAAATCCAATAAAGTTAAACATTGCGTATAAAATAGTCAATTTTTCTAAGATGTAGTAGGGCCATCCTAGAAAATCTAGGATCTCATTTTTGAGTGTAACAAAGCTAAAAATGTTAATTGGTGATATATCTTGGGGACGGTATTTTTCGCCGTTTAGATATATATAATCTTTAATGTCTTTAAAATATCCGCTATAGTCTTGGGTGTAGATATCGGCAAATCCTGCGGTTTCTGCAAGTTTGCGTAAATTTTGGTCTATTGATTGTCTTTGTATAGTATCCATTTGTGTTAATAATTCTTGGAATTGTTGTGTTCTAATGTGATGTTGAATATCTGATTTTGAATAGATTCCTATTGATTGTAAGTCTATATTTGGGTTTCGAGCGATAGCGCGAATGCTTTCTGGTGAAAATTTTTTGAGTGATTGCATTAATGTGGGATATGGAGTGAGAAGATAATATTTATTTTCATCAGGGTTTAGTTGTACTACATTGTGGCTATTTTCTGATCCACATGGGACTGCGGTATCCCAGAAATAGGTTCTTCGTGAAAGTGTATCCACGAAATGTACTTTATTCTTATAAAAGATAGGGATTCTTTTATAACATCGTTTATCTTCAAAAACGTATAGTGGTGATACTTTTTTGGTACAAGTATAAAACCATAAGATGTTTCCTTCATAGTCTAAAAAATTTGATCTATTTCCTGATAATAAGTATCCTGCGTAGGGTATTTTTAATACTGCTAGTGCAAGTGATTGTAATATTTGTGTTCGTTCTAATTCGCATAGTTGGTGTAGTGTTTCTAATTCGGAGAGTGACATTTCTTGAAAAATGCGGCTAATTGTATAGTCTAGTTTCATATCCAAATGAATATCATAGTGGATATTACCGAAATATGTAGTATTCATTAGTGATAATTCTTGTAAGCGTGTGCTTCTGGTGTCATAAGGTTTTAGATGTCCACCAGGTTGTCCGTTGCTTTTTTCAAAATTAACTGGTATATAGGATGTTCCTTCGTTTAGAGGATGACCTGTGGCATATGGGTCGATTTTTACTTTTCCAGTGGTCATGTCGAATCCTTTTTCGTATTCAACTAATATTTCAGAGTATTGTGTTCTGTGAAGTGGATTCCTGTATTTACATGCAAGTTTTGTTTCTTGATATATTTGAAAACGTGTCAATTTATTTTCTATATTGTCTATGTTTCTAAAATCGGAACTTAGTTTGCGTGATGGATGGACTTGTTCATATGGAATTGATTGTATAAAATATTTTTCGTGAAATTTTATCATACGAGCGTGTATTTTTGCTACTTGAAATGTTGTACATGTATCTTCGGGGAACCAAACAATTGTTGCTTGTGTTCTTGTTGTAGGGTCGCAATATCCTTGATCATTTTTACAAGGTAGTCGGATTCCTTGATAGATCATTGTATTATCAGATAAATCTCGTGTGAGTTGTATTTTTTCGAGTTGTATTTTCCAATCGAAAAACATTATTTCTTGGTATCCTTTATTTTTCGTGTCTGCTTTGCAGTTTGATGGGTTATTTATACCAATGTGTGGTATCCAATGTTTATCATGTAGGTCATAGGTTAATCGTCCGTGTGCGCCGTTATACGGATATTTTTCGTCTAGTTTTATATGTCCTTGGTGTCTTTCAAGTTGTGATTGATGTACAGAGTCTGAAAAAACTTGAAAATTAACTAATTTTCTTTGGGAATTTTTATTTTGTGTGATGTTTAGTCTAAGTAATTCATTTTTACAATCGTCGGGATTGAGATGTAAAAGACGTTCTATATTACTTTGATAGAATGATTCATGGTCAAGTCGGTTTTTGTTGCCGTTGGAGACTTGTGAACAATGTACTTTCTTTTCGGAAAATGTCGCTGTGAATTTATAACCTGTAACTGTTGTTGCTCGGGCTTTTGAATAGAGTGTTGCTATTATATCTGTGGTTTCTATAGCTTGTGGTTCTGTTTCACATTGTGATACTTGATTTATTGCATATTTGTGTAGTGTTTTTTGTTCATTTTCTTCACAATCGTAATGTGTTACTAATAAATCTTGTGGTCCTGTACGAGGGGAAGGGTTTATGTTTTGATTTGAGGTTACTAGAAAAAGGAGTTGGAGAAAAATTAATAATTTTAGAATATACATGTGTATGATAATCCTGAGTATGGGTTATAAAATGTAATGTAACCAATTGTGTTTTTGGTGTATCTGTCGTATTTATATATTACTTCAGTAGTTATAAACGGTGGTGGTAGTGATTGAGCTGTTATGTTAGGTGGATTTAATGGGTAGGGATGTTGGGTAATGTTATTTAACTTAACTGTGATTTCAAACTTTAATTGTAAACTGTTTTGTTGGAGTATTTGAATATTGTGATCACGGATATCGTTATGAATATCTTGGCGATATTGTAATCTATTAAGTGCCCAGTTATGAAGGCGGTTACTTTCTTGATGTTGTCCAAATAATGGTGGAGGTGCTGTGAATGTATTCCAATCTAGTCTTAAAGGAATATTTATTGATGATTGTTCTCGATATCTGGCGTCGAGATTATTTGGAAAATTTAAGTTAAAGGGTGGTGGTGAAAATTGGCTTATTGATGGTGTTGATGGTAGTGATAATGTTTCTGGTAGTGATGAGGATGTTGTTGTATCCGTAGAAATATCTATGGGGTCATTGACTAAATTTATGACTAGATGTATAATTTGTCTATTTATTTCTGTTGTGTTTTGGTTTTGACTAAGGTTTCGTATTCTACTTAGTTCTTGTGGTAGTGTTGGGTAAAGGTTATATGTTGGTTCGCTTAGAGGTGCTTGTCGTTGAACTGGTTCTAGTGGTTCTGATAAACGAGCGTGCCGTTCTTCAAAAGTGTATGGATTGTCTTGAAAAGAAATTCGTGTAGATGTTTGAGGATTTTGAGTAGTTGAAGGTGGTGTTGGATTATCTTGGGATGATGTCGGTGAAGACTGATTCTGTGACTGTTGAGTAGCAATTTTTGATGGATTTTTGAATTTTTACTTTAGTGGGAAGGTTTATGTTTATTATAATATTCTTCCAAAAAAATAATTAGAAAAATTGTTGCTAGGGCAAATGTGATGATTGCTTTCTTTATACATTTACATATTGTCAAAATGAGGGATGATAAAAATGTTATGAAAATTACAAACAATAAAAAAATATCAGTTCTACTGAAAATTGTTCGTATCATTTAGACAAGTTGTTAAAATCGTACCTGTGGATATATTCAAGGGTTTTGGAAAGTTGGAGGAATAGTTCGAGTATTGTGTAGAAAATTAAAAAAATGTTACAAAAAATGATTAGGATTATTAGAAAATATTCAAGTATATCAAAAAGAAATATTATAAAGGCTTCAAGTATTGAAAAAAAATGTTTAAAATTTATAAGTATTTGAGCAACTGTTTGAGAGAAGAGCATTTAAGAAATGATCTCTTGGTCGAATATTTTTTGCTCTTTGAGGCGATTTTCTAGTGTGGTCGAATTATTTATTAGTTTTTTGACAAGTGGGTTGAGTTTTGTAAAAAATTGTTGGGGGCAATTTTCATGGTGACTGGGAGGTCGTCTTTTTCTTTATTTTTGTTTGTCAAATGATCCGGGGTATGGTGAGATTTTTATACTTTAGGCTAATTAAAATCTTCATTTTGTTACTTTAGGCTAAGTTATCAAATTTGTTTTGGGGGTATTCGTGGTCTGAGTTGGGGAAATATTGTTGATCTTTGGGTTATTAGATAAGGGAGGGGTACGGTATTATGGTGATATTTATTTTAACTGTCAAGTTGGAGTGGTTTGCTTATTTTTGACCTGGAGGTTGTAAAGTTATAGTTAGAGATGTGCCTGGAGTTCTAGATTATTCGTCTAATTGATCTTAGTTTGAGTTAGAGAAAGTGGCGGATTGGATGAATCCTATTGGTCTATTTTGAACTAGAATTATTGCGTACTTGTGAGCATGTTATTTTGAAAAATTGAAATGAAAAATGTTACGGAGGTTTCAAGATTGTGAAGTATAAAATCTTAAAATTACTTTTTAAATTCTACTTTTTTTAATATTTTAGATTGGGGGATGAACATTTTGTAGTTTTTACGTGGTTGATTTCGGAGTCTTGTTGTTTTTCTATGTTCAGATTTGTCTATTTCTTCTTGGGGTATTATTTGTTCGGTCATTTTTCTATTTTTTCTTTGTTTTGGATATTCTTTATGGTTTTGTGTATTGATTTTGGTTGCGGTTGGTTTTGTGTTTTGATTTTCGGTGGGGTTATCATTTTGTTCTGTGTTTTTCAGATGTGGTTCATTTTGAATGATTTTTAATCCTGTGAAAGAATATAATTGGGTTAATTCGCGGAGTGCGTATTCTTTTGGGTAATAAGGTAATAGGTTGTTTCGATGTTGAACGATTTCTTTTTTGTCTGAGTCGGTAATTTTATATGTGACATCAGTGGGTTTTGCAATTATTTGGTAGGGTCCTTTTCGGAGGGGTTGTAATTTTTTAGAAATTCCTTTTTGAGTATTAAAATTAGGTATTAAAACAAATGTTCCAATTTTTAAATCGGAGGCTGGTGTAAAACGTGAATTGATTTGTTCATTGATGTTTTGTCTTTGTAATAACTTTTTTGTTATTTTTTGATAAATTTCATTGTGTTTTTTATCTCTATTTAGAATCCATTCGGTGTGTGTACCGGAGGCTAATTTAAGAATTTGTGGGTGATGAAAATGATCTTCATCGTGTGTATGTAAAGGTAGGTTATAACAAACTGAGTCTTTATTTGGTTGACAATAACCTTGTGCGTTTTTATGTGAATTTGCTGTAAACATTATTGGTTTGCGTGGCTTTTGGTTAAAAACCATTTCGTATGGTGACATTCCTAAAGTTGTCGTAATTTGTGAATTATATGCTAAGGGAAATAATTTTACATCTGCTGACCATTCGGTATATTTTGTATCATTTCCGTTGATGATACATCTAAGATATTCTTGTAGTGAACGGTTCATACCTTCGACTAAGCCGTTTGTCCAAGGTGCATGAGATGTACGTGGTTTGTGTTTAATGTTGTATAAATGACATAGTGTTATTATTTCATTATTTATGAATTCTGTACCATTGTCTGTAACTAAAATTTCTGGTAGTCCGAATTTTGCTATCCAGTGTTCATAGAGTGTTGTGTAAGCGTAATAAGCGTTACAATGTGGTACTGGGTTAAGTGCTACATAATGTGTAAATGCGTCAACAATTACCATAATGTAGGAGTTTCCTTCTGATGAGGGTGAAATTGGTCCTTTAGTATCAAATGAGATACGGTGATTAAAGTACAAACTTTGTCCTTTAAAATCTTGTTTTTGTGCTATTTGTTTTTGATTTGGGTAAGGTTTATTCAGTTGACATACTATACAATCATTGCATAGTACTTTTATCCAAATTGGTGCATTTGGGAAGTAAAAATTTTGTATAAAATTTGAATATGTTTTTTCTGATCCAGAGTGTCCTTTAATATTTTGTGTATGTGAAATATTAAAAGCTATGAGAATCATACTTAAAGGAAGACAGGGGATTATGGATTCGTTTAAGTTGTATTCTAAAAGGTCTGTAGTTTCATTAATTGTTGTGTAATTAAATTTGCGAAAATATCGGAGGAGTGTCTTGTTGCCTAGTATGGTTGAATCTGCTTTGATAGGTTTAGTTTTATATTTGTGCCATGATTTCAGTTGTCGAATTACTGGGTCAAGGTTTTGATATTGTTTCAGTGTTGAAATTGTAATTGTTTCTGTTGGGGGGAGAAAAATGTTTTCGATTTCTAATTTAGATAAGGGTATTGTATCAAGTGGGTCATGGAGGTCAAAAACTTGATTTATTGTGTATTTTGAATCATTTGTTTGTGGTCCTGATAAATTTATTTTATCAGTTAAATCTTCTTTTTCAATTAGTGGAAAATGGTCTTTTTTAGGTAGGTGTTGTTTTGTTCGTTTTTGTTGGGTGTTATTTTTTATCCATTGAGAATATGGGATTGGTTTGAAGGTTGATGTTCCAAGTAAATCAACTTCATAATGATTATTTTGACAATCTAAATAAAGTGGAAAATGTTGTAAATTATTTATTTGTGATTGTTCAATATCAGTTTTAACTGCATATTTGCATTCTAATCGAGGTGATGTTTCGTTTTCTGCAAGGTAGAATTTTATATTTTTGGGTATTTCAACTGTTGTTTTTCGTGTAAGTAATTCAGGTGGTGTATTTCGACTTAAGGTGTCTGGTAATGCAAGATTTTTTCCTGCAGTCCAAACTATATGTAAGTTTGGAAATTTCATTAGAATTAGTTGAAATCTGTAAACTCGGTGGTTTGGGTTAGATTTTTGTGTAAAGAGAAAGATGATTGGTTTATGGTCTGTGAATAGAACTGTTGGATGTTTTGATCCAAGTATCAGAAATTCATATTCTGTCAGTGTATATATTATGGCTGTGCATTCTCTCATTAGAGTTGAGAGTCGTAGCTCTGCTTGAGTGAATAATCGAGAATTTGCTGATATGAGGTTAATTTTATTTGTACCATTATGTGATTGTAATAGTGCTGCACCGATGCCAAAGTTCGAAGCATCGCACATTGCATAAAATGGTTGATCAGGGTCTGGAATTGTGTTTGAAATTTGTTCAGTTAAAAGTTTCTTTATTTCTTCGAATCGTGCTTGATGTTCTGTATTCCATTCAAAATTATTTTGTTGTCTAAGGATGTTGTAAAATGGTCGTAGATATAATTGCATTTTATAAACATATTTACTTAAAAAGTTTAACATTCCAAGAAATTCTTGGATTTTCTTTTTATTTGTTGGTGGTTGAAGTTTTTGAATAGCGTCAATGCGTGATTTCAATGGAGTGATTGTTTTTCTTTCTATATTATGTCCTAAGAATTTAACTCTTGTCAAAAAGAAGTGTGATTTATCGGGGGCGGCCTTCAGATTTTCGTTCTGAAGTATTTGGTGATATTTTTCTAAAACTTTGAACATTTCGTCTTTTGTTTGTGATTGCATAAAAACATCGTCTAGATAGGTGATTGCGTTTTTCTTGAGTATTAGTGGTCTAAAAATTTTGCTCATAAAAGCTGAAAATGCTGCTGGTCCTATGGATATTCCATAGAATAAGCGGTTAAATTCATATTGTTGGTTTCCGATAACAAATTGTGTTAAACGTCGTGATTGTTCATCTAGTGGCATTTGATTGTATGCACTATTCATATCGGCGGTTGTAAAGTATTTGCCGTTTATTTTTGTTAAAATAACTTGTATTGGTTCAATGGGCCAATTACATTTTGATTCATCTATAAGTGAATTGAGGTATCTAGCATCGAGAACGATTTTTAATGATTCTCCTTTAGCTAGAATGATAACGGGGTTGATGAATGTGTTGCCTTTTGGTTGTTCTTCTTTATTAACTGGTGATATAATATTGTACTGTTCTAAAATATCGAGTAATCTGTTTACTTTATCATGTAAGT
Source organism: Symsagittifera roscoffensis (assembly GCF_963678635.1). Lineage (NCBI taxonomy): Eukaryota > Metazoa > Xenacoelomorpha > Acoela > Convolutidae > Symsagittifera > Symsagittifera roscoffensis. The sequence continues at coordinate 705,526 of NC_087069.1, forward strand.
GAATTGGTACTTTACTTGCTCTCTGTTTTTTGAAAACTGCGTCTGGTTTTAATGGGAGATGTAGTGATGAACTGATTTTGCCAACATCGAATTTTGATGTTGCATAGACTGATGAATATTTAATTAGCTGTTTGGCTAACTTTTCGAATTCGTCTTGTGTTATTTGTGAATGTTGGAAATTAAACATTGTTAAAAATTTTTGTTGGTCCTCTGTGTAGTTACTGATGTTGAATGTAGGTTTGAAATATGGAGTTTTTGTGAAATAATCCGTATTTCTGTTTTCGTTACTTATTATATTATTTATAGATAATTCTTCATTAAGAATTGTAGATTGGCAAATATCTAGTAATTGGAGTATATTATTTACGCGATAGGCTTTTTCGTGTATTGGTGATATTGTAGCGTTGGTTTCACAATATCCTAAAAGTCCTAAAGGTAATGTTACTTGGTAAGGTGTGTTGTTATAAACATGTAAGGAAATGATATCTGAATTCGAATTTTTCAAATATTTTATTGATGAGATTGTGATTTTGAAAAATTTGTGAATAGGTTTGAATTCAAAATCTGACATATAAAATTTTTGTTTGTTTTGTTCTTTATCATATTGGTGAACTTGTTTGATTGAAAAATTGTGGTTTCAGGTGTTTTCTTTGTTGGTTATATATTGGATAAAATTTTGAAAAGAATGGTGGTTGTTTATTTAATCTTTGAAAAAATGTTAGGGATGTTTCTTTTGTTTTTGTATATTTATCTTTGATTAATATTTTACTATTTAGTATGTTAATTGTTGGTATATACTTCGAAATAAATGGTATTCCAATGATATTATATTTAATGTCGGTGATATGGAATATTTGTTTAAATGGCTTATTTAAAATTTTGCTTTGTTCCATTGTTCTGGTAGGGAGGAGAAATAATTGGATTTTTCCGTAGTTTATCAATGTTGATCCTTGTGCTGTTGCTAGTTTGCTGGAGGTTTCAAGAGGTGTTAGCTTTGGGTGTAAGGATTTTATTTCATTCCATGTGGGGATGTTTATTATGTTTGATTCTGCTCCTGAATCAATTAAAAAATCTATTTCAAGGTCTGGTGGTTGAAATTCTTTATTTCTTGGGCTTTCTAAGAGAAATGGTATTGTCCAGATTTTTTCTTTGGGTTGTTCTTTTTGTATATTTTGGTAGATGTGGTTTGTATTCAAGCATTTTGTTTTGACATTTTGATTGGGTTGTTCTGTAGTATTTTTTGCATTTGTTTCTTGCGTTGTTGGTGTGGAATTTATGGGTGTAGTGTAATAATTTTGAAGAAATTCTGATTGATTTTCATATATGTGTGATGAAAAGGGTTGTTCATATATGACAGATTCATAGTCATTTTCGACTTTTATCATATTGATAGCAAGAGTGTTTTCAGTATCACTTTCTGAATCTGATGATGTACAGTTTATTTGATTGAGTTGTAACGTATCAGTTACTGTGTCATCAATACCTGGGGGGTCTGATGTTGTTTCTGGGTTAGCTTGCACTTGATTGATTTGTCTTTGATGTTTAGGTGTACTGCTTCTATGACGATTATTAGAGTTATTATAGTGATTATTATTCCGGTGTGGTGATTGAGAATAATTTCTATAACGATTATTATAACTTGGGTGTCGATTTTGTGAATTATTTCGCGATCTGTTTTGGTAATTATTGTTTGGTCTGTTATAGTTCGATCTATTATATGAGTTATTCCTTGATCGATTGTTCGGGTAATTCTGGTTTCGGTTGTTTGAATAACTTCTATTTCTATTATAGGAGTAGTTTCTATTCCTATGGTATGATGAATTTCGTGATTGGTTGTTTGGATAGTAGTTATTTCTTGATTGGGAATTAGATCTAGAAACAAATCGTTGTGTATTTGAATTTGATCTGGAGTAGTTATTTCTACTATTTGGTCTATTGTAGTGATTTTGTGATGAGTTTTGTGTATTTCTTCGTTCTGGTGATCTTCCTCTATAACTTGAGTTATATGGGGATTGATTTCTTGTATAACTTGTATTGTTCGGAAGTGGCTTTCCTGAACTGTTGTTGCTGTATACATTTTTGTTTGGTAGATTTTGATCTTTTTTCATGTATTGATAGAATGATTTATTTGGTTCTTTGTATTTTTGAGGTTTATTTTGACTATCTTGCTGTTTTTGTCTACATTCGGAAATACTATGTCCGTATCGGCGGCAATAATTACACCATTTTTTGAAAGATGGTTTGCCTTTAAAGTTCGGGTTCTTTTCGTAAATATTGAGTTTTTCAGTGATTTTTTCAACGAGGTCTGTTTCTGATTCCTGTATATTATTAATATTAGTGGGAGTCGTTTCAATTTTGTTAACGTATTGTAATTTCAGATTTTCCGTTTCTTCTAGTTTCATCGTGATTTCTGCTTGTTCTAATTTGCCTACTAGTTTTCGAAAATCTAAATCGGGTTCTCGAATTGAAGAAGGATGGGATGCTCTCTTTTTTATTGCTATTTTCCTTAATTGTGGTGTTAAGGTCATCATTAAGATTTCTGTCATCTTTGTGTTTTTATAGTCATGTGTATTTAGTGAGTATGCTTTTCGAACTAGTGTTTCGATTCGTACTGCTATTTGCTTGATGGTTTCGTTTGGTAATCTGCGAATTTCATTACATAAAACTCTTTGTTGTTTTTTGTTTCTTTCGGAGTCAAACATTTTTGAAAATTCTTGTGTAAATCTTTTCCAGTTTGATTTTATTTCTAGAGGTAGTACTGAAAACCATTTTTGGGCTGCGCCATCTAAGGTTGTTTGTATTAACGCTGTGCGTCGATGTATCCAATTTTGATGTAGTGGCGTATTAATTGGTTCAGGTCCAATATTTAAAATCAGGTTTGCTGTTACTGCATTTAAATAATCTTCTACAGAATATTCAGGGTCTGTTCCTGTGAAAACCATTAAAGGTTTGTTTGATGTTATTGATGATCCACCCATAAGGTATGGATTCATTGTCATTTGTAATGATTCTGCTGCATTTGGCATTTGAGAAAAATTTGAAAATTGGTTTCTTGTTATTTCATGTTGTTGGAGATAATATGGGAGTGGTATTTCATTTTGCATTTGTGATGCTTGATACGAGTGTGTAGTCATCGGATTTTGTTGCTGAATTGGTTGAAAAGATTGTGTATTAATTAGATTTTGTTGTTGAATTGGTTGTTGATGTTGTGCATCTATTGGTTGTGGAGAAAAATTTCTATGATTTGTACGTGTTCTCTGTATTCCTTGTCTACGATATTCTTGAGTATTTGGTGCAAATATATCTGGTTGTAAGAAATCATCATCTGAGGATAAATAATCCATTTGATAAGATGTTTGTTTTTTATTTTTATTCTGTTGAAAAAATGGGTAATTTTCACTGCGATCCTGTGGAGGATTTGGTTGAAAATTTTTGGAATTATATTGGGCCGTTGGGTTATCCCAGTTTCGAGGTTTTGTATATTGATTAAAATTCCTTTGTGGTTGATAATTTGTTTTTGATGGATGTGTATAATTATAATTATGGTCTGCAAAGTTGTTTTTAGTGAATGTTTTGCGTGTTTTTGCTGGTATTGTCATGGGTCTGTATGTTTGGTAATCCATATGGGAATATTTTGGAGCAACCGAAGGTTTAACGGTTGATTGTAAGGTTACCTGTGTTTGTGAAGGGTTTGTATTTCTTGGTGTTGTTAAATTTGGGCGTATTGGTGAAATACTTTGTTGTGTAGTTGTTGTGTGTACAATTTCTTCATTTATGAAGTGTGATGGTGTCTGGATATCTTGTTGAGTAAGATTCCTAGTTCCATTGAGGTTTTCGTTGTGTATGACTGTCGAGTTTAAACTATTATTTTGTGTATCGGGTAAAAATGTATTATAGTTTAATGGTGTTGCATCAATTGTTAATGGTATTACTCTTACATAATCTCTTATGTAAGATATTGTACCTATTGCTTGACTTGAGATTGATTGTGGAAAGCTTATAAATGCGGGATGAGACCATTCGGGGTCCCAAACATAATCTGATTGTTCTGTGATAGCGGTATCATCGTTCGAATTTTGGGGTCTAAAATTTTTTCTTGCTTGTGCAATTAAATCAATATTGTGTGTGAAATAATCTATTATGAACCATGCCAAAATTTTTTGTAAATCGTCTTTGGTATGTTGTGAAACGTCGTCTTTCGTGAAATTTTCTTTAATGATGTTTAAATAACTAGAGAGTAGTGTGATTTCATGTCGTACTTTCAAATGTTTAGATGTTTCTGTCGGTGAGACATTTGTTATTGGGATTTCGTTTTCTAATATCGAAATATAACTATATATTATTGCGAAAACTTCATTGGTGAATATGGAGTTTGCTCTTTGTGAGTTATGATATTGGATGCTTTTTATATATTCTGAAAAAACTTTTGAAAATTCTAAATCAAGATCGTCTGTTTGTATAGTATATGTTCTATTATTATGGTTTGGTGAGGTGAATTCTATAGAGTAGATTCCATACTGTTGTGTTATGTTGCATATATCTTTTAAGTAGTGATCTATGATTTGTCTTTTGATTTTTACATCGGGGAACTCTGTTTTACATGGACTGATTCCGGGTTCAAATAAATTTACGAGTAAATTTTGACAAAATATGTGTTGTCCTCTATCAGTATCTGCGTCTACTATAAAAGGAAAGATTTCATCATCATCTGGAGTTTCGTCACCTGGAGTGTGCGTTGAGCTCATTTTTTCGTTCGATGACTGTTAATATGTAATTATTAATGTGTCGAATTGGTTGATTCCAATTGTATAGATGTACTGGTTTGTGTTTGTACTGCTTTTTTATTCTTCTTTTTCCTCTTTGTGATGAATTTGAAGTTGTTTCTGAGTCAGAAAAATATAATTGATCGTGAAGTGGGTAATTTTTATCTATTGATTCTTTTAGTTTGTAAAGTTCGTCTAAACTGTTGGTTTCTGATTCTGAAAATGCGTTTCGATTTTTTGAAAATCTTTTTCGTGTTATTTGTCTTTGTTTAGTTATTATTTTCCTCTTTAGTGTTTGTCGTTTTGTGCGAATGTATCCAACTGTTTGTGTATGAGGTGTGATTACAAGGTCGTATTTTTTGTTATCTATTTCACAATTGTGTAAAATGATTGTTTGTTTATTTCCTAGGTTTTTAAATGACATATGGTTTAGAATGACGGATGCAAAAAGTTGTTAAATGATTTCTATTTTCTTAAACTGTTAGTTCTTACGATTTTTTGGTTAGCTTAACCTGGGTCTATTTGTTCAGGGTTGGAGAGAAAAGTATATCGATTCCGAAGAATGATTTTTACTTTCTCGTGACTAGTATAAGCTAAGGTGTTAACTTACTTAATCTTACTTAGGGGTAGTGATTGTGTTCAAGGGTTGGAGAATAGTAAATCGATCCACAAGGTTCAGGTATAATTAGAACGCGAGTAGTTCGTTAGATACTATTTTAAACTTACTAAGTCTAAGATTTATCCTGGGTCTGGTAAGAGGGGGGGTCAAGTGAAGGATGAATAACCGAAGTTCTTCACTGTTTATCCTAATTTGAATGATTAGTTTTGTTTAAAAATTTCTATTAGTCTTGGGTCTTTAGAAAGGGTTGGGTAGTGAATCGACGTTTGAGGTCGTTAGACACTAATTAAGTGGGTGGGGGAGAACAAAGTTGTTCTGTTTGATCCAAGGATAAGCCTTGATGATCAAATTTGAAATTTAATTAAGTAGAAAATGATTTAAGATCCAAGGATAAGCCTTGATGATCTGGTTTTAAAATTAAGTGAATTTAAGTTTTAATAAAGTTTTAAATGTGTGTAAAGGAAAGATTTAGTGTTTTGATGATATTAGTGAGTTGATGATTGCTGTTATGTTTTAGATGATGAAGCTGGAACAACAGGATGATTTATGATTACTAACCATTTATTGTCATGCTACTAATTTTTATTTTTATTTTCCAATAAATATTTTTCAAACATGTTTTGTATAATACTGCAGAGTTTTAGGAAAACGATCTTAGATCTTTTTATCAATCGTTATTGTATAATATTAATTTTGTTTAGCGCCTGAAATGATTTTGAAGAGTAACTTCAAGGTTTTATGTTTGCAAATGGAAATCTAAATTCATTGCAAGTAGTATTCGAAATATAAAAGTTTGTTCTGGCTTTTGCCGAACTATCATATAACTATACGGCAAGTTTCTACTTTGTCGTATGTCGTCTTTGGTTCGAGGTCTTCTTCCAATTCCGGGTAGTTCTATTATGGTTCGGAATATTGGCTCTGATCTATTGAGTCGGAGAGACATTTCAATTAAATTATTGTCGTATAACATTTTGTAAATGTTTTTGTCTAATTTCTAATCTATTTTGGTTAATTCTAATCTAGTAAGGTCTTGTTCGAGACTTATGGTCGCACCAGATGAGTTAGGACCGAAGTGTAACTCATAGAGTAATTTCGGATAGGGTACACCGTCTGCTCGTCACGCTATCTTATTTTCGGCCGGATAGATTCGTGCAACTTCTTAGTCTAATACCGATCCTAATCTTACTCTTATACTATCTAGTCTCAGGTTGTTTAACTAGTCTCTGCTAGGCTCAATAGATCTAGGGTATACTGGTTTATTGCGGCTGCTGAAGTGCTCGGGAGAGTCCAACTAATTTCTAAGTTAAATTCAAATCTCTCTGGTGCTGAAATTACAAGTAACTTCAGCACTTACAAATAAGTGGGTTGTTAGTTAGATGGATCATGATTGGTTAATATTAAATACTTTACATTGGTAAAACATTTAATTTATCCAATCATAAAATATAGTTTAGATCAGGTTCCACAAAATACCGAGTTTTATGTTTGTTTTACGTGTTATTACGGCTAAATGCGTGATGTTACGCTGTAAAGTATGAAGGACAAATATGTTCAGAATTGTCGATTTGTTCACCACGCCAAATTTCAATACATTATGACAACGTTAAAACGACTTTTCAAAATTGAGTTTGAAAGGGGGGGGGGGGGAACTGGAAAAGAGCCTGCAAATTGTGTACATACCACCCCCCCCCCCCCCTGCAAAACTTAAAATAAAATGCGGAGGGATCACGGAAAAAAGATATTAAATTTTACGAGGGGTCGGGAAACTCTAAAAGAACCACGAATTAAGATGCGAACATAATTGTTGTTCCAAATTTTTTTCGATACAGTTCGCTATCTGCAACGCCATATAAAAATCCCGAGATACGAATGTGCAAACACTTCAACATGCTGACGTCAGTATTCCTGTTGAGCTCGCTTGTCGCTGCAAATGGACACATGTCAGTGCGAATTGCGAACGGCGAGAACCAGAAGGTGTTCACGCCATTCTATGTCCAGGTGATCCACAATAGCTACGTGGACTACGATGGAACGCTGCATGAGACTAGGCCCGTTTTATCCCCCTTCCTCGCCTGCCCTGGTGTTCCCCCAGTCTTTTTAAGTGTAATAGGCCTTATTGGTGGCAAGCAACCGTCACTCCTTTCAATAACTATTAGGAAAACGAGATCTTGTTATTTTCCCCCTATGGTACCTTGCAACGAACTCCACCCCCACGCCCTATAAAGGAAGAACTGAACAGTTAAGCATATGCGACTTTTCAACCTCCTAGCCCCCCCCCCTCCCTCCATTGCGCAGGGGGGGGGGAGGGGATAGTTATCAATATCGAGAAAACGAAATAGGTTCGCAATTAAAACTCACGCGTTGAGGGTTGACAAAGAGGGAGCCATAGTTTGTGGTTTGTGAGTATAGAATAATTAGGAACAGCTGCAACAACCGGTATTTGAGGTTGGCGGCGGGTGTGATATGGGATAAAGGGGGTCTGATGGGTCAACTCAACAGGAATGTCTGTGGGGGTACAGTGTTTCGTCCGAGCTTCGTGGTCACCCATGCCGCGTGTGCGACGAAGGGCGAGGCGGTGGAGGTGCGTGGTGCCTACTTCCAAAAGAGGAGTGATGAGAGAGAAGAGAGAGATATTAAAATTCCCAAGGAGTATGTATTCGTCTCAGGAAGGTGACAACAGTTTTGCAACTATTTTCTTAGCTCCTTCCTTTTTCTTTTTCTATTTTGAGGAAAAACAGCCAACACCTGTTTATGTGAGGCAAGGAAATCATTTTGGCTTTTTTCCAGTCCCCCCTTTCAAAATACCGAGTTTTATGTTTTTTTTTACGTGTTATTACGGCTAATTGCGTGATGTTATGCTGTAAAGTATAAAAAACAAATCTGTTCAGAATTGTCGATTTGTTCACCACGCAAAATTTCATTGCAATATGACAATATTAAATAGACTTTTCAAAAGTGAATTTGAAAGAGGGGGACTGCAAAAGGCTCTTTTCCAGTTTCCCCCCCCCTTTCAAAATAACGAGTTTTTTTGTTTGTTTTACGTGTTATTACGGCTGAATGCGCGATGTTACGCTGTAAAGTATGAAGAACAATTCTGTTGCAAGTTGTCGATTTGTTCATCAACCCACATTTCATTGCATTTTGACAATGTTAAATAAGCTTTTCAAAGTTGAACTCGAAAGGGGGTAACTGTAAAAGAGCCGATGCATAGCACAGAGCTCCAACTTATACAAATCCTTGAAAGAAATAATGAAAAAAAAAAACACTATTCATACAGTTTTGAACTATGAAAGTATGGTTAGTGGTCTTCTCCAGCGGGTTGACCTCCATACACCAAAAGTCTTAGCACACAATTCCATCACCAAAAATGTTTCTCATACAATTCAATCGAAACATCATGTCAGTCAGACAAATTCACGGCTCCCTTCTAGTTCCCAGCTTGGAGTTTTTCGGAAATTTATTATACGAGAACTTATTTAAAACGACTATACATGTCAAAATGCATTAAAACGCATCAGCGTGTGCAAGTGAACAAACTTTCACAAAAATTCCAAATGCAAAACGCAAGGTGAACAATTTTTTTAACAGCTTCATTTCGAGATTTTATGAGGGGGATGGGAAACTGGAAAAGAGCCGATTTCACAAACGAAGCCATTGACGAAATGCTAGTCATACAATTTCGGTCTATGAAAGTTTTATGTCCATACAATAAAAATGATTAGCATACAATTTTATGGAATTGGAGCCAGTGAAGAAATGCTAGTCATGCAATTTTGAACTTTTAAAGTTTTATGTCCACCCACCAAAAACGCTTAGCACACATTTCCATACAAATGAAGCCAAAAAAGAAATGCTAGTCATACATTTTTGAGCTTTGAAAGTATTACCTCCATAAACGAAAATTGCTTAGCATACAAGTCATACAAGAAACAAAAAGTATAATACAGTTCCGATTATCAAGCTCGTTTTTTATTTCTTTGATTGAAGGTACTGAAAAAAGGCTAGCTATACCATTTTGAACAATGAAAAAAAGACTACTGCTCTTCTAATCCCGAGTTCACCTTCGCACACCAAAAATTCCTTGAATAGAATTTCAAACAACACTAACGAATAGAATTTCAAACAACACTTAAGTTTATCTTACAATTCCATTTATCATGATAATCAGACATTTCAAAAAATGAAGCCAATGAACAAACGCTGCTCATACCGTTCGAATCTTTGAAAGTATGACTAGTGGTCTTCTACCCCGGGTTGAACTCCATACATAAAAATTGAATCAAAAACCATTCCAAATAACAATAAGGTTTATCATATAGTCCCAAATATCTTGATAGTCATTACAATTTCACATATGAAGCCAATGATCAAACGCTAGTCATAGAGTTCAAAACTGTTAAAGTATGACTAGTGGTCTTCTACCCCGGGTTGACCTCCATACACCAAAAGTCTTAGCACACAATTCCACTACCAAAAATGTTTATCATACAATTCAACCAAAACATCATGCTAGTCAGACAAATTCACGGCTCTTTTCTCTTTCCCTCCATGGACTTTTTCGGAATTTTACATACGAGAACTTATTTAAAACGACTTGACATGTCAAACTGCATTAAAACGCGTCAGCGTGTGCAGGTGAAAAAATTTCACAAAAACTCTAATATGCAAAACGCAGTGTGAACAACTTTTTAAAAGCTTCATTTTCCAGATTTTTTGAGGGGGAAGGGAAACTGGATCAAAGCCAATTTCACAAACGAAGCCATTGACGAAATGCTAGTCATACAATATCGGTCTATGAAAGTTTTATGTCCATACAATAAAAATGATTAGCTTACAATTACATGGAAGTGGAGCCAGTGAAGAAATGCTAGTCATGCAATTTCGAACTTTTAAAGTTTTATGTCCACCCACCAAAAACGCATAGCGCACATTTCCATACAAATGAAGCCAAAAAAGAAATGCTAGTCATACATTTTTGAGCTTTGAAAGTATTACCTCCATAAACGAAAATTGCTTAGCATACAAGTCATACAAGAAACAAAAAGTATAATACAGTTCCGATTATCAAGCTCGTTTTTTATTTCTTTGATTGAAGGTACTGAAAAAAGGCTAGCTATACCATTTTGAACAATGAAAAAAAGACTACTGCTCTTCTAATCCCGAGTTCACCTTCGCACACCAAAAATGCCTTGAATAGAATTTCAAACAACACTAACGAATAGAATTTCAAACAACACTTAAGTTTATCTTACAATTCCATTTATCATGATAATCAGACATTTCAAAAAAGCAATGAATTTTAACTGAATGTTTCCTGTTAAACTTAAATTTTGAGAGAAGTTGACCTAATAGTCATTGTGTGGAAAACACATATTTTCTCGTGATTTTTGATATTGAAATATGTATTTTTTATCGTGATTAAGTTTTTTCGTTGAAAAAAATACAACTTTTTCTATGAAAGAAAAATCAAAAACGACATTGTTGCTCAGGTAATTAAGGATAAAAAAGCTAAATACGCGTACAATTTGAATATCTTTCTCTGATACTCAGTGCTCCTGAAAAAACCAAAACAAAACCAAAAAAAATTACTGACAGTTTCAGAAGCAAAACAACCAGACAAAAATCAGTTTTTTTTTCCTACAGAATGAAACTTATGTCAATTTCTCTCAAATGCCGATATTTAAAAAGTTCCCTGTTTGTCGGGCCGCCAACGGGCTCGACTTGAATTATATCGGGCCGGGCCGGGCCTCAATTATTGCGGCCCGTTAACAAGTCTGCGTACTGAGTACAATTGGTTTTTGTCCTGACACAAATATTAAAGTATTGAACGTAAAATTTTCACGATGAACAAACCATATGTGCCAACTATCTATTAAACATGCTGGACATAAAATTTTGTTTGGTTAAGTTTTCGTTTTGATTATATATGGTTTTCAAAATAAGATCTGTTTTTCCGGATATTGAGTTCCTAGAACCACCATGAAACTCTCGTTTTTACTCGATTCACTTACTTGACTTTGATCAATATCAAGAACCAGAGGGATGTTCATGACAAAATTTTTGAAAAAGTCTGAATATGCAAAAAAATATCATCTGAGATAAGAAAAATGATTTCCGTCTTCGCAACCTCTTAATCAGGATGAATTTTTAACGAAAACTTTAATTTCAAACATACTTGGTTCAGCGACGTTTTTATCAACCAAGCGGCGTAATTTTTTTGACAACTTAGTTTTCGATTGGGCCATCTTTTATTTTTTGAACAAGCCACGACTCATTTTTCTACCGCAACATGGTTTTTTTTACAAATAGGCCGCGATCGGTTTTCGAAAATGCCGCGACTTGTTTTTCCATCATAATGAGATTTAATTCTCGACCATGTAGCGATTTCATTTTTGACCATGCTACAGTTTTTTTTCGACGAGCAAGGCTAATGTGGAACAGCATCGTCGAAACTTGAAGGGTTGCAGCCAATTCAGTCTGAGTGGGAGTGTTGAGGTCAGACCACCTCATGGTCAGACAGATTAATTGAATCGTAGTCAAACTGATTAAACTTAGACAAGGTCAACCAGTGATCTCAAGTTAATTAATTAATCAGTAACAAATTAACTGGTACTTTTGACATGTTAAGTTTGTCACGTCATTTATATTCACTTTCTCAATTCATTCTTCACCAATCACTACCTGTACTCAATCCTCAGATCAAACCCCAGATTCAATCTCAGTCTCTAACTCCAGCTCTTAATCCTAGTTGCTCTGACTCTGAAGTTTAAGCAGTTACTTTCGAGCAATAACAATCGGAGATATTTTTCTTTCGTTCTGTAGATTAATCGCGATATGCTTCAAAAATGGTCCCTTTCTTTTTTCCCCACCTGCAAATTCTTTAAAGTAAGATTTGTTCACATCGCAAATTGATATCAAACTTGGCATACGAACTAATTAGGCCACGACAAACATAAAGTTGATGCTCATGTGAGGTGGGGGGGAAGGCAAAAGAGCCCAAAAATAAATGTCAGAATGGTTTAAAAAAGCGTCTCAGCATAGAAAAAGTCGCCACATGGTCAAAACTTATGCACTTTTCCAGTTTTACCCCACCTTTCAAAATACTGAGTTTTATGTTTTTTTTACGTATTATTACGGCTAAATGCGTGGTGTTACGCTGTAAAGTATGAAGAACAAATCTGTTCACAGTTGTCGATTTGTTCACCACGCCAAATTTCATTGCATTATGAGAACGTTAATTACATTTTTCAAAACTGAACTTGAAAGGGGGGAACAGAAAAAGAGCCATCATTTTTAGCTGCAAGTTTTGGTGTAAAAAATTATTTGACAAACCTCAATTGTATTTTTATAAGAGGTAGCTTATGGAAATGTTCAGCCATTATTTAAATAGTTAGTTTCTCTTTTATCAGCTCAGAACTGAAAGTATGACAACCTGTTTAGTAATGAAGATGGAATCGCCGTGATTCGAATTCCCCAGAATGTCCCAGCTGAGCAGATCCTCCCGCCCTGTGAACAGTTCCAGCTGCCAAGTGGATCCCCTCTGGCGGTGGTCGGCATGGGAACTCTCTCTGCACGTTTGACTCTGTTTGCCCCACAACTGCAGGTTAAATAATCAACCAGTTTTCCGCTTTCCTAGTGGTCTTTCCTGTTATTGTGGCTGAATGCGTGAAGCTGCGATGTAGTTTGAAGAACAAATTTGTTCAAGATGATTGGTTTGCTTGCCATGCAAAAGCGCGTTAGATCGTTAGAGCGTAAAAACCGTTTTTCAAACTGAATTTCAAATGTGTTCGAGTTTAAAATGTTCATCCTTTAACGTTGCTAATTTTCACCTGGCTGCTTGTGCAGTTAATGATGCGTGGAACGCTTCTAAGGTCTCTTTTTGTTTTTTGGAATGCAAGTTTTGCTATTTCAATAGTATCTTTGATTGCTAATTTTTATATTTCCACATGCAGATTTTTACTTGAACATCTTCATCTCCTCCGTTCCCAATGCTAGGAACAGACGTGAAACTAGTTGTTTTCGTACCTCGAATTTAGAGACGTTGTGGCCAAGCTTTGGGCCTGTAGCTTGCTTTTCTTCATTTTCCTGTACAATTATTTGCTAAATAACTGTTCTAGGCAAGTATTGAATTGCCACCCGCACTGACAGAAATGGTTTCCGGTCAATTTAAATTGATTTTAAATCGATTTGAAATCGATCCAATCGATTAACCATGTACATTAACGAACTTAAATGGATTTTAAATCAATTTAAATTGATCTTTTTGAAAATTTTAAATCGATTTAAGTGTCGATTTGTTCACCACTCCAAATTTCATTGCATTGTGACAACGTTAAATAGACTTTTCAAAATTGAATTTGAAAGGGGGGGGGGAGGAACTGGAAAAGAGCCAAATCAATTCAGATTGATTTCGATGGATTTTCCGACTCACTAAAATCCATCCGAATCTCACTTAAATCCATCAGAATCTCACTTAAATCCATTTTAAATCGATTTAAATTGATCTTTTTGAAAATTTTTAATCGATTTAAATGTCTGAAAAATCGATTTAAATCAATTTCGATGGATTTTCTGACACACTAAAGCAGATTTTTTTTGGTAACAAGGCGAAAAAAAACATACCCTTTGAAAAATTGTTGGAAATTTTTATTCTCGATTTTTAAATGTAAACACTGGTGCCAGAAGTTATAGAATTCAATAAAATTATCCACATAAATTAGTTTCAAGCACGTAAAAAGGCAATGAAGTTAAAGAAAATTGTTGTAAAACAGATATATAAAACAAATCAAGAAAGGGGTCAATATAGATCAGTTTTGAACTCAAATATGCAAGAAAATCAAAGAATTTTACCAATTATTTGGTCTTTTTGTTTGGTTTTTTATGCTACAATACGCTATGGATGTAAGATAGCAATGAATAGATGATAGGCAGTGAATAAATGCAATCAAATTTCAAAACCGATAAACCTCAAATAAAAAAATCAATCTAAATCAATTTAAATCCGTTTTAATCACCTGAAAATTAAAAAACAAAATCAGACTGGAAAAAATGCATTTAAATTGACTTAAAATCGATTTGGATCAATTTTTTTTAGCTGGGATTTAAAATCAAATTAAATCGATTTTAAATCGATCCGATTCAATCTTCATCTTTTTTGTTTTATCTTCGTATTTTTTTATACTAAAATCGATCTAAAATTAATCAACGTACTTTGGCTCTTTCCCCCCCCCCCACCTGCAAATTTTTGTTTTTGAAGTTACTGTTCACTTTGTCCGATTGTCGTGAAAATTGACATTCAGACTAATTAGGCCATAACAAGCATATTTGGTCTTCATAATCAACCTTGTAAAACCACTCGTTAGACCATAATGTTCAAGTTTGTGTGAGGTGGGGGGGAAAAGGAAAAAGAGCCCGTACTTTTTTAATACTAAAATTGATCTAAATTTAATCAAAGTACGTTTTTCATACTAAAATTGATCCTAATCCATTTTTGTCAGTGCGGGCAGTGTGGATCTGAGTTTGAAGAAAAAACTGGTATTTGTGGTTAACCGGAAAAGAGCCACTCTGAGTTGTGTAGAATAACAAGTTTATTCAATGTTTAATTCAAGCAGTTCTCAGAGCTGTAGTTTCTTCTTGGAGAGTTATGTCCCAGTTACGCTCTAACAGATCACAACTCTGCCAGTTAAGATTGGCTGCAAGGTTAGGTCTCATTTGACCTAGACCTGATCATATAATAAATTAATACTTTAAAATCATCAAGGGGGATTGGAAAATAGCTATGCGGCGAGACTAATCTTCCCGGCAAGCTCATGTTGATTGTTGCTCTGCATTGTTTTTATGGTCACGGATAATGTTTGGGTTTTTTTACAAATCCACCACACAGTAAGAATCGGTGGCTTTTTTCCAGTTTCCCCCCGCCCTTTCAAAATACCGAATTTTATGTTTGTTTTACGTGTTTTTACGGCTAAATGCGTGATGTTACGCTGTTATGTATGAATAACAAATCTGTTCACAGTTGACGATTTGTTCACCACGCCAAATTTCATTGCATCATGACAATGCTAATTAAGCTTTTCAAAATTGAATTTGAAAGAGGGGGAACTGGAAAAGAGCCGAAGCGATTAGACCAATCGGTAAACTGAGTTCCTTTTGCATTTGTATATAGTTTCTTATGACTATAAACTAAAAATTATTTGCTTCACGTGAACAAAAGATTTGCAGGCACGATAGAGGAGACCAAAACGGTTCCTCTAATCAAAAACATCAAAAGTCGACTGATGACTTCACTGCCTTACTCATGGTTAAAATGAGTTCCAAAACTATTAGCTCAAATGTTTTTTATTAGTTTATTCAGATATGATGAGAAGTTAGAACTCGTACAAATAACTTGCCGTAGCCAATAGTTAGCTGAGCTACCTTATGACAGTGCTGTATTTTTGGTTTCGTAAATTTACAAAGATGTATCTTATGGTTTGGTTTGCTTCAAAATGTTTTGAAGCTCTTTCTATTATGTTATCATCATGTTAACGATTACACGGATTTATAAACTAGTCGACAAAATTACGCATTAAAAATTAAACAAATATTAAGTTATGATGAGTTGCATCAGCTAGATACAATGTCATTCCTGAGAGCATGTGTTCTTCTAATTTCTACCGACAGCTAAATGGTTCCAAGTATGTCAAAACGAGAAAACAAATCGTCAGATCCATGTTTGGTCGCAGTAGTTTTAAAGTTATAAGATAAGGTCGATCTGTTCACTTATTCACGCCCACTAAAGTTTAGAACGCCTAGAAATCAAAAGTCATTGTATATAGCTTTTCAGAAAAACACTCAAAGGAACGGGCAAAAGCCCAGAGAGCAAGCAAAAATCGGAGATGCAAACTTTCCGATTGTAATCACTACTTTACTTCTAGTCATCATCATCATCATCATCATCATCATCATCATCATCATCATCATCATCATCATCATCATGCTTTCTTTATTTAGGCACCACTTTTTGTGCTCTATTAGTCATAATAATTACAAAATGCTCGGCTCTCTAAACCCCCCTTTTTAACATTGAAAAAAAAAACGTTGAAATACATTTCTGATAAATTGCTAATAATTTTACTGCCTTTCCACGTGTCAATTTGTTTTCGAAATATTTCTTTACATGTCTGATTTTTATGAGAAAAGTCAGGCTGACAAATTTAGCCTTGACAAAAGTCCTTATTAAGCTTCTTTGGCCTTCATAAAATTGTAATATTATTCGTGATACCATTTGTGCTCACAGGGGCGGATCTAGGATTTTCTTGAGGGGGGGGGGGGCGGATTTTCAAAAACAATTTCGAGATTTTTGTCGACCTTTTTTTTACGTCGACCGAATTGATTTTTCGAGCTCTCCTTAAGCCTGTTTAGTCCCTATTTTGGCCAAATTTTGTGCGCCGCCAAACTTTAGGGTTGGTCGGATTTGTTGAAAGTACCAAAGGGGGGACCCTTTGGGTCGGCAGGGGGTCGAATCCCTGAGGGATGAGGCGTCCAATCCATCCCCCCCTAAATCCGCCCCTGTGTGCTCAGATGTGTGTTTGCGAGCAAAGATAGAAAAAAAACTAGAAAACAACGTTGAGTTTTTTTGCAATCACAGAATGCTTATACACTTTCCAGGATTATTTCCACTATCGCTATCATTTGAATTTCAAATCTGAAAAGGTAGTTTCACATTGTCACAAATGCATTGTCACAAATCTGACGGAAAATTTTGAGCCAGAACCTTTTCAGATGAAACCTTGCAATGATTGTTTTGCTTCTATCAAAAAACATGCTGGCTTCAATTTATGTTATACTTTAACAACCATAATTGGTTTTACATATTTGTCATCACAAATCATTTTTGTCGCTTTTTTTTATCCGCCTTGAAAATTGTTGACAGAGAAGATTTTAAGAAAAGCTAACAAAAAAATTGTTTGAAAAGATGATACAACATCATTCTGAATGGCTAACTCATAATAGCAAACATTTTATGAGCTGTAAACAAGCTTATCTCAAGAAAAAATTTCCAAATTAGTGAATTTTTATTTTTTTTCTTATTCCAGTTTTTGGGGACTTAAGTATTGATCCTGGTTATTAAATTAATTCAAATCATTTGTTTTTATTCATTTCGACCTGTTATTGAAATTTATGGGATTTTTTGCTTGTAAACATTACGAGGCCAAACTGTTCACTGGATAGGCTGTAATTGTATGTTCCTGGAATCAAAACCTTTTTTTAAACCAATAGATATTTTGAAATTTTGAAGCTAAAGCTGAAATTCTTTTCTCTACAGCAATTCGGAATTCAAAAGAAAGTACATAAACAGTTTCAGCGAAATCCACGATTAAACCTTAAAATGTTGGTTAACTAAATCTTAAGACATTGGTTGAATGGTTAACTCTGATTGACTAAATCTAAACATATTGGTTAACTGAACACATGATGCGAATTCTTTCTGAATGCTAAATCCTTTTTATTAAACAGTTTTAGAGCTCTAATTTTTTTTTCCCACAGAAGCTGAAAGTTTTGAAGATACCTTTATATCATTGTAGTACCCTTTTACTAGAGAGTACAATTTATGACAACAAATGTCAGCAAAAAAACAAACTTAGCTATTGTTCTGAATTCCGCAATTTTAACTGGTCTCTTCAAAAGGTCTCCGCAAGTTTTGTTAGTGAAATCCGCAAAAGTAAACTGTTTCGGCAAAGCGTAAATGGATGCTGAATTTTGTTCTTCAGTGAACTTGCATATGAACAATTAAAAACTAGAGCTGGAAATCAAATCTCAGGCAATGCGGAGTTCAAAAGCAGGGACCTAACCATTGTCAGCGGAAACCATTTACTAATCCTAAATTATCGGTTAATTAAATTGGTGAAAATCAACCTCTAGTTTTTGGAATTCATTTCTCAGCAAGTAGTTTTTGGGCTCATAGTTTTTGAAGCACCGAAAAGACTCTATACTCGGAGATAATGGGTTGAGGTTGTTTGGAAACACAATGCAAAGTTTTTACCGAAATAGATCAGTATTTGACCTTCCGTCAGTCTCAAAGACTGATATAGCATTAAAGAGTGAATTCAAATGATAAGGCCAGTTTTGACATGAGTCGAGATTGAAATCAAATCATCAGAGCAGCAATTGAGATGAGATGAAAGCACACCCAGTGTACACGCTGGTTACAACTCTGTTAGAATGGTCCCTCAAAAAAGTGACTATGATAGACAGGTCCCGCATGCGTATAGCATGTTAGTATTAGAAAACCATATTTTTTATAAACAGTCTTTTCAAAAACTGTGAGTCGGAAACTTTTCAATTTAAACATTGCAATAAATATGTTACTTATATCAAAAAATATGCTCACTTCAATTTGTGTTACTTTTTAACGGCAATAATTGAGCTTACATATTTGCCATCAAAACTTTTTTTGAGAATTTTAAAACTATCCGCCTTAAAAAATCGTAAGGGTGAACGTTTTAAGAAAAAAAGCTGAAAAATTATTTGAAATTGTAAAACAACATCATTCTGAATGGCTAACTTATATTTTATCAACAATTTATGAGCTCTAGTTTTCTTAATCTACAGGTACCTGGTTGTTTTATTAGGACCATTTTATAACCACAAATGTAGAGTTTATAGCAACAATTGTTATTTTAAAATGCATCCTTGTGAAAAATTAAGGTTGGAAAAATCAAAAATTATATCACCTTCACTGAGAAGCAATTCAATAAAGTCGGAAATTAAACCCACGAACGACATCAGTTCAGAATTTTGCATTCAAAAGCCTTAACCACTTGGCCTCGCTGTCCTGAAAACACCATAACCTAGCTAATACTGAACAAACAATATGATCAATAAAATTTATTCAGTGACCTCTCCAGCTGGCGTAAAAACACTAGCTATAATGACTAATGAGTAAGCTACCAGATGCGGCAAAATTAGATGAACGCAAAATTAGGCAAGAAGAAACGGATGAATTCAGAAAAATATTTAAGAAATGAGAAATAAGACGGATCGTTACAAATGTTGGTACAAGTTCAAAAGAGAGACCCTATTTTGCCAGATCCTATTTGTTTCGAGAAAACTCGTGGCAGCTACGATCAGAAAATATGTTTTTGCTGGAGCATGTTTTTCTACTAAGAATCCAAGTTTTAGGGTCTTTTTCACAGTTCGCTGGGAGATTGGCTCAGTCCGCAATTTTTCAGCATAGCATCCTTACAGGTTTTTTTGATAGGTAATTTCCTGCGTGTAAGAAAAAAAGGCGAAGTCGATTTTGAAAAAATTCTATATCATCTGGAGTGTCGAGAAATTGATCTCAGTTGGCTTGTTATTTTTTTCAAAGATTTGATCTCTAACAGAAACTTTGATGTCAGTATGGTATTTTAACCTAAATCAAGAGACAACTGTCAAAAAGTAGTTCGGGTTTAGAAATCAGTAGTTGATAAATTCAGTTTTTTGATACGTGGTTTTTTCTCAAGTTTTTCGTTTATATTTTTTTCTTCAATGTTCAGAGTCCTGAAAGTATAAGTTGTTACGGTTGAAAAATCTGTTTTGCAAAGGTCAATTAGGCATATAGCTCCCTTTAGTTTTGTATTATAATTAGGTGGGTCATTAACTTTCATAACCGATAAGATATTGGCCTGCAACGTTTAAGTCAGATTTTTATCATATCATATCATATTTTATCATATCTTTTTTATAATCATCTCACTCCTTAAAAAGTTTAGATTCACCTCCAAATACTAATTATAAAATCTCTAGACTTGTGTACTACTGAGTCGGAAACTTTTCAATTTAAACATTGCAATAAATATGTTACTTATTTCAAAAAATATGCTGACTTCAATTTGTGTTAATTTTAACGGCAATAATTGAGCTTACATATTTGCCATCAAAACTTTTTTTGAGAATTTTAAAATTATCCGCCTTAAAAAATCGTAAGGGTGAACGTTTTAAGAAAAAAAAACTGAAAAATTATTTGAAATTGTAAAACAACATCATTCTGAATGGCTAACTTATATTTTATCAACAATTTATGAGCTCTAGTTGTCTTAATCTACAGGTACCTGGTTGTTTTATTAGGACCATTTTATAACCACAAATGTAGAGTTTATAGCAACAACTGTTATTTTAAAATGCATCCTTGTGAAAAGTTAAGGTTGGAAAAATCAAAAATTATATCAGCTTCACTGAGAAGCAATTCAATAAAGTCGGAAATTAAACCCACGAACGACATCAGTTCAGAATTTTGCATTCAAAAGCCTTAACCATTCGGCCTCGCTGTCCTAAAAACACCATAACCTAGCTAATACTGAACAAACAAAATGATCAATAAAATTTATTCAGTGACCTCTCCAGCTGGCGTAAAAACACTAGCTATAATGACTAATGAGTAAGCTACCAGATGCGGCAAAATTAGATGAACGCAAAAATAGGCAAGAAGAAACGGATGAATTCAGAAAAATATTTAAGAAATGAGAAATAAGACGGATCGTTACAAATGTTGGTACAAGTTCAAAAGAGAGACCCTATTTTGCCAGATCCTATTTGTTTCGAGAAAACTCGTGGCAGCTACGATCAGAAAATATGTTTTTGCTGGAGCATGTTTTTCTACTAAGAATCCAAGTTTTAGGGTATTTTTCACTGTTCGCTGGGAGATTGGCTCAGTCCGCAGTTTTTCAGCATAGCATCCTTACAGGTTTTTTTTGATAGGTAATTTCCTGCGTGTAAGAAAAAAAGGCGAAGTCGATTTTGAAAAAATCTATATCATCTGGAGTGTCGAGAAATTGATCTCAGTTGGCTTGTTTTTTTTCAAAGATTTGATCTCTAATAGAAACTTTGATGTCAGTATGGTATTTTACCCTAAATCAAGAGACAACTGTCAAAAAGTAGTTCGGGTTTAGAAATCAGTAGTTGATAAATTCAGTTTTTTGATACGTGGTTTTTTACCAAGTTTTTCGTTTATATTTTTTTCTTCAATGTTCAGAGTCCTGAAAGTATAAGTTGTTACGGTTAAAAATTCTGTTTTGCAAAGGTCAATTAGGCATATAGCTCCCTTTAGTCTTGTATTAAAATTAGGTGGGTCATTAACTTTCATAACCGATAAGATATTGGCCTGCAACGTTTAAGTCAGATTTTTATCATATCAGATCATATTTTATCATATCTTTTTATAATCATCTCACTCCTTAAAAAGTTTAGATTCACCTCCAAATACTAATTATAAAATCTCTAGACTTGTGTACTACTGAATCAGCATGATGTTTACGCTTGCCGTCCCGTTCAAAACCTATTTTTTATGTTTTTGTTATCTTGATAATTTTGGCTCTTTGATATATCTTATAAAATTTTGTGGTGGACGTTCTCCTGAGTCAAGTCTACGGAAATCTTGCTTGGGTTAGATGAAGAAAAAACAGAAATTGAGATCGAAGGAAGTGAGATCGAAGTTGCGTGATTGACAGGAATTAAAATCGAAATTAGGGTTAAGAATTGTGATCAGACGTTGTTAGTTCAATTGGTAGTTGATCAACTTAGTACAAGAGATTAGGTTTACCTTTTTCGTGACCACAATTTAGATAAAAGATATAATTTAAGACGCTCGTACACTTTTGCATATATGTAAATGGAATCTGAAAAAAAAATGCAGAATATACTTACAATTGGCGGTTTCTACTTCCAATTTGGGGATTCCGCTTATTATTTGCCGATTCCGCTTACAATTTGCGGATTTTACTTTGCAAATTCCGCTTACATTCTGCGGATTCTGCTTACAGTTGCAGATTCCACAGCAACTCTTTTCAAATATACACGTGTTAATAATTGTTTGTGGATTCGAAAAACTGTTCAGGATTCCGCAATACGACTATTTTTGGATATATGCCCTTCAGTACAGCAAAGAAGATGGAAGGAAAGCAGCAATGTTGTGGAATCAGCGATAAATTTGATTTTGAACTTAAGCCGCTTACAGTTCACAAATTGCGCAGTTTGGCATCGTGTGAAAAAACTACCTACGATAAGGTTTTGTCTGTTGGTGTCCAAAGTGCCAACTAAGTGATATAAAATTGCGAAGAATAAGAAATCAATTCTGATGTTGAAAAAGTTGTATTTTAATAGGTCAAGAGTTCTTAATATCTAGAATTTCAGAAGGCTATCTGAAAAGTAGATAACCCATGGCTACCATGATAGTTTTTCAACTTTTCTTACAGCTGAACAAACTGTTTCTTACCCTGTTTTTTCTGTCAATGTTCAAACTAAACGAACAGTGCATTCGCCAATGTCAAGGTTGTACGGGCTTGATTTAATTTAACTGAACAAAACGAAAAATTTCGAAAAATTTGAACGCAAAATTCCTAAAGTGGGGTAGGATTAGGAAAAAAATGAATAGATCAAAAGCTGCTTATAATTTAGCCAGAAACAGGACATTCCAATTTTTTGATGAAATTCGATTCCAAAAGTTTCCCCATATTTCTGCTTGTTCAGCGAATCAAAAATTACGCCAAACGTACTGAGTCAATCGAAGTCCAAACTACATCAAAAAGAAATTCCTATAGAGTTCAACAAAATAACACAAGTTTAAAATCTCCAAAACACAGCCCCATTATTTAAAAAACTTTTTTTCAACCAAATTTTTTCTTTTCTAGTAAAACTGTCATTTTTTGACAATCAAACATAAATACATTCTTTCAAGCAAAACTCGAGAAATTAATTTAATGCATTTTTGATATCAATTAATTAGGTATTTCTGATATAGTTTTGGCTCTTTTCGAGTCCCCCCTTTGCTTTTTTGCTGAAACTTCTCATGTGAAAGCGTTTTTAAAATGACTGTTCTTTTTGTAAAGTGCATTGAAAAGTGGCAGCGTGAGCAGGTGAACAAATTGCTACAAAGTTTGTAACAGGCAACACGCCGGATGCCGGTTGAATAGCTCTTGACAGCTTTGTTTCCTTATTTTATGAGGTGATTGGGAAAGGGAAAAGAGCCAAAAATTTAATTGAGTGAAAAAGCCGATAATGACACGTTCACGGGTAAAACTTTAGGCCCGTTTTCGCCCGATCAAAACTTGCACTATATTAATTCTGGTAAAAACAACTACTTTCTGATACCTTTGTCCGGTAATTTATATCAGACGTAACCATTAAATTTTCTAAAACAGATCTGAGATGGTTTTTTCAGATCTAAATTTCAGAGCTCAAATAGCTTGTGAAATGTTTAAATAACGTTTGGATACTTTAGATATTGGTTGTTTCAGATCAAAGTTCAGTTCTGAAATTTTTTTCCTGTTTATTTCAGGTTGACATTTCAAGTTAATAGGCTATCAACCCACCTAGACAAACGGAACTGATACGATTTGTTATTATGGTGCTCGTTGAGCAAAGAGTTTTTGGTTTTGTGATCAGTTAATATCTGAAATCGGTTGCCAAGTAGATATGTGCGGGAAATTTTTGCATGACCATACTATCGCCAGTAGTTCTAATTTGTTGGCAATGTTTTTAGCCTCTGCGTTGTTAAGGGTACGTAAAGCGAAAGCGATTGGTACCTAGATACTAGGCTCAATCATCTCGGGTTTGAGGCAGGCCCCTAAGCCGCTATGACTAGCGTCGCATTTAATCTTAAACCGTTTGATGAGTCGCAATGAAAAAGACTAGGGATCTCGGCAAAAAAGCGATGATTGTTCGGAATGCTGTATTCTGGTCCTCCCCCCATGTGAAAAAGTGCTTCTTACACGCTTCCACCGACTGACAAAAGTGCACCGCATGTTCCTGCAAATCCGGAATTAATCTTTGTAGGTGATTCAGTGTGCCTATAAACGACCGAATTTGTTTCAACGCTTTCGGAGGTTTGAATGATTTTATAGCCTCAATTTTTAAAAATTTGGGGATGCCACTGTTTCCATTTAACTCGTAACTCAGCCAAACTAACTGCTTCAGCGAAAACTCGCACTGACTGAATTTGAATTATCAGCCCTCAGCATCCAGTCTCTTCATCGCCTGTTCCACCATAATGTTGTGTTCCTCCAAACTCCGTTTTGTGGCTACCAGAATATCGTCCAGATGGCAAATGAAGGCATCTAGCCTCTGTAGGGTTCAGTCCATTGCCTCTGGAACTCCGTTGACATATCGGTCAAACCATAGAACCCAGTCTTGATCGGTAAGTTCCCGTTGCCTCTCCACACAAGATGTTGAAGTTACAATGGCTGCAGGTTAATGACAATAGTTGCATCTGATTGCGAGTATATCTTTAGTAATGATCTGCGCCACAGAGACAATGATCTTATGCATGTTGGGAATCTGGTACTTGTTTTTCCAGGTCTGCGCATTCTTAAGCTTAGCATTTAGAGCTAACTTGAACAATCCTTTTTTGCGGTCTGCACGATAGTTGCGATGAAGTGGTCTGTTTTACTTTGTCAAGTTTTGAATATGCCCATCCTCAACTAGATTTTATTTTATTGACGACACGGTATGGATATCGAAAAGCACTTTCCACCGTTTTACGTGCCTAGGGATGAGAGGGTTATTAAGCTGCGCATAGATTGGCTTTTGGAACGACCCAGACGGTTGAAGATGTGTGCATAACGTTTCAACTAATATGATTGCCAGTACTCGGACATGGAGTCCTGTGTAGTGTTCTCTAGTGAATTGATAGTTTCAGCCCTCAAACGTGTCGTAGCCACTCCCAGTCTTCAGTTTAAATCCAAACCAAGGAGATTTCGAGCACGGTTCTCTGAAATTAGAAAAGTTGCATCTTGAATTTTCCGCCCATTAGACTAAACAGGTATGGTGACCGATCCCAAAAACCGAACAGGATACTTGTTGTAATCCGCGTATGCGGTTACTATCGGGTGTTGTGTGATGTCTCAAAATTGAAAGGACGGGTTTTTTAGAAGCAAGAGATCTAATGTACGTTTCTTGAGGAACGAGACCGAACTTCCGATATCGACGGTAGAAAAAACACTATAGGACCTGATCGAAGTTGGATTCTGAGACTTATTGGCTTCCCCACTGCGCTGTTTCTTCTGCACTGTTTCTTCTGCAATGTTTCTTCCAGCTCGAAGACTGCGTATAAAGGCTCACTGTCACCTTCGATATCAATAAACCAGTCCAACGCGGGACTGATCGTTTTCTCCTCCTCACGAAATAGATTCACTTTCAGTTTCGACAAATTGCAACATTTCGCAAAGTGAACACGCTTTCTACAGAGATTGCACGTAATTTCTCTCGCCGGACACGACTTTCTGTGACCCAGATTGAAAGAGTTGTCAAAAAATAACAGCGTTTGTTGCCTTGGTTTTGACGGTATGATTGAACAAATTTGCCAATATTGCCTCTAATGGATTGAATAGAGAAAGTCGGTTTCTGCTTCACCTTGATGACGCTCGAGTTTTGCTTGTGAGGAAACAGCTTTGGATATGAGCGTTTCAGTACGGCAAAGAAGATGGAAGGAAAGCAGCAATGTTCTGGAATCCGCGACAAATTTGATTTTGACCTGTTGCGGAATCCACTTACAGTTCACAAATTGCGCAGTTTGGCATCTTAGTGAAAAAAATACCGACGATAAGCTTTTGTCAGTTGGTGTCCAAAGTGCCAAGTAAGTGATAAAACTGCGAAGAATAAGAAGTCAATTCTGATGGTGAAAAAGCTTTATTTTAGTAGGTCAGGAATTCCTAAATTTTAGAATGTCAGAAGGCCACCTGAAAAGTAAACCCACTGCTACCATGATAGTTTTTCACCTTTTCTAACAGCTGAACAAACTGTTTCTTACCCTATTTTGTCTGTCAATGTTCAAACAAAACAAACAGTGCATTCGCCAATGTCAAGGTTGTACAGGCTCGAATCATATTAACCGAACAAAACGAAAAATTTTGAGAAGTTTGAACGCAAATCTCTTAAAGTGCAGTAGGATTAGAAAAAAATTAATTGATTAAATCAAAAACTGCTTATAACTTAACCAAAAATCAAAAAATTACGCTAAACGTACTGAGTCAACCGTAGTCCAAGCTACATCAAAAATGATCTTCTTATAGAATTCAACCAGAAAACACAAGTTTAAAATCTTCAAAACATAGCCCCAATATTTAAAAAACTCTTTTTCAACCAAACTTTTTCTGCTGGTCTAGTAAAATTGTCATTTTTGACAATTGAACACAAAAACATTCTTTCAAGTGAAACTCGAGAAACTAAAAAAGTGTATAGAACTATTTAAGAAATTAGTTTTGATGCAATTTAGATAACAATTATTTAGGTATTTCTGACATAATTTTGGCTCTTTTCCAGCCCCCCTCTTTCCTTTTTTACCAAAATTTTTTGTTGTGAAAGCGTTTTTAAAATGACTGTTCTTTCTGTAAAGTACATTGAAAAGTGGCAGCGTAAACAGGTGAAAAATTTGCTACAAATTTTCCAACAGGCAACATGCCGGATGACGGGTGAACAGCTCTTGGCAGCTTTGTTTCGTAATTTTATGAGAAGATTGGGAAATGGAAAAGAGCCAAAAATTTAATTGAGTGAAAAAGCCGATAATGACACGTTCACGGGTAAAACTTTAGGCCCGTTTTCGCCCGATCAAAACTTGCCTTTTATTATTTCTGGTAAAAGCAACTGCTTCCTGATAGCTTTGTCCGGATAATTTATATCAGACGTACCCAGTAAATTTTCTAAAACAGAACTGAAATAATTTTTTTCAGATCTAAATTGCAGATCTCAAACAGGTTGTCAAATGTTTAAAAAACGCTTGGATACTTTAGGGATTGGTTGTTTCAGATTTAGGTTCAGTCTTGAACTTTTTCCCTGTTTCTTTCAGGTTGACATTTCAAAGTAATAGGTTACTAACCTACCTAGACAAACGGAACTGATACGACTTGTTATAATAGTGCTCGTTGAGCAAAGAGTTTTTGGTTCTGTGATCAGTTAATATCTGAAATCGGTTGCCAAGTAGATATGTGCGAAAATTTTGCATGACCATACTATCGCATCAGTTCTAATTTGTTGGTAATGTATTTAGCCTCTGCGTTGTTAAGGATGCCCTAAGCGAAAGCGATTGTTTTGTGGTCCTCTTCAGACGTGAAAGATTGTTTGTTATATGCTATCAACGGCTGACGAAAATGCACCGCAATTTTATGCAAATCCGGAGTTAATCTTTGTAGATGATTCAGTGGGCCCACAAACGACCGAAACTGTTTCAACATTTTTGGAGGTTTGAGTAATTTTAAAGCCTTAATTTTTGAAAATTTGGGGATGCAACTGTTTTAATTTATCTTGTAACTTGCTAAACTAACTGCTTCACCGAAAACTCGCACTAAATGAATTTGAGTTATCAGCCCCCAGTATCCAGTCTGTTCATCACCTGTTCCACCATAATGTTGTGTTCCTCCAAACTCCGTTTTGTGGCCACCAGAATATCATCCAGATAGCAAATGAAGGCGTCTAGCCTCTGTAAGGTTCAGTCCATTGCCTTCTGGAACTCCGTTGACATATCGGTCAAACCATAGAATCCAGTCTTGATCGGTAAATTCCCGTTGCCTCTTCACCGAAGATGTAGAAATAACAATGGCTGCAGGTTAATGACGATAGTTGCAACTAATTACAAGCATATTTTAGATCCAAGGACGAGAAAAAAACCTTACGAGGTATATCTTTAGTAATGATCTGCGCCACAGAGACAATGAGTTTATGCATGTTGGGTATCTGGTTTTTGTTTTTCCAGATCTGCTCATTCATAGGCTTAGCATTTAGAGCTAACTTGAACCATCCTTTTCTGCGGTCTGCACAAAGGCTGCGATGAAAAGGTCTGTTTCAATTTTGTCAAGTTTTTAATATGCCCAACCTAAAATAGATTCTTGGTTTTATTGGCGACACGGTATGGTTATGGAAAAGCGCTTTCCGCTCTTTTACTTGCCTAGTGATGAGAGGGTACTTAAAATGGGCATATAGTTTGTAGCTTTTCGAACGACCCAGACGGTTGAAGATGTGTGCATAAAGTTTCGCATAAAGAGTCCTGTGTAGTGTCCTCTAGTGAATTGATAGTTTCAGCCCTGATATGGGTCGTAGCCAATCCCAGTTTTCAGTGTAAATCCAAACCAAGGAGACTTTGAGCACGGTTCTCTGAAATTAGACAATTGGCATCTTGATTTTTCCACCCGTTAGACAAAACAGGTATGGTGACCGATCACAATAGTCGAACAGGACACTTGCTGTAATCCGCGTATGCGGTTACCATCGGATGTCGTGTGATGTTTCAAAATTGAAATGAAGGGTTTCGTAGAAGCAAGAGGTCTAATGTACGTTTCTTGAGGAAGGACACCGAACTTCCGATCTCGACGGTAGAATAAAAAAAACTAGGACCTGATCGAAGTTGGATGCGGAGACTTCTTGGCTTCGTCAATTTCATTCTGCACTGTTTTTTCCAGCTTGAAGACTCCGTATAAAGGCTTACTGTCACCTTCGATACAAACAAAACCAGTCTAACGCGAGACTGATCATTTTCTCCTCCTCGCGAACTAGATTCAATTTCGCAAAGTGAAAACGCTTTCTGCAGAGATTGCACGTAACTTCTCTCGCCGCACACAACTTTCTGTGACCCAAAGTGAAAGAGTTGTCACAAAAATAACAGCTTTTGTTGCCTTGATTTTGACGGTCTGATTGGTTATGTGAGCCACCACTTTTGCCAATATTGCCTCTAGTGGATTGAATAGAGAAAGTCGGTTTCTGCTTCACCTTGATGACGCTCGAATTTTGCTTGTGAGGCAACAGCTTTTGAAATTGCGCTGACGTGTTTGCTCCCTTTTTACTTTCTAGAGCTAGTTTGAAAGTGCCTTTCAAATATGCCTTTGCTTTGATAAGCTGCTGCTGAACGTCCACCTCTCTTATCCTGCCGACGAAGAGATCTTTAAGGGTTTCCCTCTCGTGAACGGTCAACCATTTACAAATGGCGACATAAACACTCAGAGGGGTGTGAAATGACAAAAAAGTACCATTGTCGAGCCTAAAGATAGTATTATAAAGTTTAATACATTCAACCGGCTAATTTTTTTCAATTTTGAATAGCGTTTCACAACTATCGTGGAAATCTTTGAATGATGTTGTTTTGATGTCTGTATGCGGCAAAAAGTCAGCGTAAGGTCTTTTTCTTTCATTGCCGAGTGAAAAGAACAACCGCGACTTACGCTTTATGATAAAACAGTTTTGACTGATTCTAGAACCTTTCCTTCGTCGCTCTTGATTGAACTCAGTTACTCTGCGATCGGTCGCTTGATCGTTGAGGACTCGTGAATTAGCCTACGGAGCATCGTCTCCTTGACCTGGTGACCTCGGTTTTGGGGAGGCTTGTCTATTATCTCTGCTGGGTCGGCAAGTACATCATTGTTATTGATTTTATCATTAAGACCCACTGCTAAGAAGAATTGATCCATCAAAGTTTCCAATAGTAATGGTGGGTTAACAGATAGTTTTGCCCAAAACAGAGGAGTTCCTAACAAGTCAGTCCTGTCTTCGTTCGCAGAAGGGAGCTGCTGGCTGCGCCATGAAATTACCCGAAGTATTTACACTCAAAACTAGAGAGTATAAATCAGAGTATAAAAACGAGTAAAAAATAGTTGCATGTAGACTCAGTTTAATCTGATACACTGTGTCAATTTATAATAGAATAAAACGCTTTTTCCAGAAAACTTAGAATAGGGTTTAGACAAACTATATCTAAATGTAACATCAATAGCGAAAGATACAATCCACGCAAAATGAATCCAGTCGGTGCGAGATGGCCTTGAAAGACCACCATTTAGCAAATGCTTCAGAAAAATAAGATAAAAAATACGAGGTACGGAAGGTCAACTCACGACACAGTCTAAAAAAAGGTATTTCAGATCTGATATTAAGTTTTTTCTTGGTTATTTCAGATCTGAAAAACTAATGATTCTGACACAGTTTTTGCCATTTTTTTAATTTTTTTTATTTTTATTTGATAGCTTCTGCTAGCTACTAGAAAGTACTCAGCAGAATCTCAAGTTGAAGCCTGCCAAAATGCATTCCTGCAAGTAAGAGAAAAGCATTGAAAACGCACTGCGTTCGAGACATGATACCATTAGAAACAAGAATTATTCTTTTCAGATCGTTAGTTTTGTTACATTTGTCTGAGAGCTCAGCATTTTTTCAAAGATCACCCATGTCTCAAATTAACAGCATTAACAGACAAATTAATTGGGGAATCGAAGTGTACTATCTCAGCCGAAAAAATGATCATGCACGACATCTACTTCTCAAGTCTATGATTATACAAGCCGAGTTTTTCATCACCCAGCATAGCTTGACTGTTCGATTTGGTGAAAAAATGAAGAAAAAAAGATGGTAGGCAGTTTATCTATAACAAATTACTGTGAAATCAACGCGTAAAACAAATAAAATAAAACAGATTCCTTAAAACAAAAATTGGGGAAAGAAATCTGTAGTGAATAGAGTTGCACGAAAAAATTCCCGTTGACAAGACTATTACTTCTTTTCGAACTATTTTTCAATCTAATCTTTGTCTTGCTTAATTCATTTTTATTTTTACCAGTTCTATTCGTATGTTTACATGCCGGTTTAGTTGTTGATTTTCAACTTATTGTGATAATTCTATTTTGTAGCTGCATGTATGTTTAACCTAGCAATGAATTCGAATTTACTTGTTTGTGAAAAAAAAATCCATGCAGTTTTATTTATTCTGTTTTGTTCATCACAATTACCGTTGTTGTCAATCCTTTGTATTTTTGACTCTGTGAAAAACTGGTTGCAAAATAACTTTTCAGGAGAAAATGGAGGAGGTGGGGAGTTGACCGGACAAAATGCTGTTTTCGAATAATTTGTCTGCTTAATCTCTTTTCTTTGAAATTTACGTTTTTCTTTAGTTCATGCACGCAACAGAATATCTCAAAAAATGTGACAACGACACAATCTGCACAATCGGCTCACCACGGGGGTCAACGTGTACGTATGACAGGGGTGCCCCCCTAATGCTCCTCAACTCAACCGGACAAGCCACCTGTCTCTATGGAGTAGTCAGGAACGAATATTGCCCAGTTTTTTATTCATTTTTAGTCCTCTGTGTTATTCCAGTTGGCTTATCTGTTAAAATACATCTACTCAAAATGAGACTCACCGAGACGATTTAAAGGTAAAAAGCTTTTAATCAAAAGTTCTTGCCTTATTGGAAGGTCTGAACTACCAGCAATTTGTTTCTGCCTCATTTTTGGTCTGAAAGTAGCAGAAACATTGACAATAACTTCAGCAGAGACTTTGCTTCAGTCCTCTTCTGGTTAAAATTTACCAATAACAAGCCAAAAAAGAACGAATATTCCGTTCTAGTAGATTTTTTTTACATTACAAAGTTTAAACTCAATTTAATCAGGTAATTTCCCACAGCTCAAACTAGAATTTACTTTCAATTCTAAAGTTTCGTACAGAGCATAGAATTGCAGAAAATTTTTTTAAAAGAATAGTTGAATAACAAAATGCTTTCTATTTAAATAAAAATCAAACGCAAACGGCGTTTTTTCAAACCCTTCCAATCAAAACGGATTTCGCGGACAACTATCCACTAAAAAGGATTTGATTGCTATTCCTAGAATTTGAAATGATTTAAACTTTTTATCAATTGAATCAGGGGCGGATTTAGGGGGGCAGGGGACGCCCCCTTCTCAGGGATTCGACCCCCTGCCGACCCAAAGGGTCCCCCCTTTGGTGCTTTCAACAAATCCAGTTTTGGCCGACCAACCCTAAAATTTTTCTAAAATATACTAAATTTAAGGGGGGAGCGCGCAAAAAAAAACGCGATTTTTTTGGTCAACATTTTCCAAAAAGCACCTAAAATTTTGCCTGCGGCGCACAAAATTTGGCCAAAAAAGGGACTAAACAGGCTTAGGGAGAGCTCGAAAAATCAATTCGGTCGACGTAAAAAAAAAGGTCGACAAAAATTTCGAAATTTTTTTGAAAATCCGCAATCCGCCCCCCCCCCCTTCGAGAAAATCCTAGATCCGCCCCTGAATTGAATGCAAAACTTTTTGCAAGACCTGCAGCAATTTCTGCATTACTCAAGGCTTATTCGATTTCTAAGTATATTTTTAATTGTTCCGACTTTCGATACGAAAGTAACGGAATATTTGTGCTCGGGGTGGGTTTTTTTTTTCTTCAGACAAACTTGGACTTTTTAACTAGCCGTTTTTGACGCAATTTTTTTATATCATTCGAAAGCTATTGTTGTCTTGAGCTTGAATTTGAAAAGATATTTCACCTGTGATTATTTTTCGCAAAGTTATGGGGGTTTAAAGATTGCCATTTTGGCCAATTTGGGACAATTAACGCCCGATAAATTTCGCGCTATTAATGCGTAAGCGGAGAGTTAATCAGTCTTAGAAATCGTTCCAAATTGGTTAAAAGAAGCTTATATGCCATAATTGATTTGTTAATAGGCGCAAAATCTATCACTTTGTACTTAATATGACGTGTGGGGGGATGGTTTTACATAAAATCTGAAATTTTTTTTATAACTTTGAAATTTTTCATCTTATTAATGCTCCATAGACCTTAAAAGGCAGTCGGAACTTTCAGAAATTCGCCCTGATACGAGCAGTCTTGTTAGTTTTTCAAAACAAAACCCATCACTTATTACGCATTCAAGCATTGCGCAACCTCCACTGACTTGTGTTAACGACGCCGCAACGAAGTTCCATGGCTAATAATCAAGTCAATTGGAGTTCCTTGGTCTGTCTCTATAAAATTGTAAGATAATCCATTATAATGGATTAATAAGCAATAATAAACCAAGAAAAAGTAGAAATCAATTCAATCCATTATAATCAATTGTAATATGTTATAATAGGTTACACTGGACAAGGACAGATTAAAATGTATTATAATAAATTATAATGGATTATAAAAGATTTTTTTTTGAGTAAGAGCCTGGATACTTCACACTAACTCCCACCTTTCTTACTTTTGTCTCCACCCCTTACTTATTTTTACCTTAAAAAGATGCGAAAAAGACTTACGCGTGATCCCTACCCCCATAAACGCACACACACCCCCGGGTTGACCTCCATGCACCGAAAATGGTTATCATACAATTTGTGTATGGAAAAATGCTTGTCATACGATTTCCATACAATTTCTAAAAATGGTTGAAAACTGGTCTAAACTTAATTCTGTGGATGTTTGATTCTTATAAAACAGTCTGGTGATGAAAAAACTGAGGTTCTCGTTTTTTTGAAAAAATGCTTATCATACAATTCCCATATATGGAAATTGTATGACTGGCATTTTTTTGATCACATTTTTTTGAAAATCTTTCCCCCACACGCCATATAAAGTACAACAAGACTGCTCGTATCAGGGCGAAGCCCTGAAAGTTCCGACTGCCTTCTACCGTTTATGGAGCAGTAATAACATAAACAACTTAAAAAATTAAATGAAATAAAATAAATGAAAAACTTTTTTTCTAAAATTTGAAAATTTTTCGATGAAAATCATCCCCCACACGCCATATAAAGTACAAAACAATAGATTTCGCTCCTTGTAACAAATCAATTATGGCAAATAGGCTTCTTTCAACCAATTTGGAACGATTTCTAAGACGGATTAAATCTCCGCTTACGCGTTAATGGCGCGAACTATATCGCGCGTTAATTGTCCCAAATTGGTCAAAATGGCCAAAATGGCAATCTTTAAACCCTCATAACTTAACGAAAAATGATCAAAGGTGAAATATCTTTTTAAATTTAAGCTCAGGACGACAATAGCTTTCGAATGATTAAAAAAAATTCCATCAAAAATGGCTAGTTAAAAAGTCGAAATTTGTCTGAAGAAAAAAAAGCCCACCCCGAGCACAAATATTCCGTTACTTTCGTATCGAAAGTCGGAACAAAAAGAGAGATTTTGTTCGTTGTAACAAATCAACTGGCAAATAAGCTTCATTCAACCAATTTGGAACGATTTATAAAACGGATTAAATCTCCGCTTACGCGTTAATAGCACGAATTATATCGCGCGTTAATTGTCCCCAATTGGTCAAAATGGCCAAAATGGCAATCTTTAAACCCTCATAACTTTACGAAAAATGATCACAGGTGAAATATCTTTTCAAATTCAAGCTCAGGACAACAATAGCTTTCGAATGATATAAAAAAATTGCGTCAAAAATGGCTAGTTAAAAAGTCGAAATTTGTCTGAAGAAAAAAAAACCCACCCGAGCACAAATATTCCGTTACTTTTGTATCGAAAGACGGAACAAAAACATTCCAACTCCGATTTTTTCTTTCGAATCTAGCATTTTGTAAAACTGGCTGAAGTTTTTGTATAATTTTGGCTGAGTTTTTTTAAATTCAATTGAGCTGAATTCTTTTGGCCGAATTGTCTGTGCGCCAGTTTTTCTTTCTAGGGATATAGAAAACGCAACATAAATCCGCCTAATTAAAGTGATAGTGGCAAACTAACCCTGCCCTAATTGAGTTGAAAAAAGTTAGCAACCTTTGTTGGAAAAATTATCTTTTTAAATTCTGCATAAATAAATGAAAAACAACAAGAAGTTGTTGCTTCTCTCAAAACGTTTTCGTCGAAACGTTTAAGGGTCATCTTTATAATTAGGGATTTGCATTGAGAAATTTTGTTGTTTTCGACAAAATGAGTGCATAAAGGTATAGAAAACTGGGAAACCAAACCAATGAAATTTGAATTTGACAGCAAAAACTATCTGGGCAAATGCGAGTGGGACGATATTTCAGTCAGACTAGCTTCTCACATCGACTTCATCCGGAAAGTCCCTGGAATGGACCTCAAATGATTACAAAGAAAGATACCCAGAAACTGAAAAGGAGAAATGAGAAAAAAACAGCACTATTTTACCGAACAGACACTAAACATACATTTTTGAACACTTTTGAAAGTACTACTCAATAAATTTACTACTTTTATTACTACTTTTTAGAACTACTACTCAATAAATTGTAAATTCCAACTTTTCATATCAACTAGCATGAAAAAATAAGGTTGATCAGTACGAAGCAGATATATAGTGATGGTCTTTTTTATATCATCTCTGTGTTGTTTCTAGATGTGAAGAAACACAGTGAAAGACCCTTAAATTAGGGAACAAACATACTATAATAAATTAAGACTAATAACCCGCTCGGAGCAATCAAGAAAAGAATTTTCTAGAACTTTTTAAAATAAAAAAATCTAAAAAACCCCACGCCCTTTATGAAGTATTGAGTGATTTATCTACAAAACGAATTTAAGAGACCATTTTTTTAATCTCACCGTTTTTTAAAGCGCTAATCTATAGGCCTTAAAAGGCAGTCGGAACCAGTAGCAGATTTAGGGGGCGGTCGTCTCTTTGAACTATTCTGAGATGTGCATTTCGGCCGACTGAACCTTTGGGGACAACAGATACTAATTTTGAAGAGGGAGCTACAAATAAGTCTTTTTGACAAACCCTCCCTCCGTACCTCTCCAGAAATCCTAGACCAGCCATTAGTCGGAACAATTGAGACAGAAGCAGTCATGAAATTTTGTGTTTTCACAGTCTGCATAATATTTTCAGTCTGCAGAAAAATCTATTATAAACAATTATAAATACATTATATTCCTAAAATTTTTGCAATTTTGTTTTATTTCCATTGAATATAATCCATGCACTGTTACAACTACTTGAGATCACCGTGTAGTATACCAGGTTAATAAAATGTCTACTATTGTTTTAATTAAATTAGGCTTGAGATAAATAAAAAGTAAAGAATTGAGTTCAATTAACATGTGTGATATTTCTATTTACGACACAATAACACTGAAGCTTGCTCACTCCAATAGGGGTTGCTAGAGGTAGACGAGGTCAAATGAGACCAGGTAGATAAAATGAGACAATGAAATAAAAAGACAATCACAACACTTACCCTAACTGGAAAAAAACTAAACAGAACACATAAAAAGTGAGTGATCCTTTTCTCCCTTTGCGCGCGAATGAAAAAGAATTATAAAACCACAACTAACTACGACATTAGATAGCGATGAATAAACGGTATTCGGTACAACTAAACACAACTTTCTTCTGAATTTTCTGTGAATACAAACTTAAACAAGACTGCTCGTATCAGGGCGAAGCCTTGAATGTTCCGACTGTATTTTAAGGTTTATGGAGCAGTTTTAACATTAAAAAATTAAATGTAATTAAACAAAATGAAAAAAAAATTCTAAAGTTTGAATATTTTTGTAAAAATCATCCCCCACACGCCATATAAACTACAACAGAATAAATTTTGCTTCTTGTAACAAATCAATTATGGCAAATAAGCTTCTTTCAACCATTTTGGAACAATTTCTAAGAGGGATTAAATCTCCGCTTACGCGTTAATAGCGCGAAAAATATCGCGCGTTAATTGTCCCAAATTGGCCAAAATTGCAATTTTTAAACACCCGTAACTTTACGAAAAATGATCACAGGTGAAATATCTTTTCAAATTTAAGCTCAAGACAACAATACCTTTTGAATGCTGTCCGTCAAAAAATCCGTCAAAAATGGCTAGTTTAAAAGTTGAAATTTGTCGGAAGAAAAATAATCCGTTACTTTCGAATCGAAAGTCGGAACAATTACTGTTGTGAATACAACCG
>NC_087069.1:742733-968247 GCF_963678635.1 Symsagittifera roscoffensis
TTTTCAAATAATGATCATGAAATTCAATTTCAAATTTCAAGTTTTGTTTTAGTAAGCTCACTGGGCTAACCTAGTCGATTCGAAAATTTAGTTGAACAAAGTTTCCTTTTCCCAATCCGGTATTCAGTAAATTTGTTAGTTCGTTTCCATCATTATCGAATAATGTTGTCACGTTTAAAATCAAATAGTCGTTGCTATCGCTTTTTCATGATTCTCAGCTCGTTATGATCTAAATTTCAGTGCCAAGAACATGAATCTTTTGAGGAAATACTTCGATGTGAACCTTGCAGACAGAAACTGAATTGCTTTTTAAATCGAGTTGAATTGACTTGTACCGAAAACTCTGCATCGGTTTGCGTGTATAAAATTTCGATTAAAATCTGATTTGAATAGATTTTTTGTTCACAAAAATCTAGCCATTTCTTGCTAAAAACGCTTCAAGGAAACAGAGCATAACAATTTAAAAGTCTAAAAAACCATTTCGAGTCGATTTAATAAAAAAAATTTTGTTACAAAATAAGAAATTTTTTGTTCAAAGTTCCAAAAAGGACAGAATCTTATTTTGATTTCTCTCATTCTCATGTTTATTCATGAATATATTAAAAACACAAGATACAAGTGTTAAAAAAAGTTCTTCGAAAATTCGATGGCACCATTTTAAAAAAAATGTTTGAAATTTGTTTGACTAGTTTTTTTTCATAGACTTAGTTTATGGAATTGTATGATAAACACTTTTGGTCTATGAAGGTCAAGCCGGGTGTGCTTACATTAATGAACAATCGCAACTCAATCTACGACACTCAACGAATGAGAGAATGTTTTAGCTGCCACACGGCGCAATGGTTTAAGCTTTCCTTGAACTCAGCGTTAAGAAAATACTTTGAAACTAGAATGTTCTAGAACTATTTAGTCAAGATCAAATTGAAAAAAAAAAACGATTTCTTTGTAAGCAAGATGATATTGTTTGAACTTCAAGGCTAGACAGTACCTGCCCACTTTTTGTCCACATTTTTTTTAGTCTGAAACAAATTAATTGAAAACAAAAACCACCATGGTTAGGAAAACGGCAACTTGGCGAATAGATTTGCTGGAAAAAAACAACTTGAATTAATTCAGATTTTGTTGTTTGGTTAATTCGCTTACAAAAAGCTATAACTTCCGCGAAAAGTCTCGATCAAATAATCAACTTGAATATTTTGATCAGGTTATTGGCTTCAACGGAAAAAATTTAATCAATTTGCCAAGCGATTCGCTTCATCAATCAACATGAATTTGTTAAGTTTCTTTGCTTGAATAGCTTGCTTATGAAAAATTGATGTTATCGGATTCGCTTTATAGACCAATTTAAAACATATCAAAGCTTCTTGAGTTAAAAAGCTCGTATAAGAAAACTAATTTTTGCAAAACCATGGGGTGTTTGAACTATCTATCAGTTTTCTCGATTGAGTAGCTTGCTTAGAAGAACTTGAAAATTTTGCAAACCGATTGGATCTTTAAAGTTAATTGGAAAGTTTTAGAGCTGAATAACTTACTTAAAATTTTTTTCTGAATCGATTTGCTTCGGGAAACTATTAAAAAACTTCAATAGAAAAGTTTGTTTTATGCGCCATCTAATTTTCTCTAAAAAATCTCTGATCATTTCAAAATTTATTTGCTTAGATAGCCTGCAGAGAGAAATTGAAACAAATTGCAGACATATTCGTTTTATGAAATAGTTTGAAACATTTTGAAGTATTATCACTTGAAAAGCTTGCTTAAAAAAATTGTATTTTCGCGCACCGATTTTTTCTATGAAATAGTTCGAAATTATTCAAGTTTTTATTGCTTGAATGGCTTCAATAGAGATACTTAATTTTATCACTGACCGATGAAAATTTTTTTTATAGTTTCTTATTAAAGTATCTGAGCTTGGAAAAGTGCTTTAGAAAACTTGGGTTTTTTTCCGAACCAGTTCGTTACATGAAAACATTTGAAACAAGTCGAATTTTCATCGCTTGCATAGCTTGCTAAGAGAACCCTTTTGTCATTCGATTCGTTTTTTAAAGCTAAACCAAAGTCTATCTACTCATATAGCTTGCTTATAAAAAAGGCATTTTTTGCGTTCTGAATCGTTCTATGAAGTAATTTGCAAATGTTTTTTGCAATTTTTTAAATTGAATGTCTTCAAAAAAAACTCACATTTTGCGATTCGATTCGTTTCAAGAAAGATTTTGACATATTTCAAAGTTTTATAACTTGAATAGCTGGCTTAAATTCGTTTTTGATTTACCGTCATCCGATTCGTTTCATGAAGTCAAAAAAAGATTTCAACGTTTTTTAGCTCGCTGCCGAATGAATTTTTTAGTGAACCATTTTGATCGAAAATAAGTCGGTTATTTCAAAACTTCTTAGCTCGAAAAACTTGAAGAAAACCAAAAAAATTTCTGCGAACCAATTCGCTCCTTGACCATTCGAAACCAATTTATTTTGATTTTTAGTTAAATTTACACTGTTGCGAATTTCAAAAAAAGAAATTTGAATCTTTAGGAAATTTAATCGCTTGATTAGCTGGCTAGGAAAATTCTTAATTTTTGAAATCCTTTTTGCTTGATGAAATAAGTTGAAATATTTCAAATTTCATAACTCGAATAACCAGCAAGAAAATTTTTTTTTTTTTCGCGGACCGATTCGCTTCCTACAATAACATGAAATTGTTGTAGTAGTTCCTGTGAAAGCTTGCTGAGAAAAACCTAAGATTTTCGTCGTCTAATTCGTTTCATTAAAATTTTTTGAAATAATTCAAAACTCTATAGCTTGATTAGCTTGCTTAAAGAAGATTGAACTTTCCGCGAACCAATTTGGTCTAAAAGTAGCTTGAAATTTTCTATTGCTTCAAACTGATCTACAATATGGCTCAACTTTAAAAGCTTGATTAGAAAAACAACCATCTTTTTGCAAGCCGATTGATCATTGGACACACTCTTGCTAGGTCTCCCAATTCCCTTGTCTTACACTAGTCTGAGATTAAGTTTGGCTGTCTTAACCCTCTAACATTTTACTACTTTTGAACAAGTCTCTCCTTGTAAAAAATTTCATCCAGCCTCAGTATCGTTATCCAGCGTTTGGACGTGTTGGGTTGTGTGAAGTGCTGGAACTATTCGAATTATTTTGCATATTCCTAGCGATTCCTGGCAAGACAAGAAGTTAAAGGCAAGAGAAATTGGCAATCTTCAAAGATGTATTAACAATATGGATCTCCGAGTACGTGAAGAATGTATACCACACTATTCCATGGAAAATGATGTCAAGAAAAAGTATGGTAATCAATTCTTATGAGGCACATTGTTATCGAAGGAATTAAGCGACCATTTTGATCTCACAACAGTAGTAGAGAGCAGATCCGGATTTAGGAGGAGGGGGGCTCACACGCCGCCTCAGGGGTTCGATCCCCTCACAAATCAAAGACATCCATTTTCGTTCGACTTACCCTAACTTTTTTCTTAAAGCTCTTCGGCGCCAAAATCCTTCTGAAGGCTCGGAAAATCAAGTTGATTAGTCTAAAAGAAGTTTGACAAAATGTTCAAAAAACTTGAAAATCCACCCCATCTCCCCTCCGAGAAAATATACGCCACTAACAACAAGCAAAAACCAAGTTATGACCACAAATTGGCTGTATATGCGCAAAGGCATTCTATAAAACATGTTGAAGGCAAATTGTTGCATAACAGAGAAGTATAAGGACAAAACACAGATGGTCTCTCTGATGCGGAAGAACTTTCACGGCAGGAAGAAATTAAGGAAGTCTAAAAAAATGTGCAGATTTAAAAACAAAAAAGAGCAGTAAATGTAAATGATGTTTGAAGATTGTCAAACCAATCGAATGAATCACACCTAGCGACAGAGATAGAAACAGTTGATTGTTATTTAATGCCAGAAATTTAAGTGAGTGTTCTTACAGAGCAATAGAGAAAATCAGACTGCTAAAAAAATTTAAATTTTAAATTTCTGTTTGAAGATTTGAGATGATTTTTTCTAAGTTGTAGCTAAAATTTATCAGATTATGTTTTTGAGGTTGATTATAAACGCAATAAAAAAGAAGATGATGAGATGGCAGAGGCCTGTACTTTCATTTTTGATTTAATTTTTTTTTAAAAAAAGTCCCATGCCTCTGTAATGAAGGCACCTGTAACTATTGTGATGAAGATTAGCATGGAGGCTGATGATTCAACAGAAACCTTGAGCGCGCTTTCCTGTGATAATTAATAGAAGCTCCAGTAACTCAGACGTATAAAACTAGTTGTGTATTTAATTGAGGAAATCACACTGTTCTTGTAAACATCTTTCAATTGCTCAGTTTAACTGGCCTGAGTTCCATGTGAGGTAGGTTGAACTGAACTTGCAGTTCTTTTCTTTTAGGTTGGCAAAAATGGCCTTGCCACTTGACAATAATAGTAAACATAATATATATCTAGATATAAACAAGGTTACTGCAAACGCAGCACCAAATTCACCTGCTGGCTCAAAGTTTTATCAACTAAAATAAAAAAAAAATTTAATACTAAAAGTTTTGGTCCTCAGCTTAATAAGTTTTGTAGGAACATTGATAGTGTGGTGGTTCTACATTTTTTCTTGGTTTTCAATGGGTTCATCCAATTCCAGGGGGTACTCGTCATATCGAGTTCCACATTCTCGACAGGTCAAGCGATGCATATGGCAATTTTTTTTC
This sequence comes from Symsagittifera roscoffensis, assembly GCF_963678635.1. NCBI lineage: Eukaryota > Metazoa > Xenacoelomorpha > Acoela > Convolutidae > Symsagittifera > Symsagittifera roscoffensis. Next base: position 747,439 of record NC_087069.1, read on the forward strand.
TAAAAGGTGTCTGTTCAGTAGGATAAAACGTGGTTAATCTGTTCTCGTCTCGATTCGGCTCCAGAGCTGATTTGCTGAGATCGTTTTTTACTGTAGTGATAATTCTCACAGAATCTTTGATCGGTTCGCCTATTCTCTTTAGTTCCTGGTTCTTGTTGGCTCGACAACTTCTTCTGACTTGTATTCCGCTGTGTCCTCCTGACAGAATCAGTCTGAGAAAACGCAGAGGCGCCGATTTTTATTGTCCCTCCTTCTTCTGGTCTATCCTTTGCAGTAAGAATTTCTTCAGCTGTCTTCTGTACCCTCCGTGTCAAAATTTGATTAGACAGATTTCATTCTTCTAGTTCTGTATCGATATTCGGTTTTTCGGGGTTCTGATCTGCGATCTTCGTTTGTCTTTTGCAGCCTCTGCAGCTTTACGTTTTCTGGCTTCTATGGTCGTTAGTTTTCACTCCTGCGTTTTCATGGCTGTGTCTTCTTGAGTTTTTGGTCCAGACCCTTTGATAGCTAGATTAAGGGCTCCTTCAGGTTCTGTATCATTCGATGTGACTATCGCTTGGCTACTTTGGAGCTCTTCAAGAGCGATCTCTCGTTCGGTTAGTTCTTGCTGTTGCAGCTTTTTTCTTCGCAGTCACTGTCCAAAAGTGTTTCTATTTCCACGCATGCTTGCGTTTTGGTTCCTCTGTTGGATTTTTTGTGATTTTCCTGAGTGCTTCCTTTTAAGCTGCTTCCTTTTTCCTCTTGAATTTCTATTTTAGCCTCCGATAAATAGCTTTTCCTGTAAATCAATCCAGCTGCCGATTTTTTCATAGTTGAAGGTGTTTCTGAGATGACTCTTCTCTTCAGCGGTTGGTTACGGCTCTTCCGCTTTTTCTGTTTTCGTCTCGTCTCGGCATATTCTGGGAAACGTTTGTGCTCTGTGGTTCTGGCATTTCATCTTTGAACCCTCTTTCCCACGAACACAACATTTCTTTTCGCAGCTATTGGTTTATCGTGCTCATCTTGCCCACTTTCATTGCGGAAATAATTGCCTGACGCACCTCGTCTCTCCCCATTTCACTTGGCATGGGCCTCAAGCAGCTTCAAAATTGTGCGCGCATGTTCCCGGTCATTGGCTGAAGACAGCTGCTGTTTAAAGAGCGGATTGACGTCCCAGATGTTTTGGCCCTTTTAATGTGTCCCTGTTCTTCCGATGTTGGTTGACTCTTCTTTTGTTATTTTGAGTTGTGATGCCGTGAGGGACGATCTCTCCATGTGCTGTTTATCTAAACCATGATATTTAATTTAAGAAAATTTCGCTTTATTGGTTTTAAACTCATTTTTTTTGGTAAACGTCCGAAGTGTGCTTCAAATGGTGAATGTTGGTTTGTTTTTTGTTTATTCGGCCTGAGATCGCGCGTTATCGTGCAAAGAGTTTTTGTCTAGTAGCATCACTTCCAGTCTTCTTTTAATCGTTTAGATTGTTCTCTCGGCCAAACCACCACCTCCGTTATCTCCCACGGAACAGACTTTTTGCTCAATTTTGTTCTCCACGCAAAATTTTTCAATTACCTTTCATTTAAACTCGAAGAATTGATCTGTTTTCATCGGTTTTGGAACTCCCTGTGTGTCAACATAAGTACGTAGAATTTTAATTGAGTATTTCCCCCTGTCGATTTTGTGACTTTTAACGACGGGAGTTTCATGTAACGATCTATTGCCACAAATTTACATAGTTTTTCCTTAATGATCTTCTGATGGCCCCACATAATCGAGTTGAGCTTCCTGATCCAGCTGTGTTAGCAGCGGTAGGGGTTTATTGGAGATTTTTAAATGAGTTACTTTGCCTCCTTATCGTATCTAGTTCAATCTGTACATTCTTCTGCTAAGTTTACTATGTCCTTATGTATATGGGGCCACCACAAATACTGGCAGACGTCGAGCATTGCTTCCTGGCCAGGGTTTCCAGGAGTGTCCTTTTTATCACCGCTCATCTCAATTGGGCTGGCACCGCCAGTCGGTAGTCAACCAGTATCCAATCGTTCACAACTGACTTTTGATGCCAGAGCAGGTTTCTGTAGGATCCCATCAGCTCGTTCCCCTCAATTACTTTATGGAGAAAATCCATCCACACGTCTTTGTGATGAGCTCAGCCAGGGAAGTTTTGTCAAAGATCCCTGACAGATAAATTATCCCCTCTTCTCCAAGCTGCGTGGACGATTGAAAATCGTTTTGTCTGGAAAGATGGCTGAATTTTTTGCTTAGTGTCACTACGCTCACCTCTAAGTAACCTTCAGCGTCTCTCACTGTAATGCTCACCTCTATCTCGATATTTACTCGTTTCTCTACGGTCTTGTGTGGGGTCAGCGTGGTTCATTTCTGAGTTGGCTTCTTTTTCATGCACATTCCCTGGCCTGTTCGGGTTGTCACCACCAACTTAGTCCCAGATTGAGATCAACCTTAACGACTGACTTCTGTCCGGTCTGCTCTCCACAGCTCTCCAGCCCCAACTCGGTATGTCCCATCCTGAACTCACCGAGTCTGATTTGTCTCTTGTCCCCATCTGTGGGTTTCTAGTTCGCTGAAAGGTCGTCTCTGTAACCTCCTTCTCTATAATGTTCCTTCGCTAGCCTCCATTTTGACTTCTCCGATTGTTAATCTCACTTTTTTTTATTTTTTTTTCCATAAATTTACTTGATTATTTTCTGTATTTTGAGTTATGAAGTGACTGACTGTATAAGATGAGAGAATTTGCAAAAACTGTATTTTGGCGGTTACGAGAGTAGTGAGAGTTGAATGTTTTCGTTCCGGTTGAGCTTTGTCCGTTATGGATCATTTTGGATGCAATGGTAACCGTAAAATAACGTGTCGTATTGGTTCATTATGCTATTGAACTCAGAATATTCTAGAAGGTTTTACTTTCGGCTGAGACAATCCAGTTTTTTATGAAAGCTTCCTGTTTAGGTGACTAAGAATTCCTTATCTAGTTCAGATTACTGCAACAGGTCACCATTGGGCTCCCTTGATAGGTAGTCAATTATACCAATGTCTTTTCCCGGAATGTGAACTATTCTGAATCTATACAGTAGTAATCTGTCAACGCACCTAGTGAGTCGAAATTGATAGGTTTTCTTCGAGTTGTTTTCGTCTAAGGCCGATGCTAGTGCTTTGCGATCAGTAGCAATTATGTACTCTTCACCCAGAATAAAATTTTCAAACTGGTCGAGTGACTAAACAACTGCAAGCAGCTCGAAATCATTAGCGAAACACATTTTCTCTTGGATGTTTAGCTGGTGCTGGTGTGACGCAAATGCAAAAACAATTCATTGCCCCCCTTGATTTTTGTTCTAGGTTGCCCCGAATCCCCTTTGACTGGCATCACATTCGACACGCGTGTCTTTTAAATGGTCATATTTTTTTCTTTGGGATGTTTGCAATTGCTTTTTTTATCTCCTCGAGTATCTCTGAATTTTCTTCCGCACATTCAAACTTTTTACCGATAGCTTGATGTTTTTCAGTTTCTACTTTTCGTTCCTTCATGTTGTAATTGTCGGAACTTGTCGGTTATACTTGCTTCGTTCGGGGTATATTTTGAGAGGTGGTCAATGGTACCCATGAACGACCTAAGTTGTTCAAGAGACCTGGTAGGTTTAGTTTTGGTTTTGCTTCTGTTTCTGTGATCCTCGATTTCGGAGATTTTGTGTCCGAGCGAACTAAACTCGCTGTTAAACACTTCTTTTTTTATAGAACTTTAACGCCACATATTCCTCGTCCAATTTATCTAGGACAATTGATACTAGTTTTTGATGATCACTTTCGATTCCATCGAAGATGATTAATATATCTGTGAGACACATAAGGTCTTTTTGCAAGGTTTAGAATTCTATTCATTGCCTTTTAGAGCTCTGCAAGAATGTCGACTAGTCCGTAAAATCATGTGGGGGAACCTCTAGGTTCCTGTCGCGAGCCCACTGACAACATAGAAGTTAACTTTAGTTTCTGTAGTCATACTCAATTAACTATAAGTGTGTTTTTGATTTATCACTCTGAATAATAACTTGCCCGCAGTGTTGGATTTTTCAATTGGACTCACATTATACAATAAATCATATACGTTGGGCTTTTGATACTTAATTTTAAATAGTTGTCTGTTTAATGATGTCGCATCTAATACAAGCTTTTTTAAATTGTCTTTTTGCCGAAATAACTATTCGAAGCAATAAAACGATCATTACTGCACTTGTCAAGTTGTTTTATTTGATCTTACGCTAATAATTTATTAGATTCCAGTCGTACTTCATCTTGAATGTGAATTGGTATCCGTCCACGTTTGTCCTGATTTCGGCATAACGGGTATTTGAAGTTTTTATCACCTGGTTTTTTTATTCTCTCTGTCGATCAAATAGCTTCTTGATTTTTTTGAAAAAATGTCCTATTCAACCTCCTGACTGCTCGCACAGTAGCACGTCAAATCTCAATTTTTCAAAAGGAGCTCGTTTTATTTTTATGTGGTGTTGATCCCCACTCGGTTTTTTAGGTCCATAAAGTACATCCAGTATGTCTCTCTAAAATCAGGATTGGTGCACTTGGTATTTTTTAACCCAGCGAACTAATTTTTACGAGAGTTTCCATGAATTGTAATTGGATGTTTTTTGCCAAAAAAAAGTGTGCTGAGAGATTCATTTTCTCCGTTGGGATGAAATCGGCTTTCTTTGAAACTTCCAAGGTTTGTAAAGCTGCTGCCCAAATTAGGAAGGATACTAGAGTGCTTTTGTTGACAGTCAAATTCGATTACTTCAATTATCCATTCTGACGAGCGCTTCGAGTGATTTTATGTCCATAAAGTTTTATGTCCATTTGTTCTGATTGCGGTCTTCTTTTGATACTTAGTTCTTCCCCTTTTTCCTGTTTTATCTCCTCGTTGTTTACCAATTCTCTTTGGACATACTGTTCTATCTGGCCCATTGATGTTTTTTCTCAGCTTTTTTCGAAATGATTTGGAGCTCGTCATATGAATCAAAATTTTGTATAAGAAAACTGTCGTCATCGGAACTGTCGTCTTCATCTGGCACTGCGTTTATTTGATCTGAACGAATTACGTGGCAAACAGATTTGGCTTTGTGAACGTTTTGCATGTTTCCGCAACTCCGGGAACTTTGTAAATGTCCCTCAGTAAATATCCGTCTGCAATTATTCCAGGGTCAATTTCCACTGGTAGGTCTTGTACTCTCTCCGCAGTCTTGTTGTCTTCTTTTATTTCGCTCTTTACCCTGTCGTCTGTTTTGCTGGTTTCTGTTTTCTACTGTCATTATAGGTTCTGTTTCGATCTAATTTGCGTTCCAGAAGACTGACTTGCAACTGCAGTATTAGCATTTACCCTCTAGTGTTCCTGTGTTTTATGTTTACTCTCTCTTTTCAGCACCTAATTTCAGTAAGTTCTTTTCAGTAGTTTCGACTCTCTTCAGTATTTTCTGCTATTTTCGAAACCTAACGATGTTTTCAGTACTCATCGAGGGTTCCTCTAGAATCCTGTCGCGTGCCCACAGATAACGTTAAAGCTACCTTATTTCGCTGATTCCGCAGTCAATCTCAATTGACTATAAGCTCATTTTAGATCTATCACACTGAGTTAACACTTGCCCGCTGTGTTGGCTTTTTAATTTTGACTCACACCATCAAACAAGTCATCTACGTAGGGCATTCGATACTTAATTTTAAATAGTTGTCTATTTATTGGTATCGCGTCTTGTGCAAGCTTTTTTAAGTTATATTTTTTGCCGTAACAACTATTCAAGCGATGAAATAATAATTAGTGCACTTGTCAAGTCGTTTTGTTTGATCTCCCGCCAATGAGTATTAGGTGAATGAATTATTAGGTTCAACTCGTACTTCATCCTTATTGAGTATCAATATCCGTCTACATTTTTCCTGATTGGGAATAACTGATATTTGAACTTTGTTTTTTTTTCAGATGGTTTTTTGATTCTCCCTGTCGATCAATTGCTTCTATCGAACCCTGTAAAATTGTTCTATCGAACCTTCTGACTGCTCGCATATTAGCACGTCAAGCCTCGACTTTTCATAAGGAGCTAGTTTTTGGGTTGTATTGATCCCCAATTTTTTTTAGGTTCATCAAGTACATCCAGTATATCTCTCTGTAATCAGCAATGGTGCACTTGGTACTTTCTACCCCACCGAACGAATTTTTACTTTGAGTGCCCCATGAGTTATAATTGGATGTTTATTGTAATCAAAAAACTGTGCTGACAGATTCAATTTTTCCGGTGCGATGAAACCTGCTTTCTTTGAAACTTCCAAGGTTTGTCAAGCTGCTGCCCAATTAAGGAAGGATACTAGATTGCCTCTGTTGAAAGTCAGTTTCGATTCAGTCAATTATCGGTTCTGACGAGAGCTTCAGTGATTTTATTCGTTCTGATTGTGGGCTTCTGCGTATTTTTTTCATTTCTTAGGTCATCCCCTTTTTCCGGTTGTATCTCCTCTTTGCTTACCAATCTATTTTGGACCTACTGTTAGATCTGGAGAATTGAGGTTTTTTTGCTTTTATCGACATGATTTCAAATTCCTCACATGAATCAAAAATTTGGATAAGAAACCAGTCGTCGTCGGACCTATCGTTGTCCTCTGGCACTGCGCTTATTTCATTTGAACGACACATTTGGCAAAGAGGCTTGGCTTTGTGAACTTTTTTCATGTTTCCACAAGGCCGGGCATTTTTTGAATGTCCCTCGGTAATTTTACGTTTGCAACTAATGCAGGGGCAATTTCATTGGTAGGTCTTGTATTCTCTCTGCAGTCTGGTTGTCTTCTTTCATATTGCTCTTTGCACTGTCGTCTGTTTTTTTCCGATTTCTGTTTACTACTGTCATTATAGGTTATTGTTTTACTCCAGTTTGCGGTCCAGAGGTAGCTCCTGTAGTATTAGCTTTTTCCCTCTGAATTTTCTGTGTTGTCTGTTTACTCTCTTTTTCCAGTACCTAATTCCAGTACGCTCTTTTCAGTTTTTTCAGTACTTTTTTCCCATTATTTTCAGCTCTTTTCAGTTTTTTCAGCTTTTTTTAATTTTTAACGCTATTTTCAGTACCTCATCGGGGATTGTAGTTGGTAGGTCAGAGTCTCTTGGAGAATAAGTCTCGTAATAATTCATTATATAGTACGTCCATTTCTGATTTCACAGTTTGCGCATCTAAGGATGCGTGAAACGATTCCAGTGAGTCTCCTTTTTCTTGGATCGATTGAAGAAATTGTGGTTCACGTACGTCGCACTGCGCGTCTTTTCGAATGAATTTTTCACTAACGCTATCTTCTTCCGAAAATCTAAATTCGAAATCATTACAAGTGGTTTCTTCTGAACGAATCTTTTCTTTCACTTCGTTCTCAGCGCTAGCAAAAACCTGGATACTAGTATTTTCTGTACCTCGTTGTAAAAAAACATTATTGCGGCCTTTTGGGCCCTCTATTCTTTGCTTTTCCTTCTCAGGTTGAGCCCTGTCTCTTGTTGATCTTCCTCCTGTTTTTCTTTCTGCCACGGCCGTTGCGATTTCTCCCGATTGGGTTGTCTCGGTGCCGGTTCTTTAATGACCGGTTTCAGCTCTTCCACTATTTCTGGAATCCCATTTTCTTTCAACGTTACTGCCATGATTAACTGGTTGAACCAAATTTTGAAGTTCCACGGTGGATCCGGGCTCGGTGTCAACCAGAAGGCAGTAATTCCTATATCGAGGCCTCGATATAAGAATTCCTGCATTCTGGTTTACACCGAGCTCGGATCCACTATGAAACTTCAAAATTTGGTTCAACCAGTTAATCATGGCAGTAAGAATTCTGCTGGCTGCGCCATGTGATATCTAAAAGAAGTTCTAGCAACTCAGATGTATAAAAACAATTGTTGTACTCAAATAAAGAATTTAGCTTGTTCTTATAAACGTCATTCTTTTTTCAGTTCAACTGACCTGATTCCATACCAAGTATGGTTGAAATGAACTTGCGATTGTTCTTTTTAAGTCGGCACGAATGGCCTTGACAAAATAGTTTTTATGTCTAGATAAAATCAAGGTTACTGCTAAATAACTGAAATTTTTCTGGTCATATTCTCAGCTGATCACATTCTCCTATTTCACATTTTCTTTTCAAAATATTTTGAGAAAAGTAATTTATTTCTTAAAAGTTATATCAATATCTGTTACCAAAACATTTTAACAATTTCATTTTAAATAGTTTGAGAAAAATCGTTTCATTTTTGAAGGTGTAATCAATATCTGTTAGCAAAAAAAATTCAGTTGTATCGGAGCCGTATTCAGCCATCACGTGGTCTAAAGATATTCAGACAAATCAAACTAAAGCATCACTCAAACTTTACGTCTGATCCATTCGGCTTCTATCCTGAAACTGAACTGTGTTGCCTTTACCGACCCAATTTTTATAAAGATCTCATCAAAGTGACTTTAGTCTAGGCGGATAAAAACAAATAAGTAATACCATATATGAAGTTGGCATGTTTATAGTGACCACTTGACTAGATGATCTGTGTTTATTCGAAAATTTGAAAACATCAAAATGTATCGACTAGCTTCATTTTGCTAGAATTATTTCCCAATACAAAGATTTTAAAAAAAGTCATAACAATTCAATAAAAATCAAAAATATCGATCAAAATATAAAAAAAATCTGATTTTGTTCATGTCCATATATCCAATTTACTAGATTATAATCGGTTATAAAAAAATTTTTGTTTTTCTCGCAGTTTTTTGAAAAAGAAAGTCAAAGAAGAATTACAATTCATTTGTTCATTTGTGCTATGTAATGATAATCTATCTTATCAACAGGTTTCACGAAGGTTTAATTCAAACTTTTCATTGTTGTGTTTCAAATCACAGTGACTTTCAGAATCAATTTTGACTTAAATCATTATTTATCATAGTGCGGGAAAGTTGCTTCAGCAACATGATCCCGAGCCGCGAGTTTGGTTCAAGAGGAGGTTTTTTCCTCGTTGTCTGTGATATCGGCAAAGTTTTTCAGAGGTTTTGAAATTAACATTGTTTCTGTTCCCGTGAGAATGGTATTGCTTAGGTCTAGTGTAAGCTTTCTAGAGCCAAGAATAAGTAAAATCGTGGCGATCTGGATTAATGAGGACCATAAGGTGGGTTGAATTTCTTTTCAATTTCCTCTACTGCTAGCTTGGTTTCATTCAATTTTGTTCTTTGAGGCGTTTTTGAGCTCATTATTAGCTCTGTAAAACTCTTCCTATTGTCTTTGTAAACCGTTTTAGAGCTACCTCATCCGGCTGTAAAGAGGGCAAGTACAATAAGAAAGGTATCAGTCTTCAAATCTGGGCAAGACTCCAAACGAGCTGCTCCAGTTGTCAGGCAGTTGAAGATGACAGCGTAGTGTTTCTCTGTTTTCTTTATGCTTTTAAGGAAGAAAATTCCTAAGAAATCTACTCCAGTGCTGATGAAAGGGTAGTGAGTGTTTTTCTGTGGAAATCTTGCACTTGATAGTGGTGTCATTTTTGGCTGGAGGTTTTGTGCATATAAATTATTTAAAACGTATACTGCATGAAGCGATGAAATAATCATTACTTCACTTGTCAAGTCGTTTTATTTGATCTTATGCTAATAATTTATTAGATTCAACTCGTACTTCATCTTGAATGTGAATTGGTATCCGTCCACGTTTGTCCTGAATTCGGCATAACGGGTATTTGAAGTTTAAATCACCTGTTTTTCTGATTCTCCCTCTCGATCAAATAGTTTCTTGATTTTTCAAAAAAATTGTTCAATTCAACCTTCTGACTGCTTGCACAGTAGCACGTCAAATCTCGAGTTTTCATAAGGAGCTCGTTTTGTGTGATGTTGATCCCCACTTGGTTTTTTAGGTCCAATAAGTACATCCAGTATGTCTCTCAGTAATCAGGATTGGTGCACTTGGTACTTTATACCCCAACGAACTAATTTTTACGAGAATTTCCATGAATTATAATTGGATGTTTATTGTAATAAAAAAATTGTGCTGACAGATTCAATTTCTCCGGTGGGATGAAATCAGTTTTCTTTGAAACTTCCAAGGTTTGTAAAGCTGCTGCCCAAATTAGGAAGGATACTAGATTGCTTTTGTTGACAGTCAAATTCGATTCATTCAATTATCGATTCTGACGAGAGCTTCGAGTGATTCTAGAACCATAAAATTTTATGTCCATTTGTTCTGATTGCGGGCTTCTTTTGATACTTAGGTCTTCCTCTTTTTCCTGTTTTATCTCCTCATTGTTTACCATTTTTCTTTGGACATACTGTTCGAAGTGGCCCATTGATGTTTTTTCTTTGCTTTTGAAATGATTTCGAATTCCTCATATGAATCAAAACTTTGTATAGGAAAACTGTCGTCGTCGGAACTATCGCCTTCATCTGGCACTGCGTTTATTTGATCTGAACGAAATACGTGGCAAAGAGATTTGACTTTGTGAAAATTTTGCATGTTTCCGCAATTCCGGGAACTTTGTAAATGTCCCTCAGTAATTAACAGTCTGCAATTATTCCAGTGTCAATTTCCACTGGTGGGTCTTGTACTCTCTCCGCAGTCTTGTTGTCTTCTTTTATTTCGCTCTTTACTCTGTCGTCTGTTTTGCTGGTTTCTGTTTCCTAGTGTCATTATAGGTTCTGTTTAATTTGCGGTCCAGAAGACTAACTTGCAACTGCAGTATTAGCAATTACCCTCTGGTGTCCCTGTGTTTTATGTTTACTCTCTCTTTTCAGCACCTAATTTCAGTAAGCTCTTTTTACTAGTTTCGACTCTCTTCAGTATTTTCTGCTATTTTTGAAACTTAAAGTTGTTTTCAGTACTCATCGAGGGTTCCTCTAGATTCCTGTCGTGTGCCCACAGACAACGTTAAAGTTACCTTATTTCGCTGATTCCGCAAACAATCTCAATTGACTATAAGCTCATTTTAGATATACCACACTCAGTTATCACTTGCCCGCTGTGTTGGTTTTTTCAAATTGACTCACAACATCAAACAAGTCATCTACGTTGGGCATTGGATACTTAATTTTAATTAGTTGTCTTTTTAATGGTATCGCGTCTTGTGCGAGCTTTTTTAGATTTTTTTTTGCCGTAACAACTATCCAAGCGATGAAATATTAATTAGTGCAGTTGTCAAGTCGTTTTGTTTGATCTTCAGCCAATGAATTATTAGGTTCAACTCGTACTTTATCCTTATTGAGTATCGGTATCCGTCTACATTTTTCCTGAATTGTGCATAACTGATATTTGAACATCGTTTTTTTTCGGATGGTTTCTTGATTCTCCCTGTTGATCAAGTAGCTTCTATCGAACCCTGTAAAATTGTTCTATCGAACCTTCTGACTGCTCGCATATTAGCATGTCAAGCCTCGACTTTTCATAAGGAGCTAGCTTTTGTGTTGGGTTGATCCTAAATTGATTTTTTAGGTTCATCAAGTACATTCAGTATATCTCTCTGTAATCAGGAATGGTGCATTTGTTATTTTCTACCCCACCGAACGAATTTTTACGTTGAGTGCCCCATGAGTATTAGTTGGATGTTTATTGTAATCAAAAAACTGTGCTGACAGATTCAATTTCTCCGGTGAGTTGAAACCAGCTTTCTTTGAAACTTCCAAGGTTTGACAAAATGCTGCCCAAATAAGAAAGGGTACTAGATTGCCTTTGTTGACAATCAGTTTCGATTCAGTCATTTAACGTTCTGACGAGAGCTTCGAGTGATTTTATCCGTTCTGATTTTGGGCTTCTGCGTATATTGATTTTTTTGATACCTAGGTCTTCCCCTTTTCCCGGTTCCATCTCCTCTTTGCTTACCTATCTATTTTGGACTTACTGTTCGATCTGGATCATTAATGTTTTTTTTGCTTTTATCGACATGATTTCAAATTCCTCACATGAATCAAAATTTTGGATAAGAAACCAGTCGTCGTCGGAAGTATCGTTGTCCTCTGGCACTGCGCTTATTTCATCTAAACGACACACTTGGCAAAGAGAAACTTTTTTCATGTTTCCAAAAGGCCGGGCATTTTTAGAATGTCCATCAGTAAGTTTACGTTTGCAACTATTGCAGGGGCAATTTCACTGGTAGGTCTTGTATTCTCTCTGCAGTCTGGTTGTCTTCTTTCATATTGCTCTTTGCACTGTCGTCTGTTTTTTTTCTGATTTCTATTCCCTACTGTCATTAATGGTTATTGTTTTTTTTCCAATTTGCGGTCCAGAAGACTGACTTGCACCTGTAGTATTAGCCTTGTCCCTGGAATATTTATGTGTTGTCTGTTTACTCTCTTTTTCCAGTACCTAATTTCAGTAAGCTCTTTTCAGTTTCTTAAGTACTTTTTTCTCATTATTTTCAGCTCTTCTCCCTTTTTTCAGCTTTTTCCTATTTTAACGCTATTTTCTGTACCTGATCGGGGATTGTAAATCGAAGGCCAGAGTGTCTTGGAGAATAAGTCTCGTAATAGTTCTTGATTTAGTGCATCCAATTCTGATCTCACTGTTTGCATAATTAAGGCTGCGTAAAACGATTCCAGTGAGTCTCCTATTTCTTGGATCGATTGAAGAGTTTGTGGTTCACGTTCTTCACACTCCGCGTCTTTTCGAACGACTTTCTCACTAACGCTGCCATCTTCTGAAAATATAAATTTTAAATCTAAACAATGGTTTCTTCTGAACGAATCTTTTCTTTCCCTTCGTTCCCAGCGCTAGGAAAAACCAGGATACTAGTATTTTCTGTACCTCGTTGTAAAAAACATTTTGGGCTCTCTTCTCTTCGCTGTTCCTGCTCAGCTGAGCCTTGTCTCTTGCCGATCTTCCTCCTGTTTCTCTTTCTGCCACGGCCGTTGTGACTTCTACCGACTTCTACCCTCTGGTGTTCCTGTGTTTTATGTTTACTCTCTCTTTTCAGCACCTAATTTCAGTAAGCTCTTTTTACTAGTTTCGACTCTCTTCAGTGTTTTCTGCTATTTTCGAAACTTAACGTTGTTTTCAGTACTCATCGAGGGTTCCTCTAGATTCCTGTCGTGTGCCCACAGACAACGTTAAAGTTACCTTATTTCGCTGATTCCGCAAACAATCTCAATTGACTATAAGCTCATTTTAGATATACCACACTCAGTTATCACTTGCCCGCTGTGTTGGTTTTTTCAAATTGACTCACAACATCAAACAAGTCATCTACGTTGGGCATTGGATACTTATTTTTAATTAGTTGTCTTTTTAAATGTATCGCGTCTTGTGCGAGCTTTTTTAGATTTTTTTTTGCCGTAACAACTATCCAAGCGATGAAATATTAATTAGTGCAGTTGTCAAGTCGTTTTGTTTGATCTTCAGCCAATGAATTATTAGGTTCAACTCGTACTTTATCCTTATTGAGTATCGGTATCCGTCTACATTTTTCCTGAATTGTGCATAACTGATATTTGAACATCGTTTTTTTTCGGATGGTTTCTTGATTCTCCCTGTTGATCAAGTAGCTTCTATCGAACCCTGTAAAATTGTTCTATCGAACCTTCTGACTGCTCGCATATTAGCATGCCAAGCCTCGACTTTTCATAAGGAGCTAGCTTTTGTGTTGGGTTGATCCTAAGATGATTTTTTAGGTTCATCAAGTACATTCAGTATATCTCTCTGTAATCAGGAATGGTGCATTTGTTATTTTCTACCCCACCGATCGAATTTTTACGTTGAGTGCCCCATGAGTTTTTGTTGGATGTTTATTGTAATCAAAAAAACTGTGCTGACAGATTCAATTTCTCCGGTGAGTTGAAACCAGCTTTCTTTGAAACTTCCAAGGTTTGACAAAATGCTGCCCAAATAAGAAAGGGTACTAGATTGCCTTTGTTGACAATCAGTTTCGATTCAGTCATTTAACGTTCTGACGAGAGCTTCGAGTGATTTTATCCGTTCTGATTTTGGGCTTCTGCGTATATTGATTTTTTTGATACCTAGGTCTTCCCCTTTTCCCGGTTCCATCTCCTCTTTGCTTACCTATCTATTTTGGACTTACTGTTCGATCTGGATCATTAATGTTTTTTTTTTGCTTTTATCGACATGATTTCAAATTCCTCCCATGAATCAAAATTTTGGATAAGAAACCAGTCGTCGTCGGAAGTATCGTTGTCCTCTGGCACTGCGCTTATTTCATCTAAACGACACACTTGGCAAAGAGAAACTTTTTTCATGTTTCCAAAAGGCCGGGCATTTTTAGAATGTCCATCAGTAAGTTTACGTTTGCAACTATTGCAGGGGCAATTTCACTGGTAGGTCTTGTATTCTCTCTGCAGTCTGGTTGTCTTCTTTCATATTGCTCTTTGCACTGTCGTCTGTTTTTTTTCTGATTTCTATTCCCTACTGTCATTAATGGTTATTGTTTTTTTTTCCAATTTGCGGTCCAGAAGACTGACTTGCACCTCTAGTATTAGCCTTGTCCCTGGAATATTTATGTGTTGTCTGTTTACTCTCTTTTTCCAGTACCTAATTTCAGTAAGCTCTTTTCAGTTTCTTAAGTACTTTTTTCTCATTATTTTCAGCTCTTCTCCCTTTTTTCAGCTTTTTCCTACTTTAACGCTATTTTCTGTACCTGATCGGGGATTGTAAATCGAAGGCCAGAGTGTCTTGGAGAATAAGTCTCGTAATAGTTCTTGATTTAGTGCATCCAATTCTGATCTCACTGTTTGCATAATTAAGGCTGCGTAAAACAATTCCAGTGAGTCTCCCATTTCTTGGATCGATTGAAGAGTTTGTGGTTCACGTTCTTCACACTCCGCGTCTTTTCGAACGACTTTCTCACTAACGCTGCCATCTTCTGAAAATATAAATTTTAAATCTAAACAATGGTTTCTTCTGAACGAATCTTTTCTTTCCCTTCGTTCCCAGCGCTAGGAAAAACCAGGATACTAGTATTTTCTGTACCTCGTTGTAATAAACATTTTGGGCTCTCTTCTCTTCGCTGTTCCTGCTCAGCTGAGCCTTGTCTCTTGCCGATCTTCCTCCTGTTTCTCTTTCTGCCACGGCCGTTGTGACTTCTACCGATTGGGGTGTCTTCGTGCTGGTTCTTGACTGACAGGTTTCAGCTCTTCCACTATTTCGGGAATCCCATTTTATTTCACCTTTACTGCCATGATTAACTTGCTAAACCAAATTTTGAAGTTCCACGGTGGATCCGAGCTCGGTGTCAACCAGAAGGCAGTAATTCCTATGTCGAGGCCTCGATATAGGAAGTCCTGCATTCTGGTTTACACCGAGCTCGGATCCACTATGGAACTTCAAAATTCGGTTCAACCACTTAATCATGGCAGTAAGAATTCTGCTGGCTGCGCCATGTGATATCTTAAAGAAATTCTAGCAACTCAGATGTATAAAACAATTGTTGTACTCATATAATGAATTTAGTTTTTTCTTATAAACGTCTTTCTATTTTCCAGTTCACCTAACCTGAGTTCCATACCAGGTATGGTTAAAATGAAAACGAGATTGTTCTTTTTAGGTCGGCACAAATGGCCTTGAC
This sequence comes from Symsagittifera roscoffensis, assembly GCF_963678635.1. Taxonomy (NCBI): domain Eukaryota; kingdom Metazoa; phylum Xenacoelomorpha; order Acoela; family Convolutidae; genus Symsagittifera; species Symsagittifera roscoffensis. The sequence continues at coordinate 762,956 of NC_087069.1, forward strand.
AATAATAGTTTATTTGTCTAGATAAAATCAAGATTACTGCTAAATAACTGAAATTTTTCTGGTCATGTTCTCAGCTGATCAAATTCTCCTATTTCACATTTTCCTTTCAAAATATTTTGAGAAAAGTAATTTAGTTCTTACTTAAAGGTATTATCAGTATTTGTTACCAAAACATTTTAACAGTTTTTCTTTTTAAATAGTTTGAGAAAAGTCGTTTAATTTTTAAAGGTATAATCAATATATGTTAGCAAAACGCAATATTCAGGTGTATCGGAGCTGTATTCAGCCATCACGTGGTCTAAAGATATTCAGACAAATCAAATTAAAGCATCAATTACATGTTACGTCTGTTCCATTCGGCTTCTATCCTGAAACTGAACTGTATTGCCTTTACCGACCCAATTTTATAAGGATCTCATCAAATTGACTATAGTCTAGTCGGCTAAAAACAAATAAGTAATACCATATATGACGTTGGCATGTATATAGTGACCACTTGACTAGATGATGGGTTAATTCGAACTTTTGAAAACATCAAAATGTATGGACTAGCATAAATTTGCTAGAATTATTTCCCAATACAAAGATTTCCATAAAAAAATGATCATATTTCAATAAAAATCAAAAATGTCGATCAAAATTAGAAAAAAGTCTATTTTTTTTTCTTTTTTTTATATCCAATTTACTAGATTATAATCGGTTTTAAAAAAATATTTGTTTTTCTCGCAGTTTTTTTAAAATGAAAGTTGAAGAAGAATTACAATTCATTTGTTCGTTTGTGCTATGTATTGATAATCTATCTTATCAACAGGTTTCACGAAGGTTTAATTCAGACTTTTCATTGGTATGTTGCAAATCACAATGACTTTCAGATTCAATTTTCACTTATATCTTTATTTATCATAGTGCGCGAAAGTTGCTTCAGCATCATGCTCCCGGGTTGCGAGTTTGGTTCAAGAGGAGGTTTTTTCCGAGTGGAACAAAAAGTACTCGTGCAATTGCACTAGCTGGACATTTCCTCATTGTCTGTGATATCGGCAACGTTTTTCAGAGGTTTTGAGTTTAACATTGTTTCTGTTTCTGTGTAAGTTTTTCTGAGCCAAGAATAAATAAAATCGTGGCAATCTGGATTAATGAGGACCATAAGGTGGGTTGAATTTCCATTCAATTTCCTCTACTGCTAACTTGGTTTCATTTTTGTTCTTTGAGGCGTTTTTTGCGCTCATTAAAAACTCTGTAAATTTCTTCCTTTTTTCACTGTAAATTGTTGTAGGGCTACCACTTCTGGCTGTAAAGAGGGAAAAAGCAATAAGAAAGGTATCAGTCTTCAACTCTGGGCAAGACTCCAAATGAGCTGATCTAAGTCTCAGGCAGTTGAAGATGATAGCATAGTGTTTCTCTGTTTTCTTTCTGCTTTTAAGGAAGAAAAGTTCTAAGAAATCTACTCCAGTGTTGATGAAAGGGTAGTGAGTGTTTTTCTGTGGAAATCTTGAACTTGATAGGGGTGTCATTTTTGGCTCGAGTTTTTGTGCATGTAAAATTTTCAAAACGCATACTGCATAGAGCCAGTCGTACACCAATAAGGTAGTAGCATTGCTGAATGAAGAATTTAACAATTTCTGATCCTTAATGTACTCAAGCTTGGTGTGCGTGTTTAGTTTACAGCTTTGTTGTTGCATTTTTCGCGTCCAACTTTATCGGAAGTTTTTCATCTTTTTTCATACAAGGAGCAAACTCAAGACGACTTCGAGCAAACTTAAGACGACGTCTTTTGGTCCAAAAAGGGGTTCAGTTGAATGAATTTGTCTTTATTGTCATTTTTGTTTGTGTTTTCTAAGTTTTGATAGTATTTTTTTGCATGAAGCTTGACTTTTTCAACATCAGCGGTTTTGCATAAAAATTGTGCGTAGTAGGAGTTAAAATCAATTTGTTCCGTCAACAAAATTGTTTGGTATCAAAAAATGGCTGTTTTAGAGACATTTTTTATGCTTGGTCTGTCTTTGAAAACCCGCAGCAACCGCAGTCGTTGCAACTGTAGTATCATCCTGCCACAGATCCTTGGGTTGTTTCAAGAATGCTGGAGAAGCAAGCCATTTCTCATTCAATTACCTGTGTTCAGGACCTCGAGTACCGTGATCTGCAGGAATCAACGTAGTTGGAATGTGATGCCTATGTAGTTGCTGATCCGTTGTTGAGATTTGAGTTAGTCGATCTGCCACAAATGTTTTTTTTACTGTTTCGTTAATTTTATCCAATCGGGTACCACCTGACTGTCTCTCCAGAAAATTAAAATCAGCTCTTCTGTTCAAAAGAAGTTCTTCGGACGCAAATGACAAAAAGCGTGCTCCAATTGTTGCAGCTTCTAGTTCAGTTTTTGGTACAATCAGTTGTTTAATAGGCTCAACTTTGCTTTTGCTAATCCAAAACTTAATTTCAATGACTGTCTCGTCTGAAATATGCATTAGCAAGAACGGGAATGCGGCCATTCCGATAAGTGAAGCGTCTGTAAATGCGTGTAATTTCAAAAACCAGGAGTTAACGCTTTGTTTCGGAAAAAAAAATCGTGGCAAAGTTGATCTGTCGATCCTGAGAAAAAAAATCGAGGAGCTTCTATAACTTGCGCTGATGGACACCAGGTTTCTGATTATCCCATTTTAAGCTTAGCTTCCAAATCTATCGCAGAAGAGCTTTCAAACGAATGTCTACCGGTGTTAGAATTCCTGGAGGATCGAAAATAGTCGACAAAAAGCGTAAGAGTTACATCGTCGGTACTGAGTCAATGTAGACATGTATATAAAAACTGCTTAGAATTGCATCATAAGCCAGACGAAACGAGTCTTTGTTGTCCAAAGCGCTTTTTTGCAATGAATGGAATGCGCAGAATGGGGAATATAAGGCTCCAATTATTAACCGCGTGTATTCGTACTGATGGAATTTTCCGTTATAGCTCCAGAGAAAACGCAAGGCTTGTCTATCTTCTCCACGAATACCCAGTTGCATAGTTAAACATCTTTTCATTATTGGCAAGCAGGCCGATAGAATGTTTGCGGAAGCGCAGCAGCATCCCCGTTAGATTTGCAAGTAGATCTGGACATGTGAGGAGGTTGTTGTTCGGTAATTGGTTTTTTATAAGAGTTGCGGCGTTGCCTAATCTTCTAGTTTTTGTTGTTTTATTTAGGTTTTATACTGGATAAAGTTGTAGATACCGGACTCGCGGGGGTTTTGTTCGTTTCATTTCTACTGGTCGCACGTGTTTCTTTTTGAGGTAATTTACAAGGGATGTTCATATAAGTTTCGTAAATCCTTGTCTTTAGCAAGTCGGCGTTCGAGTGATTTCAGTTGATTACGTGTTATTTATTCCAAAGGTTGCTCAACAGAGTCAACGGAATTTCTCGTAAAGTGGAAAATAAATCCCGAAGTTTGTCTGTTGTGCACTTCATTTATTCGTGTGGGAGCAAATTTTTGGTGATTTTCTCCTGTGATTGTCCACCCATGCGAGTTCGCATTCCGTTCGGTCGGCAATCATTTACTTCAAATACTTAAATAAGGTACGTATAAGAGAAGGTATTAACCCCAAGTAGCGCTCCAATTCTCCCGCTAGCAAAACTGAGAAATAATAAGTTTCCAAAACTTTTGAAATTTTGACAGATTTTATTCAGATGAGCAACTTTTGAGGAAAAAACAAGATGAGGTTTTTTCAAAAAGAAGGCGTTTTGTAAACATTACAATTGGAAACGTTTGTCCAATTTGTTTGTACGGTGCTAAATTAACGATGTTTTCAAGTTTTGAAACCGGCATCTCATGATTAATGTTTATATATTGTAAAGACATGTTTGCTGTTTCTGATGATGAGATCTCCAAGAAGTATGCAATTTGATCCCCCAAAAAAAGTAATTTTGCTGTCAGGGTCAATGAGAGCGTAAGTTTCAAACACTTTACCATTATTGACGAATGATACTGGTATCAACTCTTATTGTTTGAACCAAGTCTTGGGTAGTCGTTCAAATGTTGCTTTCACTTAGTTAGGTAGTTTAATAGGAGGAAGTTTAACAGAAAACTTGTGGTCAATTTTTTCTTGTCCGGGTAAAAATTTTGCAACATTTTTATAGCTGCCTTTTGTGGGAGTGGGTTAAGCTTGATTAAAATCTAATAAATGAAAAATGTTGAATTACTTTCTCCCAATGCATCTCTATTCTGTTGACTAGTTTGATGAGATTGGGCTATTTAACGCCTGATCAAAATGATGTTGTGCATGCAGATTGCTTGTTTGGAACCTGTTACCACAAAGAGTATCCCTTATCTGCTTGTGAGGATGATTTTGAATAGCTAGAATGGGATGCGTTAAGTTGTAGTCAGCATGATTGACATATGTGGAATACTTTTTCCAAGAGGCATCTCTATTCTGTTCACTGTTTGATGGAAATGGTTATTGAAAACCTGATCAAAATAATGCTGTGGCTGTATATGGTTTAATTTGCTTCTTTTACTAGCATGGATGTCCCTTATCTCGTGGCATGGTCGAAATTGAACTAGCATATGGGATGGCGTTTGGTTGTAGTTAGGATGACTGAGGTACCCTGAATGATCTTCTTCAAGTGCATCTCTATGCTGTTCGCAGTGTGCTGAGATCGGGTTGTTGAAAACCTTTTCATGACGATGATGTGCATGCAGGGTGTTTAATTGATCTCTAATATTCCCATGACGATCCACTACATGGTTGATCACATCCGAATTATTATGAAACTGTTTATTTGAGTTACTTTGAGCAAACGGGTTCCGACTCATTTGCATGACGGTAGGGGGAGACATTTTGATCTACATTTTTCTCATGGGTCAGATGAAAGTTTTTACTCTTTGAAATCGAGGTTTGCATAAAATTTTCTGCATATTGACGATTGAATTAAGCAAATGAAAATTCCAATGAATACTTTCCGTGTAGATTTGCATCAACTGCAGGAGCTGAAAACTGAAACGAATCATTGCTTCAATTCAAATGTAATTTGGCTGGCGACGCTTGTTGTACTGAAGCAAGTAATGATGATTTTTTAGTTGAATAGGTAGTTCATATCCTGTAAGCTTTTCTTGTTCCAAGTTTTCTTCTCTTGACTGAGAAGTTAGATAGGTTTACTCTCTAGACAATGATTCGTTTGCAGAGTGGTACAAAGATATTTGCAGTACATCGTTGACTGAGTTTCAGTGAAGTGGCATGTCGTTCTGAAAGTTATTTGGCTCTCCATTAGATGAATTGTTCACGCGGTTGCTAGAGGGCTGAGTTAAGTTTTTTTTGACATGATTGTTCTTGACGAAAGGTATTCGTTTGGATACAATCGTCATTTTGTCAAAATTTTTTTGTATTAGAACCAGAAACGCTGATTAAGTCATCGTCTAAAGTTTTGGCATTGTGGGGGGATAGCTCTAAAAGTTGGCGTGAAGGACATGCATATGTCTCCATAGCGTCGTCGTAGTCTTCTGGAAATCCATTTGCGAACACTTCGGTTGCTATTACTATCATTTGTTCCAATCGGTCTTCTGTCTTCTGCACGAAGCATTCAAAGAACTACTATGGGACCCTCTTTCTTTCTGTGGTTGTAAAAACTCCATAGACCGGCTCATTTTAATTCAAGCTAGCCTGAATTTGTTGGAGGTATTTTTTGCAGTTATTTTCGACGTGTTGTTGGTATTGGTATCGTTCCTAGTTTTTGAGAGCCGTAGATAAAGATGGCGCTTGTTCCTTTTCGGACATTTTACTTCAAACTTGCAAATTTTTAATTCAATTTTACTTCAAATACAAATTAAAAATTTGAATGCCTGTTTGGAATGGTGATTGTTTTGTTGTAATTTAACCAAAAAATTAAGTGTTTTTTTGTTTTTTTTTCTAATGAGTTGATTTTAGATTTTTCTTCGAGAAACAAAAATCCTACTATCTATTAGGTTTTTGCTTGTTTGACATTTTTTGAGAAATTGTTCAAAAAGTTTTTTGATAAGCTGAAAAAAAATTTCATCAAAACGTTGAAAGGTTTATGAAACTTTTTTCAGTTTGTTTACTGTTAAAATGTGTTGGCTTTTGTTTCAAAAATATTTATGAAAAAAATTTTCCTATTTTTTTGGTTTGGTTAACTCGAAAATGATTGCTTTGTTCAGTTGTTTCTGGTTTATGGCAAGCAACAGGCTATACTCGATACAAGGATACAAAAGGACGACAGTTTTCAAGAAACAACGAGAGGAAAACGCATCTACACACAAACACAATTCAAATCAAGACAAGGGAAGGGCAACTTTTCACATTAAGACAAGGGAGACCCAAACAACATGCTCAACAAGTGCTTCCTTATTTTTTATTTCAAAAGATACTTTAAAAAATTCAAGTTTGTTTTACTCTCAAACTCGCTCTCCACAGAATGATTTCACGCCGCTTTGTTTGCTCAACTAGGGGTTACAAATCAATTTCAAGATATACGCAAACATATAGTGGTGAAATGCAAAGATTTTTTTTGATGAAGACATGAATATTTTGTCAGATCTTTTCTTTTCTTCCTTTTTCCTTTTGATGATGTCCTTGTCGAATTTTTTTTCTCAATTTTTGCTTTTGCTATGTTTTCTGTTGTTGAAATTAATGACATGCAGCCATTGAATTTATTTCTCAAATAATATGTACTGTGCTGTGCAGTCGATTTTGTAGTTTCGTCTTCACGGTATTTTGTCAAAGGTCAAAGGTAAAATCTGATGCGCCAGTCTGAGGGAAAAAATACCGGAGAAGATCTGGTATCAGGTGTATTTGAAAAAACAGGGTGAAAGAAAAGATTGCTTTGCTCAAGTTCGACGTGCTGTCGGCTGTCGGAAGGATGATAGTAATCGCTGTTCAGCATTCGCCAAAGCATGTAACGATAATCTTTCTTATCAACAAGTTTCACGAAGGTTTATTTCAGACTTTCCATTGGTATGTTACAAATCACAGTGACTTTCAGAATCAATTATGACTTATTTCATGATTTATCATAGTGCGGGAAAGTTGCTTCAGCAATATGCTATTTTCAACTTAAATTCTCTGTTTTCTCTCACTCTGTTTAATTTTTTCAAAACTTCAATCGCGTGTTTTTTTTTAGTTCTTTCAGTTCATTTTTTTACCCAACGAGGTATACCCCTACCCCAGTGTGGGAAGGGTGTTGTTACCCCCACCCCTATTTCCGGTGTGGGAAGGGTGTTGTTAAACGCGTGGGTCAATTCAAACGCATGGTTAGAAGCGTTAAAGAAGGAGGATAGTAGAGAGGTGAAGAGGTGGTAGACGTGCACGTTTTGGTGGGAGGGGCGCATTCAAAGGCTGGGGCGGGGGATTCCGTAGTGGGGGGTAGCCGTGGACTACGTGGGATTGGGGAACTTAGCAGTGAATACGGGGATGAACATGTTCGTTCGGGTTCGAGTTTTTCAGAAAACTGAAAAAATTAGAGAAAGCAACTACGAAAATATTCATTTCATGGATTTTCCGAACAAACAATAATCAATTACAAGAAAAAAAAACATAGATTATAATCGCGTTCCTTATATTTTAACGAACTTTAATTTTTTGGAAACGGTCGATGGGCAAATGTGGAATCGAGAGGGGGGTGTAATTGGTTAAATGTGGCGAGGAAGTTGGAATAACTGTGAGTGGGGTCAGTTTATTGTGATGTTTGGGAGAAAATGTGGGGGTGATAAATATGAGGGCGGTATACTGCTGGGGTATAGGGGTGTGGTTGGGGTGAAAATGGGGACAGTAAACTAGCTACCCATTTGCCGTCTATATCATATTGAGTTGGCTTAGATTATGATTGGATTTGAGCAACGCATCACAATGGATGACAGCGCATCTACTGGATCACAATGGATGAATCGATATTGGATCATAATGACATCTTTTTAGCAACAATTTAGCTTTATATTCGACTATTACCCATAGAATTCCAGTCTTTTCAAACCTAAACTTGCATTTCTGAGAAATAGACCAACCTGACGTTCAAATTCCTAAAAACTATCACATTAAATTGTGATCAGTAAAATCCCGATCTGTATTCCCAGGTTGACCTCTACAGACCGAAAATGCTAATCATACAATTTCATACACTTAGTCTATGGAAAAATGCTAGTCATACAAATTTCATACATTTTTGCGAAATGAGTTTAATCGAATTTCAAAGGTATTTTATAGTTGGTTTGGTATCGAAATTGGTATCTCTTCATAAAAAAAGGAAAAAACTGGTATGAAAAAAAAATGCTAACCATACAATTTCCATATATGGAAATTGTATGATTAGAATTTTTAAAAAAAAATTTTGTGAAAAAAAAAGCTTTGAACAATCAATCCAACTGCTGGCAAAACATTTAAGCGTGTTTTGGGCTGCTACGACAGAAAACATTGACTTTTTTTCTGAAAAAAAATACTAGGCATACAATTTCCATATATGGAAATTGTAAGACTAGCATTTTTTTGATGGCGACGACAAAATTTTTTTAAGTTTTTTTGAAATTGCTCCCAAAAATTTTTTTGTGTTTTCTTTTTCAACCGCAAATTGATTTTTGTATTCAAACAAACCTTTTTTGAAAAAAATTTGCATGCGAAAATTAATTTTTTCTGTGTATAACATAGTCCTGGGTATACTAATTATGGACTTTTTTCCTTTTCTCTTCATAACTTTTTCAAAAACGCTTAAAACTCCTCTGTCTTTTGTATGACATGTTTTTGTATGCCTTGATCAATGTCTGGTAATTTAAAAATTCAAATTTTAGAAATAATCGTCTTTGAAAATTGTTGCCAAAATTCAAAAGTTCATTACTTTCGTTATATTATTTGTTTGAGACAGAAGTAACTCATATCAGGCTGTTTCCAATGCATTTTTAACGCAAGACGGCTTGTTTTTTGGAGTGATTTGCAGTGATAGTGTTTTACCTATTTAGTCGTGGAACCCAAAACAGTAAAACAGATTTTAAAAAAAATCGAAAGGTTGCGGATTTTGCGACAAATCTGTTTTCAGTCTGTTGCGGAATCCGCTTACAATTGACAAAATACATAAATTAAACACAATTAATTTTTGACTCTTTCTAAATACTGATTCAACTCAACAGATTTTCATATTCTATAAAAGATCTATCTGATGACCGGAAAAGCGAGGTGGCTGTGAGGTCAATTTTGTTTTTTTTTCTCTGGTATTGTCCAGACTAGTGAAAGAAAACAATAATTTAGAGAGTAGTTACGGTAAACCGTTGGTTAGTAATAAAGCTTTTAGAATCAAATTAAAAGAGTATCATAATATAAACAGAACTTCCAACAATCCGGGGCTACTGAAAGCTTAAAAGTCTTTATCTGCAGTCTTGGCTCAGAGTTCGTATTTGTGTCTTTTGATGATTCTTCGCAACAAGAAACACAAGCAGACTAAGATTTCTTAGGAGCTTAGGAGCAAAGAAAGTTACTGACACCAGTTTGAGGAAGGCAGCCTAAAAATAACTTTTGTAACTCTTCGATTCCTTATAAAATAACATAGAAAATCAAAAATTTGTGGAAAGATTGGAATCCAAGAGTGGAAATAAAGAAAGCTTCAAAATTTCCGTGATGTTCGCTCCACAAAGTTTCCAATTTTCGTCCAATTACAGAAACAAATCCATTTTTTTTCAAGAAGGCTCACAAAATTGGAAGAAAATCTTCAGCTCATTTTCGACAATTGATTTAATGCGAAACTTCTTTCTCAGCTTCTGTGACATTGTCTGTGAGAATGTAGAGGAGAAGAGGTTTTAAAATTTGAAGTTTTAAAATTTTTAGCTAAACAAATTTTTTCCAAGCACCGCTGTGGCTTACTAATCAACGAATTCCGCCAGTTATAACCAAAAAATCTTGGGAAAGCCAGAGTTGTTATTTGAGGGACAAAATGAAACGACGAATCATTCTCCACAATCTTCCATTGTAGAAATCGGAAAAAAAAACGACAAAGGAAACACGACCTGGACGACCCGTCCCTTTACAGCTACAAAAACAACAACACAATCAAAAAACAACAAAATGATATTACCTGAATTAGAGTTTAATTGATTATATCGGCTAAAAACTTCAGCAAAATAATCAAATATCATGACCTAGTTTAGGGTATTTAGGTCGGTTATTTTCAACGTTCAAAATTCGTTTACGAATTCACTCCCATTAAATATGATCAGCAATTACTCGAAGGCTGTGAATTACAAGCTCTTAAAATCATCACAAGGAGTTCTGCAGCTTGAAAAATATATATATATTACCGATCAAGTTACCCTTGCTTGTCGCTCTCCAATTGTGAAGCCGACCCAGAGTTTTATATCAGATTTCGCTCCTTGTCAATTTTTTTTCGATGTTTTTGCCTACCTCGCCTAACAACCAGTGCAACTTCTATCGATTTCTCTTCCTTCGATCGAACTCATTTCCGATGCTTTTAGATCCCATAAATTCTCTAGAAGTTCACCTTTACACAAGAGTTATAGCTGATTTCAGCAATATAACACAGCTGGTCATTCTTGTTAAGAAGCTACATAACAGATTACTCAAAATTCCTTGCGCAAAGTTATTCCCAATTAAAAAAAAAATTTTGTAGATGAAGTGCTGAAATGGGACAAAACTGTTATCACCTACACTAGTTTTCTCATCGACTACAATTTGTCTCGCTGTTTTTCTCGGTGCATTGGTTCTTTCATTACGATACCAACCTGTGCACTGGATAGGCACACATTTTGGTGTTTTGCGCCACTGGAATCCAAAACAAGTGTTTATGTACATTCCAAATTGTGAGCGAATTCCACTAACAAAATTGCCGGCACTAAGTTTTGTCTGCACATTAATTTTGTCGCGGATTCCGCAACGAGTGATTACAACTATTTGTTCCGTATTCTGCAAATGCAATTCTATGAAAAATTTGTGAATTCCGCTCACAATTGCGTTTTTCACGACAGCGTAAGTTTACTACTATACATCACATTCAATACTAGTTATTCGCGGATTCCACAAACTGTTCCGAGCTCAGCAAATTTTGTTGCAGATTCCACAACATCGCTTGTTTTTTGGAGTGATTTGCAGCGATAGTGTTTTATCTATTTAGTCGTGGAATTCAAAACAGTAAAATATATTTATAAAAAAATCGAAAGGTTGCGGATTCTGCGACAAATCTGTTTTTAGTCTGTTGCGGAATCGGCTTACAATTGACAAAACACACAATTTGTGCACAAATAATTTTTGATTCTTCTGCTAAATACTGTTTCAACTCAACTGATTTTCATATTCTATAAAAAATCTATCTGATTACCGGAAAAACGAGGTTGCTGTGAGATCAACTTTGTGTTTTTTTCTCTGATTTTGAACCAGACTAGTGAAAGAAAACAATCATTTAGAGAGTAATTACGCTAACCCGGGTTGACGTCCATAGAAGAAAATGCGTATCATACAGTTTCATATATGAAGTCTATGGAAAAAAATGCTTGTCATACAATTTTAATGTATGAAAATTATGAAAAAGTCATTTTGTCATAGAAAAAAATAAAGTTTTCAAAAATCACCACAAAACTTGTCTGGGTAACTTAAATAGATTTAAATAAGTATATTTATGATAGAGGGCAAATAAACAATCAAAAACATAATTTCATTTCGGTCAGAAAAAGCTTATCATAAAGTTTTCATGTATGAAAATTGTATGATATGCATTTTTTTCATAAACAAAAACAAAAACTTGAGATAAAAAATTTTTAATCCCTTTTTTGGCTGCAAATTTGCATTTGTTCTAAAATACAAATTTTACGAAAAATTAATTTGGTTGCAAAATTTGACATTTTTGTGTTTTTAACGTAGTCCAGGATGAGTTTCTCACCCAAAAAACCCAAAAAATACAGTATGGTGTTTTTTGTAAACACGATTATGATCTTTTGTTTCATTTGCTAAGATAAAAATAAATTTGTAAAAAAATTTGTCAGCCATCATAAGTTTCAAGCTAGAAATTATCTAGCCTTAATCAAAAAGTTACTTTTTTGGTATTTATTTCCATGTGAAAAGGTCATAATAAACTTTCATGGTTAAAACCACCAAATGCAGTTTATCTGCGTGTTAACTGCCAGTTACACTCTGGGTTTTCTCATGACAAAAAGTCCTTGGTGAGTGTTTCGGTTGAAACACGAAATTTCGAAACAAAAATTGTTTGAATTTTCATTTATGGAAAAAATGCTTATCATGCAATTTCATAGTATGGAGAAAATGCTTGTCATACAATTTCATATGTGAAAAAAATGCTTATTTTGCTAATTTCGTATATACACTTTTACTCTATGAAAATGTATGAAAGATTATGATAATCATTTTTTTCAAATATGAAAATTGTATGATAAGCATTTTTTGTCAACACGGGTAACCGTTGGATCGTAATAATGCTTTTAGAATCAAATTAAAAGATAGTATCATAATATAAACAGAACTTCCAACAGACTGCACCAATCCGGGGCTACTAAAAGTTTGAAAGTCTTTATCTGAAGTCTTGTTTCAGAGTTCGTATTTGTGTCTTTTGATGATTCTTCGCAACAAGAAACACAAGCAGACTAAGATTTCTGAGCTTAAGGAGCAAAAAATGTTATTGACACCAGTTTGAGGAAAGCAGTCTAAATAGAACTTTTATAACTCTTCGATTCCATATAAAATAACATAGAAAATCAAAAATTTGTGGAAAGATTGGGATCCAAGAGTGGAAATCAAGAAATCTTAAAAATTTCTAATTGTCGTCCAATTACAGACAAATCCATTTTTTTTTCAAGAAAGCTCACAAAATTGGAAGACATTCTTGAGCTCATTTTCGACAATTGATTTAATGCGAAACTTTCTCAGCTTTTGTTACATTGTCCGTGAGAATGGAGAGGAGAAGAAGGTTACGATTAAAAAAAATTAAGAATGGATTAGTCAGAAAATGACTTTAACGTTTGAAACTCGTTCATTTTAGAAATGACGACTTTTCATACCATGACTTAAGCGACTGAATATTGGGCTAGCTAATTTTCGGCATCATCGTAATAGCTGTTAACTTTTAACTTGTGACTTCTTTTGAGCTCATTATTTAGTATTTATTCGCTATTCAACTTAAAACAACGCACACGGGTTGAATGTAACCGAATTGGTTGCCTTAATTGGTCAGAATGAGACGTAGTAAACTGTTCACAATCTTGGGAATCACTTTTTCCTTCCTCGCCTGTGCGTTTGTCTTCCTCGGGCATGTCGAGTACATGGTGACCGGAAAGAACGACAGTGCAAAGGGCAATATTGGCTGCTGGCTGGCATGTGCACACGGAGACAAGACAAAATGCACAAACTTCCACGGTGAGAACAGCTTTTTCTATTCAAGCGGATAAAAATTAAATCTAAAAGTGTTTATACGCTTTAAAATCCTAACCAGGCTGATAAAAAAGGCTTATCAAACAATTTCAAACAATATGTTTGTCATACATTTTCCTAGTAGACATGATTTTTTTCCAATCAATGATTTCTCATGTTCACGTTCAAAGCATAAACTAGAACGAACGAAATAAACACAAGCCCCTTTGCCCGGGTCGGGATCTCTCTCAAAAACCGATCAAGATATGAGAGAATTGAGAGGTTTTTCAACAAGATTAGAGCGGTTCGAGCGGTTTGGGCGGTTTGAGGGTTTTTTTTGGAAAAACCGCTCAAAAACCGCTCAATTCTTGCGGTGATTTTTGAACGGTTTCTCAAGCAAGATTTGAGCGGTTTTTAGGCTGTTTTTGAGCGGTCTTATAAAGAAAACCGATTAAAACCAACAAAAAGGCCTGGAAAGGTAATATGACCCCGGGTTGACCTCCATAAACCGAAAATACTTATCTTACATTTCCCCACACCGAAAAAGCTTATCATACAATTGCCTGCATCAAATGTATGGAAAAATGCTAATCATACAATTTCAAAAAACCATTGAAAAAAGATTCAATCTAGTTTCCCCAGCTATTTGAACCAAATAAAACAGTCTGGTGATGAAAAATAACTACGTTTTTTTTTTGAAAAAAAAATGATTATCATACAATTTCCATATGAAAGGCAAGATTTTCAGAAACTGTTTAAACTTGTTTATAAACAAATTTAACTTATTTAAGAGTGCTTTTGCTCAATTTAAAGGGCATTGCTCATCAAAAACGAAAAATTATTTTGAAGCTAAAAAAATAGTTGTCATACAATTTCCATATATGAAAAAATGTTTATCCTACAATTTCCATATATGAAAAAACGCTTGTCCTAGAGTTTTTTTAACAATTTTCTGAGTCTATGAAACTGTAGGAAATTGTAGGACAAGCATTTTTTTTTCATATATGGAAATTGTAGGACAAGCATTTTTGGGTGCTAAGATGCACTTGAAGTACTATCTACAATTTAAAAAAAATCTTAACCGTTCTCAAATCAAGCAAGATTTTTTTCGATGTCTTGACCAAAAACAATGTGAGCGACTTTTTGCAAATGCTCGAGCAAAATAACCACTGGAAAATATGTAAGATTTGAGCGGTTTGAGCAATTTTTTGAGACAATTGCGTTCAAAATCTTGCTTCAAAATGAGCGGTTTTTGAACGGTTTATCTAAGAAAAACCGCTCAAAAACCGCGCAAGATTTGAACGGTTTCGAGCGGTTTATCTAAAAAAAAACGCTCAAAAACCGCACAAGATTTGAGCGGTTTTTTACATAAACTGCTCAAAACCGTTCAAACCTTGCGCGGTTTTTGAGCGGTTTTTTTAGATATACCGTTCAAAAACCGGTCAAACCGCTCATTTTGAAGCAAGGTTTTGAGCATAATTGTCTTAAAAAAACAGCTCAAACCGCTCAAATCTTGCTTCAAATGAGGTGAAAAATCTCGACTCGGGTAGCCATTTTGCCTGCTGGACTATTCTTAACACAATAAAAATTAAAACTATCTAAGCAGATTTATGTATAAAATTCTTTTTAACTTCTTTTTTGGGCCTGAAAACTTTTTCAACAAATTATTGCTTGCTTTGAATTTGTTTATCAGTGTGGTATTTTGTGCATTGGAACTTAAGAGTTCATCAAGTGACTTCTGCAATTTTAGTTTGCTGAAAGGTGGATAACGGGTAGTTTTCAATTATCACATTAGTTTAACTTTTTGACTTTTTGTCTCAGGTTGTTATATTCGCTGAAGAATTGCCTGCAGATAGTTTTCAATTGCTTTTGTGAAGCCCAATGTTGAGAGCACTTAAATAGGTTTGTACCTCTAGTTCAAATTCTGTAGCTTTTGCACCAGTGGTGATGATAGAAATATCATCTGGTGTTATTGTCACTTTGATGTGATTGGCAGATGGAAGGGGCCTTGATGACATGTAAATATTAATCAGAACAAGCAACAAGACTGTTCTTTCGTTTCTAAAATCAACTTAAGTTGCTCTGCCTTGTAAAGATGATATTATCGATTTTTTTGTGTTGTTTGCAAGGGACGATTTTTCAAAACTGAGCACCAGGATACCGTGATCAACTGTGTCGAGGGCTGCAGTAAGATCTAAAGCAACTAAGAATAACCTGCGAGGAGGACGAGGTTGTTTCAGTCCGTTTCTTATGTAAGTGGCTATGCAGTGTAAGGCAGTGTTTGTTGACCTGCAGTTTCGAAATCCACGTTGGTGATCTTCTAGTGGGATTAATTTGAAGTCATCCAGCAGGTTTCTCTCAACACATTTTGCTACTGGGGACAAAAAGGCAATTGATCGGTAGACTTTTGCTTCAAGTTTGCTTTTGCCCGGTTTCAATAAAGGAATGAGTCGACCGACTTTCCAGTTTTGCCGAATGATTGAGGAGTTGAGAGTCAGTAATATTAGTTCTGTTGGGATTTTGATAACTGTCTCGCAGAGGGAATGAAGATGAATGGGGCGAATTTTTGGGTCATAACTTTTTATTTTTCTTGGTCAGTTTGATTTTGTTTGCGATGGCCTGTAAGACAATTATAGTGGACTCATGACCAACTTTTTTAATCTGCGTGCTGAGCGTCTTTTTTTATCGAGAGGGGCGGATGAGGACTGTATTGCTGATTAAAAACATTTGCATTTTTTGTCGAGTTATAAACTGGTTTGTTGTTGGAAAATAAGTGTTGGTTTTGAGAGTTGGCAGCTGATTTGCCCGCTATAGAGTTGACAGTTTTCGATGGTTTGTAAGTAACTCCTATGTGGGTGGGGCTTTTAACGATTCCAATTCATGTATCGCGTTTGTGCCAATTTCTTTGTGTCAACTAGGAATTATTTGGGTTGTCAGGATGGTTTGATTGAAGTTTGTTTCTAGTCTTTTTTTTGTGATCTGTGGGGATAGATCACTATTCCAGCAACACCAAAAATAAAAATCAGAATGATCATCAGAACAAGGATAAAAGCGTATTGATCAACCATCAAAATCAGGCAACAAGCAATTAAGTTTGGGTTTTTAAGCACCAAATGTTAGCCATAATCTGTCAGAAAGGAGACAAAATCTACGACCGCATGAAACAAGATGAACAAAGTTCAATAAATTAGCTTTAATTTGGTTTATATAGCCGTTCTTATGATGTTTTTAATTTAACAATTTAATACACCAATTCAGATTTAAAAAATCCCTGGAAGTTTTTTCAGCGCGCTTGTTTGAATTGAGTTACGCGGAAATCATTTTCAAAAAAACACATGCTTGGGAGGACCGTCTACGGTAGGTCACTTAGAGGGGGGATAGTAAGGTTGATACCGAGAATCTTTCCTTAGTTTTGCCGAATCAAAAAAAGATCTGGTTTCCGAATGAAAACTTGGATCGATTAGACGGAATAGACTTGTTTTGTTACTTCGTTGATTATGTGGTTGTTTTTAGACTGGTTCTTCACGGACACGGAGTTGCAGAAGAAGGTGAAGAAGTTCAAGATGATCAACATCTCGGCGGCCATGATGTTCACTCTGGGGGGACTGGGAGCGATGGGTTTGGGAATCGTCCTCATTCTCCAGCTGAAGAGGTGTGTCAAGATGCGCAGCCAGATGAAGAGCATCATCAACCTCGCCATGGGGGGCACTGCCAGTTAGCTCATCCTACACTTCTTTGGTTTTAATGATAATGCTTAAATGTTCCTTGGGTTCCCGTGTTAAACAAAAATGCTTGTCATACAATTTCGTCCGAAAACGCAACAAACAGTGATTTCCTATCACAAAAATCTACAAGGAGCAAGGGAAGAGTTTCATAGACACTCTGTATTATTCGGTGGGTAATATTCTGAGGGTTACTGTAAAATCTGTGAGATAAAGATTCAGAGATCACTCAGAACTAAGAAAACAACATCGACAAGATTTGATAGATTTTGGGAACTAAAACGGTTGGATTGAAAAAAGGAAAAAAATAGGTGCAAAAATAGATATTGCAAACTTTAAAAATGGTATAAAATCCTTCGGCTCATAAAATTTCAGCATTACAGACAGCCAGAAACAACGTGATATCGAAATAAAAAACTAGCACATACTGCATCATGATATTTTTTAGTCTTTAAAATTGATTGCAAATGTAAGTGCAGTTAAATTGGAATTTTTTTTCCAATGAATATCTGGAAATCAATTTTCTACTTTCAATTTTCTGTCATCCAGTTCTACCTAACTTAAGTTATCAAGGATTGCGTTTTAAGACACGTCTCTCCATCGGTATTGAAAATGCAAAGGTAATTACTCTTTACAAATCTGTTAATGCGGACAAAATTAAAAGTAATAGACCGAGCATTTAAATCAACATCTTCACTGAAATTTTTGAAAAATGGTCAGCGAAATAACGACCAGTTTCATCAGTGATTACAACATTTTTTTAATCAAAACACTTTTTACGCAAAGTCAATCATATGCTAACGCAATTAGTTAGATTACAGAATTTCTGAGAGAAGCGACACTAAGGATGAAATGTGGTGTGGCTATTTATTTGTTTAAACAAGCTTTTGATTCTGTCAATGACTCAGAAGGCAATTATCTTGAATGTATGCGGTTTAGGAGTAGGGCTAAATTTGCCTAGAAACTACCTATTAGATCGATTGAAACTCATTGGAACGATTGGCGGCAAATCTGAGACTAGTTATATTGAATATGGCGTGCCACAGGGAGCAATTTTAGAACCACTGTTTTCACTAATTTGTATAAAAGACATAACAAACTAGATTTTAAAATGTTCAGCATCACACTTTTCTGTTTTTTCTCCGTGAAATTCTGTGGCCAAAAGTGTGAAAGTCACCAGATGTTTTAAGGAGATTCTAAAGCTGTGAATGATTAGTGTGAGCATAATCAACTAACGGTCAGCTAATTGAAATCAAAATTGATACAATTTGCTAAAAAAAATTAAAGGAATGATCTGTGGCTCTTGGTAGTGAGGTTGTAAAAAACGAATTCACAAAAAATTGGACCACATTGCTTATGTTAAGATAAGTAATTGTTATGAACTGCGCAGAAAAAAAAACTTCATCCCAGAAAATTGGAAATAGTCTGATACTGAACTCTGAAAAATTTTTTTGCCAAGCTAATTTTCCAAGTCATGGAAACTAAGTCTCGTAAGTTTCCAAGTTTTTACTCTTTTTTGAAAACTCCCTGAAATTGTTTGCAGATGCAAGTGTAACTAAATTGAAGGTTTTTTTTTCAAGAAATTTGGGAAAACAAAGATTTTAAATTTCAGTGAAAAAGAGTTAAAAAGTACGCCACTCGAACAATTCTACTTGTTTTCAGTTGTTTTTCGATGAGTTTTATAAGATGTCGGCATCGAATTTTACCATGGTAATTGCTCTACAAAAACCTGGTAATGCGGACGATACTTAAATAGCGACAGAAGGACAAAGGTGTGGTGTTATTTCATTATTATTTCAAGTAAGCTTTCGACACTGTCGATCACTCAATTGAATGCAATAAGTTTGAAATTATATGCTTTTGATGAGTAGCGCTAACTTGGCTGAGAAGCTACCTCTCTAATCACTTACAATCTGTTCATATGGTTGAAGGAAAGCTAGACACTAGTTATAATAAATATGGTGTGCTACAAATATCAGTCTAAAAACCACTTCTAATTTTGATTAATTTAATTGATAAAACAAAAAACGATGATGCATTGCTTTGCTTAAATTTTTGCTGATGATAATCCGACAATGATATTCCGACAACTCGAAAAGCTAAAATTGGAACACAAACTTCAAAAAATTTGAACGATTGCTCAAATAGGAATATTACGTTTTTATAATACAAAAACTAAATGATTAAAAATTCCGCTAGTTAAAAAGTAATTCAGATATACCAAATTTAATCCCACAGATATTTGGTTCGAAAAATTTAAAAGATTATTTTGTATGACAAAAACAATATATATCAGTTGTTTTTGCGCTGCAAACATGCCCACGTATTAACCCACCAATTAAAATTTCATTTTCGATATAACCTCGATAGGACTGAATATCCTCATTAGCGGAAAAAAGTAATGATTTTTGTAAGAGCTTTTTATTGTTTTCCGCGCTCAAATATCGATCTGCACAATTGCCATTTATCTGATTCTGTACTATATCTCATCCCAGTAATGTTCCAAATTGAAATCAGCTACTACGAAAAGGACAAACTCAACAAAACAGCAATACAGAAGTTTCATTTCAAATCTTTACAATCAAAACGAGGATTATCGAAACGTTTTTAAGGTGATCAACGGTGAATCCCATGCGAACGAAGAAAAATTCAGGTTAGATTCTAACAATTCGGAGCAAATTGAAAAAAAAACTGAGAATATTTTGTAATTGCCAATACCAGATGAGTTAACTTGGTTTTGGGATCGTGCAAACCAGCTCATATAAGAACTGAAACACTGCCCAATGATACCATCGTGCACTCGTACAGGGGCAGTACCAAGAAAAATTACATATAATTGTATTAATGTATGCGGTACTCAATTTTGGAAGTATTTAAATACAACAGGTAATGAATTCCGGTCAACATTTTGGAATACCGAGTATTTTAATAACATGCAACAGGAGCTTTTCAATCTATCAATAAATGAATTCAATCCTGAAGGGATTGTCACATTTAAAACGTTGCGGATTTTGAAAATATTCAAACGAACTCATTACTGGACGTTTTTTAAAGCTCTTAAATGAAGACTATAGAAGCATGGCAAGATTTCATGTGTTGAAACTAATTTCGATAACGAAGGCATCAAAGACTGGAAAATTTTTTGAAATCATTTTCATTTCAAGGATGAGCACTGTTTGCCGTTTCTTCGTAATTGTCTCCGCGCTACTGTTGGCCAATATTCAAACAATTCCTGGGTTGATCCAATCTCTGACTACGATACTAATGATTCGTCTAACTCGAAATATCACTCACCGAACCACCACTACAGGGGGCCCAACATCACCAGTAACAGTTGTGTCATTTTTATGGGCTATAACAAGCATTATCTTTCACCATTCAACGATACGCAGAAATTTCACTATTAAAATTTTTTGTTTAGTTACCAATTAAGAAAACGTTCTCAAAAAAATCCGGTATGCATTGTCGTGAACAGACTGCTTTTGTTTTTATCTTAACTAGCGTTTTTTGGTTTGCCAAAAGCAATCTCGATCAAACTATTTTTATGGCTATTTAAATAAACGAAACTAAAGCTACAATTTCCAAGGAGTTGTTACAATTTTTCCAATTAAGTTTACGGCAGTGCCCCTCTGGCGCTTTTTAGGATCAAAAATGATGCCTCTTTAGCGCAACAGTGTTTTTATTTATGATTTGTGTAGTTTTTGTTTTTATCAAATTCGAAACTGTTAGGACTTTTATGATACTTTTTTGTATTGAAAGCAAGCAGACGATAATCATCTAAGTCTTGGTCACTTGATAGCATATTGAAACATCTCACGCAAGGATGTATAGACTAAAAAATTTAGTCCTTCATCTGAACTGTAGATTCTTAAATAGAAAGCGAACAAGTTTCGTAGCTTTTGTGAAAATTTGATTGTAGTGCTTTCTTTTGTTTTCCTGAAATTAGTTCAATTACTCAAAAGACGAAATACAAGAGATAATAGACAGTTCAAAATATGTGCTTTTATGCTGTCACGCTTCTTCTACCAAGAAACTGAACTCAAAGATAAATTAGGACTATGCTCCAGTATTAAATTTTAACCTGATAGTTTTAAGGAGACTACAAAATGAATCATTTGAAAAGAGATGAGAAAGTTTCTCTCAACACAATTGCCATACCGTATAACTTTGACGTTGCTAACAAATTGATACCATCATAATCAACACCACTCAAAGCTTATTCATTCACTGATTTTGATTTACAAGACCAATCAAACAGGTCATTTATTTTTTCTTGTCTAATTAAAATGGATCACTTAGTCTTTCTAGTTATAACTGAGCTCAAGTTGCGTAATCGGGTTACACTTATCAAACTAACAATATATGACAAAATCAAATACTCAGAAAATGAAAAGAAATTAAATTTTTTGTGGATAAGCGGGGAAAGCGTTTAAAAAAGACCAAACACTCCTGAGATGTTAAATTTTTTAATTCAAAATTCGTGAAAGCTATCAAACTCTGTGCCCACGGAAACCAGTTTTTATTCGAATTGATAAATTTAGAGTGAAATAAGAGAAAAAACGTTTCATATCACAAATGATTTTTTTGTCGATAATTTACCCGAGAAAAATGAAGAACAGCTAAAGTAGCTAAACTTTGCAAAGAACTCTTTCGAAGAATTGATAACAACTCATACCACAATGACAAACCTCCTTAACACTCCTATTTGATTCAAGAAGTTCAAAAATCAGAAAACAACAAGAAGTACTTCTCTCATAACAACAATTTATGTCAAAAACAATTCAAACCAAAATCGCAAGTTCCTAAGCTACAAGATTTGAACACTAAGCTGTTTTTTTAGAAACAAAACAAAATTCAAAAGCATTTCAGAGATGATACATCTTTTTCAGAAGAAAAAAGAACAAAAAAAAACTCATTTCGGTTTGTCATTGCATTTAGATGCAAAGAAAAATTGCTAAATTTTAATGAAAGTAAAGCACCAGGACCGTCTGATATTCGAAAACGAGCTCTGGATGCGGGAAGTTTCACATAAACCTTATGTTCCTTTAAAACGAATTTTTGAAAAAAAAAATGTATCCGGAGATACTCAAAATAGCATTTTTTCATTCAATTAAAAAGATGATGAAAAACAACCAGAAAGCTAGAGAAACGTTTCTGAAACTGTGGCATTAACGAATTTGTCAAAAAAAGTTCATAAAAACAAAAAACCGGGTTTTTACAGTTCAAAAACCTCCTATTGCATAGATTTCTAAACAAAACGATTTCTACGACGCATTTTTTCTGAAAGCGCAAGTACAAGGTTAAACTCATTCATAAGCAATCGACATCAAAAAAAAGGTAAATTAAATCGAATCTAAAAGTAAGGGACCTCTTCTGCAAGGGGTCTTCACTTGAAACTAAATATAAAGCTTCAATTCGTGTTTATGTGTCATACGCCGAAGACACGCTTATCTTTCGTGAACAGCAGGATATGAATTTCGCACTGCAACAACTGCAAGAAAATTAGAAAAACATATCGGAAGTTTCTAAATTCCATCCTCTCAAACTCAATACACAAAATTAATTGAGTCGGTGAAGAACAATTTTTAACAAACCGAGGAGAAACAAAATTGATTTTGAGAAAAATTGCATGCGAAAGAAAAAAAATCAGTGAAACAAAATATAATTCCCAATTAAATCAAGAAATCGCTTATCATAATCTTCACTGATTAGCCATTCTTTTCTGCAAAATTGCACTATATATAACCAGATTTCTCAAAAAAATACTAAATTAGGCTATAGAGCTTGTTGAAACTGCGCAAATTTTGAAACTTCCTCCAACTTGGAACTAAATTATAATACAATGCTAGTTGTAATACTTGTCTGCTTAAAAATGATTTGCCACTTCTGAAAAACCGAAAAAAACCATTCCAACCTCATGAAAACATAAAATATGAAAAAATTAAATTGATAAAAGATGAAGAACAAAATGTTTTCTCTTAGCTGAAAGATATCTTTTTAAATGTATAGAAAATTATTAACTATTTTTTCAACAGATAAAAACGGACTCATAGAAAAAAAACGAGATTTAAGATTTATCATTTGTTATACTTATAATTCAGGAAAACTAAACTGTGGCAAGCTGTCATAGTATAATAAAAAAATTAGCTGAGTTTTTCTCTGGTTTCCTCGTTATTATAATAATTTTGCTAAGAATAATTAAGTGTAGCGTAGGAATTTGTGTAGACATACAATTGCCTCTTGAAATTAATTTCAAAATAGTAATAAGCTATCAAAATTGCTCAGAAAAAAACTGAAACTGAAGACCTGGTATTGTTTTCAAACAAGCAAAAACTTTTGATTGCTTTAAAATTTGTGTTGTAATTAAGCTGATGAAAAAAATTTTATTGGAATTTGGTAAGTTTTATCGGTGAACCTAAAAAAAACAGTTTTTTATATTTGTTTTGCTAAGGATTTTAAAGTCTTATCAGGTGATAACAAAAACCTTTATCGGGTTATTTATTTTAAGCAGTAGGAAAATTCGGACATACGGAATTGTTTTATCTATGCGATATATGCTTTTTGAGGTTATTTTGCATGCAAAGTCTGAGGCCGAAAAACCTTGATTTGTTTTCAGACCACATTTGAAAATTTAAGTCGCTGATTATCAAATGATTATGGCAGCCTTTTATTAGATAAGAATAAAAACTTGCATCTTTTTTTCAACAGACACCAAAACTATTTAACAAACAAAAAACAGATCAGGTCGCCCGTAAACAAACATAACTAAAGATGATCGATATAATCTAAAGCAGAAATTGACCGCAGAAAATCATTAGCTACTTGAGGAATAATTTTCCGTTTGCAAGGTTTATTAGTCTTCGAATTATTTAAAAGGCAGGTTTTGAAGACAGAACGGAGAGAAAAACTTATATTTTATGAAAGACGTTACCTGGGTTTTAACTGGAGTGTAAGAGTCGTTTGCGCAATTCGCATTGAGGTTCAGAAAAAAAGACACTCTGAAAATTGGCTCAAGATTCAGGGACAATATCTCTTCTCTTTTTGTACCTCAGTCAGTCTGAGCCAAGTCACAGTTTGCTAATGACATGGAGATTAGAGATCGCTACAGCTAAAAAACCACAACCAAATTATCCCTCACGCTAGATAGAAACTAGCACGCCCCCAAAAGTAGGTCTATGAATACCTAACACACTCGTGTACCTTTAAAAACAGGATTGGGACCCCAAGTAGAAAAAAAAACAATAGTTTCTTTGACAGTGTACATTTGATACTTTTCAGTTTTATTAAACTGCAACTCGCCTCACCTCAATATAAATTTATGAAATGCACTCAAGTTTTTCAATCTGACTACATTCATCAGGACAACCACTCTAGAACTAGTACCAGTTTATACCGAGTAACATAACTCTTGAAATTTGAACAAGGTGAAATAAAATCAGTTTAATTTCTTTTGACAAGTTTTTGGACCATTCGGTCATTCGAGTGGACATTTTTCCCAATGAAGGTCCATCATGCTCCAAGCGTAGCTGTTCTGAACCCACTCTCGATGCTCTCTATCAGGATGAAGGCATCTCTACACAAGTTGGTTATTATCTGGCCAAATGCAAATAGCAATTTAATTATTGACTAATTTTTCATCAACTTTTCTGCTACTTCAAGTTTGACTGTTCAGGTTATATTGTTTTTTGTTTCAAGTCTTGCAAAAAAAATTGAGCGTGACGGGGCCAATTCGAAAACTTGAAAAAATCTTTTGACATCAAAAATAACTAAAACAATTTTCATATTTCGACTAGCTCATGCTGCTTCTCCCCGAACTCAAGGTCGATGTCTTCATCGTGCGTCGGTGTTGCTTGCGAGCCTCCTCAGTCAAGAAAACGAAGTACAATGCCAGTGGTTCTTTACAGAATCTGCCTTAAGAAATATATTAAATCATCTTTTTCACTCTACCCAGTCAATTAATTGTCATGCCACTCTTGAAATACAAAAAGACATACCATATTAGATAACAAAAATTAATCTATAAAAATGACTTGTTCTCCCAGATTCTCAACCTGGGATCACTATCTAGCTCAAGTTTTTATTTATTTGCCTCCAGTCTCAAGAGATATCCCATCAACCGATGCGGTAAATTTTCAGCGTAGTGATCTGTTTTGATAACGCTATCTCGTCCTCCGAGCTTATCACAATCGTGTTCCATGCTTTCGTTTGTTCATACACCTGCATCCTTTCTTTCTGCTCACGTAGTCTCAAGGCATGGATCATTAGCATCTTCATTCTCTTTTCTCTGTTTCCTCAAAACGAGTTATGCAGTTTCCTGCTAGCGTTCTTAGACAAGTCCTCTTCTAAGAACGAATATATCGCTTTCCTGTTATCTCGTCATAGCTTGACTGCCCTCTTCCAGCCATTTGACAATCCGTTACGATAGTTGAACAAAGATCTTTTCACTGTTTTCGGACCTATTTATGCCAAGAGCAGTCAACATTTTGGTATCTCAAGAACAGTCAAAGTGTATGGGTAAGAAGTCAGTGTTACCCTGAACCAATGGAGAAGTCTCACTCGAATCCATAAGCGTTTCACTTCTGTAGGTACCACCAAGGCTTTACAAGCTGTCTCAAACAATTCCAGCCTCCCGCTATAATCGATTGCATGAATCGACTCCCTCGTGAGTGATTTTGAATTTCATTATCTGTGATATTCTCTTCATTCCATCGTCAAGCTAACATGTGGCTCACAGCCAATTTTGACTTTCTGTTGATAATCTGCTAATCCAGTGAGCTTGATTTGATCTATTTCTCAAGTCAAGCACAAAACACTCTTCTCAGGATACCTGAGATGGGATATGGGCAAGGATAATCACCATGCGTCAAGTTGATATTCCTTATGTTCCGCTCGCCAGATCGGATCTTTTCTGTTTTTCCACTAGTCAGACTCGCTTGAGATTGTCGGCACCACATTTTCCGGAACAATTTCCACAACACGCCAAGGTTCATGAGCAAAACTTTTTCTTCGCCACCGTGTCTTGCTTCTACCCTCTTCTCTGATCGAGGAACGCAGATGATGTTTCAAGAAGCAACCTTAGTTTGGAGGACCCTCTCTCTATCTATCTATCTATCTCTCTCTCTCTCTCTCTCTCTCTCTCTCTCTCTAGAACGTTTATCTCGATCAGTTTATCCGTCAAGAACATAATATTTCGGCAAATTTGAATTCAGGTAAGTGTCATCTGCCTTGGTGATCAAGAACGGGTTTTATGAGATGCCCATGATGCCTGACAAATACTGATACTCCCCTATCCTTGATGTTTTTGAGCAGCCATCGGCTCTCACAAGTGGGCGGTGAACATCATGACTGCTGTCAAGTTTTTTCTAAGGTTTCATCGATCTTTGCAAGGTTCTCTAGAGATTCTCTGATTGTTCTTCTCATTCCCCCGCTCTGGTACACGTCCGGAATGATGCTGGAGACTCATATTTCAGAGCCATTTCCTTCATAATATTATGATGCCATGTGATTATTACCGGTTCGGGAAACATGGATAATATTCATCTCAAGAAAGATGTCAAGGGCCTTGTCTCTCCCCAATCTGACTTTTTTGTGTGTTTTGAGGCCCTCTAGAGTTGCTCTAGGCACCATGCAAAAAACAAATTGTCCCTCAGTCGTGACAAAGGGATTTGCCATCAAGAATCTAGCGGAAACAGAAGCTTGCTTTCTTTTTCGAAAAACTCCTGCAGCAGTTTCTCCCGAGTTCTGCCAAACTGACTCCTCTACTCTAGCTTGTTTGTATTTGATTTCTGTTGCGTTGTTCATCTCATCCCTTTCCTTGCAGTGCCCTTTTTCAGACAACACTCCAGTTCTTTTATCGTGCCCAGACCATGAAAGGACTGTATTTCTTGTTAGATTCTTATCCAGTCGATATTCACTTTTCTGTGTTCAAATCCGTTGATGCTCACTTGATCCTCGCCATCGGTTTTCTTGAAGTAGAGT
This sequence comes from Symsagittifera roscoffensis, assembly GCF_963678635.1. Lineage (NCBI taxonomy): Eukaryota > Metazoa > Xenacoelomorpha > Acoela > Convolutidae > Symsagittifera > Symsagittifera roscoffensis. Next base: position 789,986 of record NC_087069.1, read on the forward strand.
TTCCCCTATATCCTGAGGTTTTTCATCGAGCCAGTATAATTGGGGAAACATCTTTCATGTTCTACACTGAAACTGCTTCCGGAACCGAGCAGTTTTCTACTGCCTCCCGCTTCCTCTTCTAGGACCTCGGCTATTAGGGCGAAGGCGAGGATTCGAAAACCACTGTCGGCATTTTGATGTTTGTCCAGAGTTTTGTGCTCGTTGATCATGTTGTATTTTAAGTGTGTACGCTGTTTCTCTGCAAAAGTAACAGGTGCGAACGTTTGCGCTTTATTCTATGTCATTTACGACCTTTCTGCCACATGTCATAGGACTCAAAACAGTTCTCCCGTTCCTTGTCTACTCTTGCTGAAGTATGATTGATTTTGCTACAGCTGATGCATCAGTGTTTATTACCTACATGCCGTTGTCAGTCGGCATGCCCTGTATTGGACCTTCGCAGAAATTAATCTTCATTCTCTATGAGGCTTCCTCCGCATTAGTTGTTGCATTGGATTTACCTAGTCACTCAAAACAATCCCTGCAGTAGCTTACGAAGCCAAGGAAACTCATCAATTGATGTTCTGTTCTCGGTGACCAAGTGATACCTGCCAGAATGATGATCCTATTTAGGGAGTCTTGAAAAATTTTGCATCCTCAATCTTGAAAACTCTCATCCATTCTTGGAATTGGATAGGCATCCATTCACATGACGGAGTGCAGAAATCGAAAGTCACAACAGAGTTTAGGTGATCCAATTTCTTTTCATCCATCACTACTCCACACGCCAAAAGTGACTTGGATGGTTCCACCGTATCGCGTCAAAAAAACGTTTTTACTTCTTCTCTACTTGCATCGGGTTTTTGTGGGATAATTTGCCTCGCATGCCGTTCTATTTCATGTTCGATAAAATTACAACACCCAATTTTGGCCTTATGCCTCGATAAAACATTCTGATTAGGAACGATTACGTCCTGGATGGTTTTTAGCTGCTGTTCCATAATTTTCCAGTTCCACTTCATATAATACTGGTATGCCCTTGTCTAATTCTTATGTTGTGGGTCTTTCTAGAACGTTCGAGCAACTCGAGAGTCCACCATCTGTCTCTGAGTCTCTGACTCAAGTGAAACCATCATTCGTAACGTTTTTTCTCCATTTGATCTGTTTAAAAAAAACAAATTTCCCCTGAATTATTTGGACAATCAAGAACTTAATGATTTTAAAGGTTTTCAATTGATAGTTAGCTTTTTTTGGCAATGCACATCCAAGTTTCCTCCCTCTTTCGATTGTGATTGGAATGTCAAGAGTTTTCAACTACACGCTCAGGCACGGGCCCCCTTTTGATTGAGGAAGAAGATTTTCTGAAAATAGCAACAATTTGACTATGTGGATTTGACACTACGCATACTTGCTTCAAATCATTAAAAATTTTCATTCTCAGGCTTACTTAAACCGCTTCTTTCGCTTTTAACCCTACTCTCCTACTCAAAAACACCTGCGGTCTGCACCCTTGTGTCATTTCAAGTTTATCGGTTTAATTGCGTACTTTCTTTCTGGGTGGCAAACCCTGAACGTTGCTTTTTGAGGTCAAAGATTATGTTGAAACTCCTTATTAGGTCTTTTTGAAGGATGAATCGGTCTGATTCATCTTACTTCTCGATGACCAAGAGGCTCATCTGAAAATTTTTAGTCTCCCATCTTCGATTAGGTCCTCGAGTCAATTAGGTCCTCGGTGCTGAATCTCATTTCCGATCATTTTTCAATAAGTGTCTAGTACATGGTCCCAGACGTTTGTTTAGAAGCATGAAATCCTCCACTGGTATCGCGCAATATCCAATAGCCCTTACCTTCAATTCTTCCATTACCACGAAGATTTAATCGGCTAGATCCTCGTCGCAGGTGATCATTGATTTCCCGGAGATGCTGATGATATCAATGTTCAGCATGACCTCCTATGGCCCATAAGCATCCGTGCACTTCCCGTTCACTCTTATCGCATTTGCTCCTCCTAATTTCGGTGGTGCTCTTATCGCATTTGATGGCGTGGTAAATTTTATTGATCGCAAGTACTCTGCAAAAACGTCTATCTGCATCAATGTTTAGTTACTCGGTTCGCTCATGTTTCGCTTTGGTTACTCGGTTTGGTCATTAAGGCCTCTAACTTGGGCATACGCCCGGAGCGGAGGGTTCGTCGCTGAAACGTTTGCTGATCATGATGGTCTTTTGCCTTTGACAGGCCCACCCAGGAGCGCCATAAAAACTTTTATGTAACGTTTGCCCAAATACTATACAGTGACGGAGCGTAGAAAAAGTACCTAAAAACGTCTGGCCAGCGCCAACTACCTAATTTCTACTCGTTTTTCACTGTCTCGACCTAGCCAGTTGATTTTCTGGTCTGTCTAGGGCTAAGTAAAAAGTTACTACTTTCAGGCCATCAGTCAAACTACTTTTAATCAGCTTCCGTTTACATGCGAACACAACCACATAGCTGGGTCTCGGATCCTCAGACTGCGTGATTGCTATTAAAAGCACGGCTCGGATATCCTATTTTATTATGTTTTTGGTGACAGTTCTATATTAAATCCACTGGAGATGGGTTGACCTTTTCCTCTTTCTAGCTACTCATTCTAAAATATCGACTAATACCGTTGTTAATTCAAATGTTTATGGCATCAGAGTAGCTAAAAAGTCAGTTCTTTATGGTCCTTAACCATATACTGTCTCTAAGAGGCCGAGCCTCCGCTTCCGTGATTTGTCTGTGATAACGTTGTTATTACTCTCAATTCGTGGCACGGGAGGGTACTACTCCTTACACCTTCCCCACTGAAGCCTCCTTTCCGTCTGTCGTTTCTAATTAGATGTCTTATCGCGCGTGATAGTCACGATAAGAAGCTTCGTTTTTCTTACGTTTTCTTCCAACTTTCGCTACTTTGGTTGTTGTTCTGTTTTTCGTCACTTTTCGGCCCAAAACGGCCGTTTTCGCATTTCTCAGAAAGGTATTCGAGTTTTTGAAAATTAAAACTTCTCAAATATTCTGACCCTCCTATGCAACAATTTTCAATCACTAAGGCCTCTAATTCTACTTTCGTGTTGTGCCGGAAGGTTAGGCTGTGCCAATCTGGCAGAATGGCACAATCTGATGATACCTAGAAATTGAGATTAAAATAATTAATCTTGTGGCTCTTTTCCAGTTATCCCCTTTCAAAATAACGAGTTTTATTTTTGTTTTACGTGTTATTACGGCTTAATGCCTGATGTTACGTTGTTAAGTATGAAGAACAAATCTGTTCAGAATTGTCGATTTGTTCACCACGCCAAATTTCATTGCATTGTGAAAACGTTAAACAGGTTTTTCAAAATTGAATTTGAAAGGGGGGAAACTGGAAAAGAGCCAATCTTGTTTTCGAAAAAAGATAGCGAACTGACAGAGTGCACAATCTGTTTTTTTTTTCTTTGAGATATCCTTAATTTTTTGTTTTAGCCAGAATTTTTCGATTCTGGAACCATAGCCTTAGTGTCAGCTCCCTAATTCTAAACTCGTCGCGCGTGTTAATTACCGGTCTTTCTTTGCTAATGTGCAGCGCCTCAAGTGTAAGTAACTTGATGCTGCTGGAAGCCTGGTCGATTATTTTCCATTTAAACTCCGACTTACCACTCTCACTACCACACTGCCTTATATGCTGTCCAACTGGGGTATCCTCTTTTCGGTGTTCCTCAATCCTTGTGTTGAGATGTCGGACCGTCTGGCCAACATAGATGGATTTGCAATCACAACATTCAAGTCTGTACACCACTTTTGATTTCAGTTCACTGGAAAAGGAGGATTTTAGAGAGGTCATACAAGTTTTCATCTTCCTCGTCGTGAATATTATCAGCGCATTGGTGATATCGCGCACTTTTTTTGCTAATGTCTGACTGTGATTCTACCTATATTGGACCATCAAGATGGGTGGTGAATCTCTGCTATAATCACAGGGCTTCTTTTTCTCAGCCAAGTTCTTTTTGTTTTGCACTCTCTGATGATCTTTTCAAGGGCATGGGATGCAACCCGCGACGACCAACTTTCCGGATAAAGATTATCCAACTACTTCTCACGGTTGATTCTCATTGCTTTATCATATTCTTCCCATCTTGACGTACTGCGGAAAACCCGGTGAACAGTTCCTTCAATCACGCTTCTCTTGTACTAAATGGGGGCGCAGTTCTAAAATTTAGTATGGTACCTGTATCTGTTGGTTTTTGATACCACCCACAGCTAATTTTCCGGCTTTTGTCAATACTTATTTCTAAATCCAAAAATTCCAATTTTCCGTTTGTGTTTGGTGTTTCTATTGTGAACTGTAAATTTGGATGTAGTAAGTTTGCAGCCCGTAGCACTTTTTCAGGATCACCCTTCACTGTTCTCACTATATCGTCTACGTAACGGAGTAATAACTTAGCTTGCTGCACTGACTTGTTTTTCTCTCTTATTGCGATGGATTTACTACAGTACCAGACGGTTTCACTTATATTTTTATACTCATCATCTGATATATTACCGCATTTTACGTGAAACCAGTTCAAACTGCATTTCGGGAATATCCCTCGATAGTGCAGTTTCGTACTGCTTCAGCCAAAGATTCGCTAAAATAACCGCAAGAGATGCCCCCATTGCCAAACCATCTTTCTGAACGTACCATGTTTCATTGCATTTGAAAGGGACTTGACTAACTGCCATGTTCAACAATCTCTTCGTGGTCTTCCTAGCATTTGATGGTGGTTCATCTTGCTCATACAGTTTTCTCAGAGCTATGTCTATTGCTTCTTTCAGTGGAACGTTTGTATACAAACTCATCACATCTAGAGATATCAAACTTTCATTGGGCTCAAGATTAGTGCTCTCCAAGATTTCTCTCGCATCTAGTGAGTTGGTTTCGATGTTTGCGCCCTCAACTTTCTCAAAAAATTTTGCATGAACCTTGTTCAAGTTATAATAAGAGCTACCGAGCAAGGAGAGGACCGGTCTTAATGGGGTATTCACTTTATCCACTTTCGCCAACCCATAAAGCCTGGCGGGCTGCACCCCACTTATTTCGTCTTTTTTCCTCATTGATGTCTCTTTCTATCTTCAAAACAATCGCATCACTTGTTCCCTTACTCTTGCTGAATTGATTTGAATCTAATGTATCCGACAACTTGTTCTCGTAGGTGTCCTTCCTCATTACACAAAAACCCATGCCTGTGTCATACGGTACCGCAACTAATCCATTACTCTTCAGATTTTTTCGTTTCGTCTCAACGCCTTTGTCAGATGGTGTTTGTTTCACCCTTTTAGCATCGGCTTTTGCCACAGCTTCGATCTCACAAAGGGCCTCCCCGGGGACTTTACGATTTTTGAGATCCGATAGATAGATGTCAATGTCGGCGAGAAAGTGTGTCTCATTAAATTTATCCCTGACTGGATGTTTAGGCCCTAATGCCAACACTTGTTGTACCCAATTTGGTAGTTCCACATCATCAAGAGCTCTTACCGAACCCTCACCTTGCTTCCCTAGAGGTCGATCTTGCCTTTCTGATAGTTTCATAAGCTTCTTCTGATGGGTCTCTTTGGCTGTTGTTGGTTGTCTTTGTCCCCTAAGACTTAAATTTTTAATTACCGAAGGCCAAAACTTCTCATCTACAACCCTCTGTACTGCGCCTCTCGCTCTTTCTAGTTTGACTTGAACGTTTTGTAACATTTACCCGGAAGATACATATCGACGGAAAATAAAACTAAGTCCTAAGACGAATGGCCAGCGTCTAAACAGAGTTTTACATGCTTTTAACCGTCTCTACCAAGGCAGTACTTTCGGTGGTCTTTCTAACATCGGGTCGACAAAATCGTTACTGCTTTCGGCTTCAGTCAAAACACTCAAATTAACTAGATTTGTGAGCAGAAATAGTGAGCTCATGGCTGGGTCTCAGTATCCCCAGACCACGAGGTCACTCCTAAAAACAGGGCTACTACTACTTATTGAGTTATTACTGTTTTTGTTCAGTAGATAAAAATCATCATCTCATCGAAGATGTGTGCCAGTCGGTCATATTCGGAAGTTTGACCTTGAGAGAAGAAAAAAAACACTTAATTTTGGAGTGAAATTTAGTTTTTCAAAATTTCGAATGGAACCTGTCATGCACGATTTTCTCGCGATAACTGAAAATCAGAAAAAGAGAAGTCAGAACAATCGAGTAACAATCGCGGGAAAGTTGCTAAATAAAACGGTGGGAAATTGCTATTCGCAATTTCTGTCACAATAGAACAAGAGTAGAGCTGTCCCATCTAAAACAGAGACGAGAGCATTCCCACGAACTGGATTGTTGTGATTGGAGTACTATTATTAACTGGACCAGAGTGAACCTTCGGTGGAAAGGTGGACAGCTAGAGTGTCCCAATGGTTCACGAGAACTTACAGTCTAGAGAAAAAACTTGTTCTTGTTATTAAAACTGACTAACATTAAACTCATTTTAGTTACTTTATTAATTCTCGAGTTGATTACCGACTGAAGTACTTCCCTTTCTTGAGCGTGCTACGATGTGAGTACCTAATTTAAATTCCTAGAGTGTGTTTTATAATTGTTATGTTGAGGTAAGGCGAGTTTTAGGTTGATCCATCTGAAATGGATCAAAGTTACACTGTCTAATAAAAAGTAACTTAACGGATTGTTCCAACCCGGTTTTTAACGGCGTTCATGTATTTTGGGTATCTAGAGACCTAAGTATGGGGACGTTTCTAATTCTAGAGTGGGGGGATATTTTAGTAGTAGCCTTTAAGCTGTAACGGGTCATAGTCTCATGTCACAAACGAACCGAACTGGCTCCGACCGTTCTTGAGGTAGAAAAACACAAGAGATGGTGTCCCTGACCCTTGAGCCAGTGGTTATAGGGCCTATTTTTCTTAAGCCTCATGTGTGACTGCAGTAGACGAATGTTACATAGTGTTTTTATGGCGCTCCTGGGTGTTTACGACATCAAGACTACGGAGTCGAACCCACTTGAGACAGCTTCGGGCTGAATGCCCATTCTAGAGTACCGGCGGTACGGTTCGACAGGAACGTGCAAACCTTCCGGTTGTACCGTGATAGCTTTTTAAGAAAACTCGAGAAAATTTCCTGGTACGCTCTCCGAACGAGGCTTAGCTAACCGAGTAAAGGGGGGCAACTAGGGGGACAAAAACACGAGCAAAAAGACAAAAAGCAAAACAAAAACCAAAAAAGAATAGAAAAAGGAACAAAAACCATAAAACGAAAAAAGACAGTGACTTTGACACCAGATTAGTTGGATCAAACCTTTATATTAATTAAATAGTATACCCATACTGTTTTACAAGTTCGATCGTTTCGATCAACCTAGCAATTTAAACCAGTAAACTGAATAAAGTGCCCGAAGTGGGGCGTTGTCAAGGGTTTTCAGATAGCTTGGAACTTAGCTGGACCAATAGGAGACTTGACTGGAAGAGGTGACCAGCCGAGTGGGAAAGTGGTTCAGGGACACTTGAGCTGAACCAATAGGAGACTTGACTGGAAGAGGTGACCAGCCGAGTGGGAAAGTGGTTCAGGGACACTTGAGCTGAACCAATAGGAGACTGGACTGGAACAGGTGACCAGTCGAGTGGGAAAGCGGCCAAGAAGGATTTGGCAATTCTCGAGTTCTCAAGTTGGGCAGAACGGGTATCGTTAAAATCCACATTACATTATAGGAGATAAGTGTAAAATAGGATAAGCGACATCCCCCGGTTTTGAGGAACGTTTTTACTTGAGCAGGCCTGGAGACAGGTCTACGGTTTTCTCTTGAGAGGTTTAGCACCCGGCGCTTAAGGTAATTTTAGGCTTAAGAAGGGGGGCTAAAAAGGGGGGAGGTTAGAAGGGGGGCTGGTTAAGTTAGAGGTTGGCGGTTGTAAATTGTAAAAAGGGGGAAATTAGAGTAACTAATTAGTCGACATCGTTGACTTAGTTACATTAGAAATTAACACGCGTTGGTAATATTAGGTGGATATCGAAATTTGAACTCGAGTTAAGGAAGGTACCCTGGTCGGATTGGTAGGGGGGAAGGGACATAGACAGTTTTTGTAATACCCCATAAGATCGCTAGCAGGGGGGAAGGAAACGCGTGGCAATTAGGTACAAGACATTTTTTTTCAATAGAAGGTAGACATTTGTCACCTTTGAATTTTAGGTGGGCTCATCTTTCTGTTTTTATTACTTTTTCTTGCTTAGATTTTTGTTGCATTTTGGTGAGGATTTGTGTTAAAATTTTGTACGAACAGGTGATCACAAGATACCTGCGCACAGGTTTTGGTCTCAAGTTACTTGGAACATTGAAATAGAGGTAGCCAAAAAGAGAAATAAGAAAAAGGGGGGTCAGCATTTGGTTTTTAAGAGAGGATTTTGGGAAAATTTTACTAGAGCTTGAGTGGTGGTACAAGGTACGGCGAATCAAGAAGTCCCCATAACGAAGAGGGAAGAAGTCCCACCACCCAGACACTTGTCAACAGTCTTGGGACAGTGCCGAAGAAGTCTTAGGACAGAGCAGTCTGGGGACAGTCTTGGGACAGTACAGTCTTGGGACAGTGGTCTTGGGACAGGGTCTTGGGACAGGGTCTTGGGACAAGGGTCTTGGGACAGGGTCTTGGGACAAGGTCTTGGGACAAGGTCTTGGGACAAGGGTCTTGGGACAGGGTCTTGGGACAGGGTCTTGGGACAAGGTCTTGGGACGGGGTCTTGGGACAAGGTCTTGGGACAAGGGTCTTGGGACAGGGTCTTGGGACAAGGTCTTGGGACAGGGTCTTGGGACAAGGTCTTGGGACAAGGTCTTGGGACGGGGTCTTGGGACAAGGTCTTGGGACAAGGTCTTGGGACAAGGGTCTTGGGACAGGGTCTAGGGACAGGGTCTTGGGACAGGGTCTTGGGACACTAGTCTTGGGACAGTAGTCTTGGGACAGTAGTCTTGGGACACTAGTCTTGGGACACTAATCTTGGGACAGTAGTCTTGGGACAGTAGTCTTGGGACACTAGCCTTGGGACAGTAGTCTTGGACAAGAGTCTTGGGACACGGCCGGAAAGTACTGGGACGGTACCGAACAGTCTTGGGACAGGAGAAAGAAGCCTGGGACGGTACAAAGAAGAGTAGGGACGGCAATTGGAAGTCTTGGGACAGTGTAAAAAATTGAAGTAAAATTACTAGAAGTGTTTTAAGACAGAATTAAGATAGAACAAGACTAATTGGAACCAGGTACGGTTGAGACCACAAATAAGGAAAGTTTCTCGAAAAGTTAATAAAGAGAACTGAAACAAGGTTTTCACCACGTTGTATATTTTTTTTCTTCCTTCCCGAAAGATTTTATTCTTAGAATAGGATTGTGTATATAGTAAAATTGTAAATAAAAGCAATTGTAAATAGAAATAATGAGGCGGAGCAGGGTACCGGTAGCTGAAAAAAGACCTACCGAAGCAAAGTATAATTCGTCGCTACGCAAAACAACATCAATGGGCCCAAAGATAACAAAGAAGAACTTTTCAGTTAACATGGTCAGCACAAGGAGTACAGCGGAGAACAGAGCAAGAGAGGGCATGGAAGGGGAACGAGTAGAACCCACCATCGAGATTGATCTAGAGACACCTGATCAAAGTGTTGATGAAACAAGGAAAATAGCGACGGAGTCAACTCCAATGCCCAATGCAGAAGAACCAAACTCGAAACCCATAGAATTCTCACCAATAGACAACGTGGAAGATGCAATAGGCAACACCGAAGAAACGGTGAAAGAAGACTCTCAAGTAAAAAAGACATCTTTTACAGAAAGGTTGGCGATGATGGTCGGAATAAAAACGAAAGAGAACGTAACTGAAGAACCAAAAGCTGAAAGAGCACGAACATTTGGAACAGTGAGCACGAAGACGACAGAAGCCAATCCGAGAGAGGGGCAAACTAGAGCAGAAGCGACGGCCGAAGAAAAACCGACGGCTGACCATGAAGAGGCTACTCTTGAGCTAGGTGACTTGATGGCGAAACTGAATCAGATCGACAAAAAGCTGAAGCACAGCGAAGAGGACAGAGAAGTGATAAGAAAAGAATTAAGATACAACAAAAACGAGTATCTGGATAGTTATTTTAACCTGGCCAAGGCAACAGAAGAGAGACTCAAGGAAATGTCAGATAATGTAGAAACCACCAATGAAGAACGAGATAAGAACATCAAAAAAGATTTGCAACAGTTAAAAAACCGGTATGATGATGTCAACAGCCAATTAGGTAGCCTGGAAAAGAGAATGGACACAATGAGCAAAAATCAGGCCGAGAGTTCGTGTGCAATACAGGCGAAATTGGATGCAATCTTGAGTAATTCTACCTCACAAGAAAGACCGGCAGCGGATCGCGCGCAAGGCACCAGAGTTGACTTTGTGGAACCACAAAGGAACAAACGGCAATCGACACCGTTGCCCTTAACCCGGGATACGGTGAGCATAGCACCAACAGCTGCTAAAACAATCATGAAGAATGGAATGTCAAGTACAACGACTGGTCCGGGGGACTCAACAGCTAACAGGAACGCAGGTCCGGATGCTATGACATGGGCAAACACTTGGGAGATGATGAACAGGACTCTAGAGGCCTTCGCCACGAGGAACACTAACTCGAGCGATAGGAGAGATGGGAAATCAAGAAAAACATTCAAGAAGCCAAAAGAATTCAAAGACGACTCAGATGGATGCATTGACACGTGGGTGGAAGTGATGAGATTACATCTAGAGCAAGACAACTTGAACGATGAAACACAAGCATGCACAGCCATACTCAGCAATTTAGAAGGCACAGCATTAAAATGCGTGGTTGCGAAGAAAGAAGAAGAACGCGATACCGCGGACAAGATCTTCGAGATATTGCTGAATCGATTCGGGTCAGGCATGAAGGGTCACCAAGCGATGTTGCGATTTGAAAAGAGAAGGCAGAGGGACGACGAGTCAATAGATCGGTTCCTAGATGATCTCGAGAGCTTGAGAAGAAGGAGTGACCCAGAGGAGTCGACAAACAGAAGAAACTTTAGCATTGCCTCGAAGTTCATTGATGGGGTAAAAAGTGACGACTTAAGGACAATGTTAGCAACATACTACACATTGTCGAAAGACAGCGCACCAACCCCAGAAGAAATGAGACAGAAATCAAGGGAATACATGCTGATGAAACCCAAGAAATACTCGTATTCAGAAAACAGGAACACGCAAGGGGGAAGTCAACCGCAGAGGTCGTCATGGTACAAACCTAGAGATGACATGGACAAGTGCAGATCATGCGCGAACTGCGGGTCGGCGGATCACCACGTGGCTGACTGCACAACATACAAACAAGGCATGAAGAGTCTAGGATATGCACCAGATGAGGAGGACATGAGCCAGATGGAGGAACACGAGTACTATAGTGGCTTAATCATCAAGATAGGCGCAAGATGCTTCTTCTGTAACCAGGAGGGGCACTTCCGAATGGATTGTCCCTTGTTCTGGGAAGCGGTCAAGGACCAGAGTCACCCTAAACATAAGTTGGCATTAGCGGCGGTGCAGAATCAGCGGAACAGGCAAAACGAATTTGAATCGAGGAACTTAGGAGCACCAAGCATGGAATTGCCGACGAAGACAGTGAAAGCTGTATCACATGTTAATGATGCCATAGAATCCGCGGCAGGGAACTCTCTAGAGATAAATTATGAGAAAGCGGCGACGGAAGCAATTGCCAAAGTGAAACAGGATCTGGCAGCGAAAGAAATAGAGCAACGACTAAAGCTGGAGATAGAAAGACAGAATTTTAACGAAGCATTAACCGGATCGAAACAAATACCAGAGGCTGTACCGGGCTCAACAAAGACCGGGAATTGCAATACTGTGAAAATGGTGACAGGTAAGCCTTTTGGCATATCGAAAATCGGGGCAAGGATAATGTCGATAATCACAGTGGGCGGCCACGAGGTAACCAGAAACTTGAGCGAGCCGAGCGACCAGACAATAATGCACATTGACGTGTATGCAGACTATTTGAGTGGTATAAGCCCACAAACGACTTCTAGAGCACTGAGAGCACTACTCATGAGAGGGGGCAGCAAGTCGGTACGTGTTGATAGCAGATATACTGAAGTTTACGGTCCACACGAGGTGATGCTAAATATAGATGGGATTAACATCTATACCAAGACAATGATAACATGTGACGAAGACCTAATTGGACAAATCTACGTAGGGAAAGAAGAATTGAAAGTGAGATCGATTGGACACTGCGCCATGCTTGAGGAAGATGCAATGCACATCGGGACGGAGGCAGATGTGACAGGGCACGTGCTGGATATAAGTGGCAAAAAGACTCAGTTGCGTGGGTTGCTTGACACGGGAGCAGTCTTGAGCGTTATACCAATCGAAACTTGGGAGAAGATGGGCTTTGACAAAGGTGACTTGATAGACTCGAGAATACGGCTGTCAGCTGCAAACAAAGGGACCCTACGGGTGCTGGGCAGGACGCCGATAATAGCCCTCAATTTGGGGGAACGTAACCTGTGGATGAGCTTTATCGTGGTAGAAAACCTAGATGAATCTGACCAATTCATTTTGTGCAGAGACTTCATCAGGAAATTCGACGTAACGATTGATTTAAATAACGCAATGTTCAGGATACGGAACCCGGATAGGAGGTACGCAATCAAACCGGTAAATTTAATAATGGTAAATGAAAACAAAGCACCGGTATTCTTGAGTAGGAGGGTGAGGCTAAAAGCTAATGAAGCGGCAATCGTAAGTTTGAGGATGAAAAATTACAATGAACTAAGTGACAACAAGCAAGTGTGCATAGTTCCGAATCCTAATAGTCAAAGTGCTGCTGTTTTAGGAAGATCATTTTCGATAACGAAGAGCGGCCTCTGCGTCAGTGTCTTGTTGAATACCCTTGATATACCGATCACGATACAGGGAGGGAGGAAACTGGGATATGCTTTACCGGTTAAAACTCGATATGAAACAATTGAGAACTCAAAACAAAATGAAGTTGTTGATTGTCCCAATCACAGGGACAAAATTTGTATCTTGAGACGATTGCAGAAAATAAAAGATTCTTCAGGTCTTATTAAATCACTTAAGTCAGAAACGGATGATGGTCTTTCGAGCTGTTCGAACTTTCCAGAGCGACCCACACTAGATGAAATGCAAAATGAAAAACCGGTTCTGCCGGAGATTGAACATTTGAGGGGCAAACTGAAAGATGAACAGCTCGAAGCCATCAAGGACGTACTAGAGCGGAACGAGGATGTTTTTTCGAGGCATAAGGCGGATATCGGGTGTTGCAATTTCGTTGAGCATGAAATAGAACTTGAGGAAAACGCGGTACCACACAGGGAGGGGGCGAGGCGCATGACCCCACACAAATCGGACGCGTGTAGAAAAGAGATCGAGACGTTACTAGAGTATGACATGATAGAGCCATCCAAGTCACCGTGGGCGTGTGGAGTAGTGATGGCCAAAAAGAAAGGCGACCAGTTGAGGTTTTGTTGTGACTTTCGATACCTGAACTCCGTCACGGTGAAGGATGCCTATCCCATACCTAGGATTGATGAGAGCCTCTCGAAGTTAGGTGATGCAAAATTTTTTACGACTCTTGATTTAGGCTCGGCCTTTTGGCAAGTACCACTAAGGAAGCAGGACAGGGACAAGACAGGGTTTGCCTGCGAGTTGGGTCTGTTTCAATGGAAACGGATGCCGTTTGGACTTTGCAATGTCACAGCCACGTTTCAGCGGTTGATGGCACACGCGCTGATAGGCGTAACGAAGAAGTATGGCAACCTGGTAATGTGCTACGTGGATGACGTGGTAATAGCGACACCAACACTGGAAGACCACATTGAGAGACTAGACGAAGTGTTTGCATGCATGAAGATGTCGGGGCTAAAGTGTAAACCATCAAAGTGCGAGATACTCAAGGACTCAATAAAATACTTGGGCAGGATGGTAGACAAGCACGGCATCAGACCTGATACGGACGCCGTGGAAGCAGTCCTGACCTGGAAATCACCGAAGACAGAGCACCAGTTGATGAGCTTCCTGGGTTTCGCTAACTATTATAGAGAGTTAATCAAAGGCTATGCAGACAAGGTATACCCGATGCAACAATTAATGAGACACAAGGGCAAGAAGTTCACGTGGAACAACGCAGCAGAAGAGTCATTCCAGAGGATAAAGAAAGAGCTATGTGAGGCACCAGTACTGGGTATGCCGACTGAGAAAGGGATGTACGTGCTGGACACGGATGCGTCGGTGGTCGCGATTTCTGGGATTCTCCACCAAGAACAAGAATGGAATGGGAAGACAGTCTTGAGACCAATAGCGTACGGGAGCAAAGTCCTGAGTGACACGGAAATGAAGTACGGAGCACCGAAAGCTGAGATGTTCGCGGTGGTTACCTTTGTCGAGAAATACAGGGCATACCTGGGCAGTGAGCCATTCAAGTTGCGAGTCGACAACAGAGCACTGAGCTGGCTGAAAACGTACTCAATGGACCAAAGTTACATTGGGAGGTGGATAGTTCGCCTGGACGGATACAACATGATAATTGAGCATAGAACGCGAGATAAACATCAGAATGCCGACAGCTTGAGTAAGAAGACGGAGTTCTATGAGAGACAAGAGCAAAGAGAAGCAGACAGACCTGAAATCAAAGATGGCTTCTCATTCATGGACAAGGAAACGTACGACAGTCTTCCACTCACGAGATGGCTGGACAAGTCAGGCAAACCGATAGAAGATCATCCTGAATTGCCTAAAGAGCCTCCAGAGAGGACCATCTTGAGGAAGAGCAAGAGGATTCCGATTGAGATTATACTCAAGTCGAAGATCGTGAAGGAGACGCTCAAGGCAAAAGGCTATGATCTTAACCAGGTGGAAGCAGGAACTGCACAGATAGATGATGACTTAATGAGGTTGCTCGAGAAACTATCAGATGATAAGCCCGTGATCCAGGAGAAGGGTACAGAGAAACCGGAATTCACTATACTTCGGAGAAAAGAGACAGTGAACGATACTGACTCATCAAGAGGAAGCGTCACTGACAGCAAAGATGTCGTGCGGTCACTAGTTGACAAAATCCCCGAAGACATTATGGAGCAGACCAGGGTTAGGAAAAAGAAAGTGACGTTCAAGGAAGATACTGAACACCTGGGACCAGGTCAAGAGTCCGGGGAGTGTTCCAGGTTCACGGAAGAAGGAACCGGAGAAGGAAAATTGTCCGGGGAACGTGAAGGATGGGATGAAGACTCGGATGAGAGCAGCGAAAACCAGGACAGTCTGTGCATGATACTGGCGGAAGAGAAGACAAGGCACCACGACAGGGAGTTACAGACGGATCCATCATCAGGAATGTACAATCTGGAGATACAGGAGATACGAGGTGGTGAGGAACTTGAGAGAATTGCGGTTTCAAGGAAGCCATACAGAGAACTATCATGCAACTCAAACGTCAGAACAAATCTGGTGCCAGAAGATGATATGAAAATCGTGAAAAGGATGATATGCGTGAAGCTGAGTGATGACATCCACAAACCTGGTGAGATGAATGGACAGATCATGGCGCTAAAGGAGCATGTCAAGGCAAGATATAGGCTGTCAGACCTAATAAGAGCCCAAAAGAATGACAAAATGACAAGTAACCTCTCCAAATGGATCCAGTCGGGGGTCAAGGAGAAGGGGGAACTCGAGGAAGACAGCTACAAGATCTTGAGCCAGTTCTACAAAGAGAAAAAAGACTTACTCTACCACACAGCTGATGGGGTGGTAGCATGCAAGAGGAAAGATGAGGAGAAGATATTACACAAACACAACCTCATCATACTGCCACAGTTGTATCAAACGGAGGTGCTTTTCAGATCGCACGACCAGATGGGCCACCAGGGGATAGACAAAGTACAACAAAGGATACTTCACAGGTTTGATTGGCCAGGAATGAGAAAAGCTTGCGAGAGATGGGTGAATGCCTGCCTGGCATGTCTCCAGGTAAAAGACCCAAGGAAGATGAAGTTTCCCCTCAAGTCCGTTGAGAGCTCAGAGTTCAATGAAGTGGTGCAGATAGACCATCAAAAAATCTGCATGACGGAGTCGGGATATAACCAGATACTGGTTATAATAGATCACTTCACAAAGTTGGCGGAAGCGGTCCCGTGCCAAACAGCCTCGGCCGAGGAGACATGTGATCATCTGATAACGCATTGGATATCGCGGTATGGTTGTCCAATGACTTTCCAGTCGGACAACGGCAAAGCTTTTGTAGGGGACTTGACAAAAGAATTGATGAAGAGATCGCACATTGCTCAAGCACACTCGACAACCTATCATCCACAGACCAATGGGTTGGTAGAGAGACAAAACAGGACACTGGTCAACATGTTAAGGGTGTACTGCTCAAGATACATGACGGACTGGGACAAATACCTGCCACAGGTAGTAGGAGCCTACAACAGTACACAGCACTCAACTACGGGCATCAGTCCTTTCATGATGTTGACGGGCAGGGAGAGAGCAATGCCTCTGACATTCTTTTACCCGGAATACGAAGGGAAAAGGACGTCGCCTCAGGCATACGTGAAAGAAGCGATCAAAAGACAACAGGAATTGAACGAGCTATGCAGGAGGAACACGGCGCAAGCGCAAATGAGGCAACGCAGGAAATACGACAAAAAAATATTACGAGCAAAGCCATATGAAGTGGGCCAATACGTGTGGGTCTTCCAAAATGTCATACCGCCCAAGGGAACAAAGAAACTACTCAAGAAGTGGAGGGGACCAATCATGATAACGGAGGTTCATCAACAAGGACGGTTCTATCGCTTGAGTACTGGGCGAGCGGCACATTATGAAAATCTGAAGCCTCACGTCCCGTCTCCAGAGGATTGGTGCATACCGAAAGACATGGAGGGTCTTGAGTACCTGGTGGTAGAGCCAGCGTGTGAAGTGAATGAGAAAGGCACTAGAGAGAAAAATGATGGTAATGAGAACTTGAGTTTGGACGACAATGAAAAGATAGGAGTGGAGTCTGATGCAGGATCATTTGTAGAAGAAGACTGGAACGACCCGGAGCAAGACGAGGTGCCGAAATGGATGGAACCGGATCGAACAACACCACCGGAAACCAGGACTGGCAATCGTAAACGCACAGGCATGAGGTACAACAGGTACGGGGATGACTTCTTGATCGATAAGATACAACCAGACAAATTGGGCGAGGAATTACTGAAGGCAGGCGAACTGGAAGCTGGAGAGGAATGGCAGGTCATTGACGATGGTGGTCATTATCCGCAGGATGATTACTCAACGCCAGAAGTAGGAACGGATCTCGAACAGAGTGAGATAAAGAGGAGGGAGAACACGAACTTGAGGATTCTAGAGTGGATGCGTGATGTCAAAGACGAGAGCCGCGAAGGACAAAGCATTCAGCAAGTCGATGTATCAGCAGCAAATTACATGAAGACAGAGGACCCTCTTTTCGGATGGACGGCAACAGACAGGCCACTGGACATTCCTCAGGACAATTCAGACCCGACAACATCGACGGGGACGTCGATAAATATTTTTGTCCGGGGAGTGGGGGTAGGACTTACCCACACCGAAAATTTGATGATAAAGAAGCTCAAGGAAGTGAGAGAAACGAGCGAATTGGAACTGGAGGAAGAAGAGCCAGAGCCTACTATAGGTCGGAATTTCAAAACGAAATTCGAAATACCCAATGAATACTCGGAGAACATCAAAAATCTGAAGCCTCACGTCCCGTCTCCAGAGGATTGGTGCATACCGAAAGACATGGAGGGTCTTGAGTACCTGGTGGTAGAGCCAGCGTGTGAAGTGAATGAGAAAGGCACTAGAGAGAAAAATGATGGTAATGAGAACTTGAGTTTGGACGACAATGAAAATATAGGAGTGGAGTCTGATGCAGGATCATTTGTAGAAGAAAACAGGACCAGCGCGATCTGCATCACGGCGGACATGAGTTTCAGATCAAGATTGGAAGCTGACTTCAAAAGAGAGTACCAGAATGTAGAGTTTCTGTTCAGACAGAGACCAGGACTGGGAGGGATGGCAGCGCTTCCACCGTCAGTGGCACAAGTCCCGGGCAAATATCTGTGCTTCCTAGTAACGAGGGTCAATGACAGGAACACAATCGATCCCGAACACGTGATATTGGCACTAACAAGATTACGAGACTTCATGATTGAAAGAGGGATAACAGAAGTCTCAATGCCGGTGTATGACCCGAACAGGGGCAAACTGAGCCCGAGGGAATTGTACGCTATCCTACATGTGGTCTTTGCAGAAACTGAGATAATGGTGTATCTTCATAAGAAAGACTACTTGAGCATCGCCTGAGTCGGGTACATGGGGGTATCGAGTCGGGTGTGAGGGAGGAGTCTTGAGTTAGGTATTGGGGTGCGGCGCAGGTAAAGGGATCTTAAAGATATGATTGGCATGACAATTAAATTTTAAAACGAGTTAACGGTGCTAAAACATAAAATGAATCTGCATGCTTTTAAGGGAATTCCAATTGAATTGTTTTAAGTGATATGAAAATGATAAGATTTTAACCATACTGGTAAAAGGGGGGTCTCTAGGTTAGGAACATGACATGTCAAGTTTCAATATGCTTTCTGTTTTCAGATCAAGTTTGAAAAACAAAGTTGAAAATCCAACTATACTCAAGCGAGAAACAGAGAGAGAAACCTTGATTGAACTCGCGATAATCGGCACTTACAGCAAGTATTTGCAAGGGAACATTTCGAGAGAATTCTTGAGTTGGGTAATACTTGAGTCGGTAAGGTAATTCTTGAGCTGGTAAGGTAATTCTTGAGCTGGTTAACACATACCTGTATACATCCCGAAGTCACGAAGAATGGCAGACCGATTATGGAAATCCGTGCCCGCGGCCCTGAAGAAGCCCACTCTTGATGAGCTGTACAGACGCCTGAGGGACTTGGACTACACCCAAATAGACGAGAGAATGGCGGTGATGCTGAATGCCATCCTCCAGTTGGAGGACCAGGGTGAGTGCAGGGAGTCTGCAACGGAGGCTGTCTTGATGATCGGCTACACCACCGAGGGAATATCGAACCAAGAACAGACCAGATGGTTGTCTTGGAATGTGGATGGAGGAGTAAGGGGTTTTGACTTGGCAAGGAATCCTGGTCTGAATAACAATACCGAATATGGCGCAGGGGAATTCCCGCTACCGACTAGGCCAACAGTAAGATCCACAAGCCAGAGCTCGAGTAGGGTGCCATCGATGTCACGAACGCAACAGACGACCGAGGCATATCCGGATCTAGGTGTTCTAAAGAAAGAGCTCGAGAAGACGCAGAAGGAAAGGAATAAGGCGAACCTCGATCGGGATCAGGCAAAGCTGGATCGGGAGAAGGTTCAGCTGGAAAGGGACCAGGCGGTCAACGAGCGAGACCAGGCTCTGAGGTTGCTTGAGATACAAAAAGCTGAACATCAACAGGAGTTAAGGGTGCGGGAGAACGCCGCAAATCGTGATCAACTGAGGTCGGAATTGGACAGAATAGAACAACGACAACGCGAGCTTGATGCACAGAAGGGAGCCAGGCCGAAGGAGCGAGTGGTCACCAGCTCGAGGCCAGAGTCACGTATGGAGGTGGATGAAGCCCCCAGAGCAAGAGCACGGTTCAACCTTGACCGCGAGGCCCGAGAACACATGAGTGAAGGGTTGGAAGTTTGGATACCGAATGACGCAACGTATTCCTTGCGTAGCCTAGAGACGCAACCCATACGCCCACTGATGGATGTGGAGCTGCCGGGATATACCCCAACCTCGACCTCGAGTGACAGTCAGGTGAGCGGCAGCTCATCGCGTCTGAGAGAACTGGGCGAGAGATTGCGACAAAAGAGTCGTGAGAGTTCGGCAAGACCGGAGCTTCCCCCGACGTGGAGGGAACAGCCGGTTAGGAGTGTCGTGATCTTGAGTTATAAGAAGAATACAGAGGGGAGGTACCACAGGCACAATCGGCTGGACTGGAGTACGGAGCAGAAAGCTAGGAGAGACTGCTTTCATGATGCGGCCTGGGTGCAGTACTTGGCGCCACCCCGGGTACCAGAAGGTGCGGTTCATCTAATCGTAGGGGACAGCCTGGTGCGGGTGTTGACCCGGATCCGATCGCACTGGCAGACGGGAATCTTGAGTTTCGCTGGAGCTGCCACGCCACAGATGTTGGCAACTCTTGACATGCTGGGGATGACCAAAGTATACACGGTGACCCTGATGGTCGGGACCAACGATGTATCAAGGGGTGAAGCGAGGAAAATAACAAGGCTGCACGATAAGGTGAGCTGCCTTCTTGAGGAACTGAGGATTCAGATGGACCCCATCCTGTTGACGATATGTACTGTCCCCTACAACATGATGTTTGATCAGCACGCCTTGGAGATGAACGAGAAGGTGCGGAACCTAAACAAGGTGATAAGAGACATCCACCGGAAGAGTGTGCTCCCTGTCAGACTGTTGGACGTGGCAGAGCGCATGGAGAAAGAGGGATTCCCTGAGGACACCTCCAGTGATGGAATCCATTTTGATAGACCGAGGGGAGCAGAGTGGCTAAACGACGTCTTCCAAGAACACATAAATGCGCTGGAGGCGGATCTGCTAGAGACAGCCCAATTCACATTAGGACCACCTCCGAACCCACCATTCCTTGCCTCAAGGGCCTTGTCTGGTCGCTTGGGACCGAGAGTTGACACTAGAGACAGTTCAAGGAGCAGCCAGACCAGATTGCAGAGTGCCACGCCAATGGAGTCTGAGGAGGTGACGTCATCAACACCTCCAAGCTCGGCGATATCCTCAGTAGTAGTGGCAGAGAGCAAACGGGAAAATAAGTCTATGGAGACCGCTCGCTTGAGATATCCTGAGAAGGTGAAAGAACTGGATCTAGAGAGTTTGGAATGCAGGCAAGAATTGGCGGAAACCCTGGGGATCGAACGAGTGTCACACGAGGATTTGAATAAGCATCATTGCGTGGACTGGTTGAAAGCTCATGAGGCGCACTTCTCGAGAGCGAAGTTGATGGAGACCACAGACCTGACTGGAATTCCCACAAAAGCGATCATGGGACCCATTAACTACAGGCCTCTCAAGCTGCTGGGGAGTCCTGGACTTATAGCAGAACCTCCCAAGCACCGAACTAGCATCGCCAGGATCAGGTTGGAAACCCCGGCACAGTTGAAGGTGGTAGACAAGCTACTCAATCCGGGAGGAACGGGATTGCCAGATGCCGCTTACGAAGGCTCGAAATTGGCGGAAGATCCCAGGTACGGGAAGCCCTGTGGGAGTACCCAGCTGGCCAAAACCCTGGCAGTTTATGATAGAGCAGATCCAGCTGCTGCGAGAGTAGTCATTGTGGCGGGATCAGACTTCGAAGGAACGTCTCCCAAGTTGTTCTGGCCGGAGACTTTGATATACTCTTTGCCAGGAGCTGAATTAAATCAGATGTTAACTCTGGTAGTGGCAATAAAGTCGGAGATGCCCTGTGAACCTGAGCTGCTGTTGTTTGCAGGGATGAATGATCACCTGCGCGCGATGGGACTTCTTGAGCAACTAAAGGGCGATGAAATTCCGACATCGAGGAAGATATGGGAAGCCATTCAAGCGTTGTTTGCGGCGATGAATGAAGTGCAAGAGAATGTTGTGTCGAGATTCGGGTCCAAGACGAAGGTGGTGTTTACCACATCCCCTGGATACGCGAATATGCCACCCGCCCTACAGTTCGTGTACGCGGTCTTGATCCTGATAGCAGAAGGGAATGAATGGCGGATTCTAATGGCAGCCCCCAATCGGGAGTTGGAGCCATCGAACCTGAGGCTTCGCAAGTCAGAATTGGCGGCGGCATGGGCGGACATATCTCATGCACTGAGGGGCTTTTATGGACTAGCCGACATCCTGATCGTATTAGACGAGGTGCTCTTACTAGAGATATCGAACTTTGCCAGGCAACTCAAGTTCAGCCCAGTCATCGGGGACGATCACCCGGCAATAAGCAAATTAACGGCCAGCCTGTGGTTTCGGAGTATGGATGTGAAGATCACAAACTCCACCAGCAAGTCTAGAGGTCCCAGTAACGAGAGAAGAAATGTGGCCGAGACGGAAAAGCAATTAGGATCGATGAAATATCGTTTGACTCAAGAGAATGGCTGGTGGCCATTTTTGACACCAAGGCTGGAGAACGCCACGAATAAGACAAGGGAGGAAGCACCACTCCTCGTGAAACAAGTCTGGAGTTTTCTAGAGAAGCAACTGGAGCTGGCCGAAGTAAGAGACATGACGGTGGCTAGATTTGTCTCGGCCGCCAATGAAGTGACGATTGGAGGGTTCTGGAGAGAGCACGCCAAAGGCGAATTGAAGACTCGGAGGGATTACGAGATTCTCAAGTTCTTGAGTCCTTGCTGGGAGAAGGAATTCTTGGCAGGAATATTCGGTACCACGGCGACTATCTTTGGAGCCTTCGTGCAGGAGATACTGGGCATGCCCATCAGCCTGCTCTTGGCCCTGTATTTGGTCTACCCCAGATACTTGTTCAACATGGGCCCAGCATACATGTTTAGTCGGGGAGTGGAGACACTTCGAGTTGATGGGTACCTGGCACTAGTGCTCTTGACCCATGGGGAATTGGTGTCGTTTCATCGATTAATGGAATATGGAGAGCCTCTGTCTATGGGGAGAGTCCACACGAGCATTGAAACCAGCTCCTACAAGTGTGCCGCAGGGTTGAAGACGTTGCTAGTACAATACCTCATGATGCAAAATCGGCACATGACGGGTGAAGATGAGAATCCAACTTCGAGAGAAGAATGGAAGAAGACGAACAGAGGGATGCCTCTGCTGACGGACCTATGCCTGGCAATGAGGTCGGACCCAATGGGGATAATCCGGGGCCTAGAGGAGGTGGTGACCTGAATTTATGGTCCAGCAGTGACGTACGCGTTCCCAGACCCCCTGGTGACAACGTATCGTCACTCTGTAACGCACTTGAGCCTTATCAGTATACTGGATGGGACGGCGTTAAATTGGTGTCAGCAGGAAGTGCTCAGAGGGCGAATGAGCAACACGGTACTCTTTGGAAGGGTCAAAGATGCCGAGCTAATAGTGTACAACTTCAGGGGGCAAATGCAATGTAGAATGGGAGGCAAGCGAGAGGGTCCCATCGAAATGTATCCCAAATTCTGGAACTTGAACCCATTGACGGCGGACGGACGAGAGATCTTGAGAATTCCTGCCTGGAAGGAGTGCTTCGCACTGGTGAAGAGGGAGCTGGAGACCATAATGGAGAAAGAAATCCTCCCAGCCACCATGCCTGAGTTCCCAATAGTCAGGAGGATGACCTTGGGAATGAATAGTCCCTTGGTAGTTCCCTCCATAATGGCGAGGATGACGACGGAGGAAATGCAGAAGGATTTCACTGATCGCTGGGACCCCCTGTTCATTGGCTACACGGCGGCGGTCTACTTCCATACCAGCGAGATGAAGGTAAATTTGTGGACGACGCAAGCGAAAAAGAGTAGAGGTTCGCAGCCCCCAGGGTATGAGGCGCGGAAGGTCTTGAGAACTCTAGAGAAGGAGGGACTTGAGAGCATGTTACCCATATGGGATGATGGCAGGATGATCGTGATGGAGGGGCACGTCGCACTGGTGGACGACATGAAATTTGCCACGAGAAAATATAAGGCGCCCTATGGCTTGGAACAGGTGGAAATAAGACAGGAAGGAACAGAACTAGATGCAGCAGGTCAACTGCATGTAGCACTGACGGAATACAAAAAGCTGGATCCTACGACACCATCACCACTGTCCGTGGACACACCTGGAGACAAGAGGAGCGGACCCGTCGAGGACCGATTTAAGAAAATTCTCGAGAGAAGGAGACATGAGTCAGAAGAAGAGAGTATGGATGAAACTCTCAGTGAAGCCGGTGAAGACATGGAAGTGGGGAATACGCCTGAACCAGGGCCATCAGGGGAGGAGCTCACCACTCAAGAGCTGTTGAAAGACTTGAGCGAGGAGAATTGGGCAGATACTGCCACACCACCCCTGATTCCGTCTCCCCGGAAGGATCTGGAATTGCCATTGGCAAGTGAGACCTTCAATATGGGGATGATACTCTTGAGCTCGGAGGAAAGGGAAAAGAACACTTTCGAAGGGAACAGGGACATATTCCTGGGATCACTGAAGGACGATGCTTGGCAGGAGTTCTTGGAAGAATTCAATCAAGAAGTGGGCAGCGAGACGACGCTGGACAAATTCAAGGAGGAACTGTGGGACACAGTCGTAAGATTTGGAGAACCGCTTCTGATAGGAACGGGCCTGGATGAGAAGGCGAGAAAAGAGCTACTGAGCAAGCTGGTAGAGCTGAGGAATTCACGATCGAAGACTAGAGAAGAAAAATGTGAGGACAGCTCTACTCGGAGACAAAAAACTGTAGATAAAATGGTTGATAAGGTTGGGACTAGTAATATGATTAAAAGTACTAATATCCTTAAGGCTCGAGCAGGGGGGAGGCAAGAGTTAGAAGGAGTGGATGGAGAGGTCGAATCAGTGATGGTAGCCACAACACCCTCAAGTAGAGATGTGAAGACTCGCAAGAGGAAGAGAGAAGTGGAAGGATTGGGTAGTCCTTCAGTGGATGCTGTTTCGGAAGGAAACTTGAGAGAGACGGCGCCCATGGTTTTGGCTAGATGCAACACGGCGGCCTACAAGAGCAGCTCGGAGCTCAGAAGACCACTTGAAGTAGAGAGGGAAATAGAGGTTTCCACCAGTTCGACATCGGAGGAAGACTTCAAGCCTCAAAAGATAAACGTGAAGAGAGGTTCAACGAACGGACAGACATGGGAAGTAGATGTCGGCAAAGAATGGATCTCGAAGGCACACCAGGCCACGGGCAAGCGAGTGACAAGTGATCCATTGGAAAGGAACAAGACGAGGAACACCTCCCGGACGTGGTGGGTGGCTCTTGAAACATTGAAAGAAATGGAGAACTGCTGGAAGAAGTTGGACAGTGGAGTAGCTCGCAAGCGACGTAATTGGGCCACCCAGCAAAAGGCCGAGGTTAATAGAATAGAAATGGCAAATCATCTGAAGAGGTCCTGGCAGAGTTTGTTGAAGGATCATTTTGAAGAAGCAATGAGGACACCCTCATCAGCACCACCATTAATGGCGAATCCCTTCGTTAGAACTGCAGGACAATTAATGTTCACCTGGAGTCTGGTGGGGATTGAGTTGGAAACACTGACCTCGTATGACAGGCTGAAGTTGGGAAGCAAGAAGCTAGAGATGTATCAGGCACTGATGCAACACGTAGCCAGGGACAACTCAGGCTTGAGCCTGGCCAGAAGAAAGGATGCCACGTGTTTCTTGAGATGGATAATGTCGATGATGTCTGATAGCACCATCCTGGCATGCCAACAGAGAGCAAGCGCAAGCAAAACCATGGAAAAAAGAGTCTCAACGGTCATCTTGAACGTGTATCAGAGCACAGGAATAGAAAAGGAGGAGGGTTCCAGACTATCCCTAGAGAACCATAGGAAGCTAGACGAGGTACGGAGGTTTTATAATAAGAAGTTCGAAGAAGAACACGATGTTCACCGTAACCTGGCCTCGTCAGAGCAGTACTCGAGAATCAGCGAGAAGGGGGAATACCAATATGTGTCTGGAGTGATGGGAATGGCCTACAACCCCTTCTTAGACTCGGAAGCTGGAGGCGCCCACAGGAACCATGAGGTAGCGGAGCTACTGAAGTATTGGACAGAAAGAATAATGGAAATAGACGCGGTGGAAAAAGAGGGGCCGAGCCTGGGCCTGATTCTTGAGAAAACACCAGAGGTGGTGAGCATACCGCATTCAAACAAGAGAGTTGAAGTGAACATGGGCGATGGAAATGGCTTGTTAACCACGAACTTGGGAGTGGTATGGAAACTATTAAGACCCTCCTGGTGTCCACATCCCCACGCGAGTCTGATCGAAGAAACCACCGAGCGAGTGAGGTTAGCACCAACGGAAGATGAAGATCTGGCAAAGTTGAGTGTGCTGCACAAGCTAATTTCACCTCAGATGCAAGAGCCAGGCGAAAAGACTAGTAATCCCGGGTCAGCAAAGAAATTGGAGCCGGGTAGCTGTCTGGATTCGACGTGTGGAAACGGAGAGCACACCTGCGATGGACGGTCATGCGTTAGAATACTGTCATTTCAAAAAGAAGACCTGGTCACTTGGTTCGAAGACATAACAGAAAGGGAGAAAAGTGAAGTGCAAATAGTAGCGGAGTGTTACGCGAGAACCACGGTGAATATAGCGACAGCTCTCGGATTCTTCTCGAGAATATGTAGTCTGCAGTCACTGGAAAGACTAGAATCTGAACATCATTTAGTGACGGCGTTGAGCGTAGAATCATGGCCCGGGGTGTTGCAGGTGACTCAAAAACACATCCGGAGCTGGAAGGTTGGTCTCGAGGCGGAAATGGGATTTCCCATGAGCGAAGCTTATGGCTTGCCATTGAACGCGAAATCGCTGATAGGGTCAATGATGGCCAACTTGTGCGGAAGTCACTACCCACTGCACATGGTGATGGTGGAAGCATCCAGCCAGAGAGTACTGGTGGACAAGGCCTTCTCAGTGCCCAAGTGCGTGAGGTTGGCTCGGATATCGCATCACTCGCACAAGTTGTTGAGAAAAATCAGAGGGACAGTACCAAAAGAATTGAGAGATGACTTGAATGAAATCTGGGGAGAAGAACTTTTGAAGTTGGAGAGAGAGAACACAAGCGATCACGAGAGACAAAACGTGATCGGAAAACCTGTGGGAAGTGCTCCAAACCTGGAAGATAACGACACGATGCATGAGAAAATGATGGAGCTTGAGCCTCTCTTGGAAGCCTCGGGGGAGCGTAACCTCAGGAGCATTGAAATCACCCATGGAGAATGCCCATGCCACTGTTTAGCGCAAACGGTGTGGTATCCAGATCACAAGAACCTTTGCCTGGTGTGGGATATGGAAGAAATCCGGTCGATCGGACTACCGGATCACCGACAGAAGGTGACGATCTTGGTAGTGAGTACGATCTTGGCTCTGAGATGGATAGAAGAGAATATAACGAAGTATCGGGAAGCGGGGACGCCAACGGCAGAGTCAATATACGCGATAGACTACAGTAGGAGACTCGAGTTGTTTGAGACTGCGTGCAAGGTATTCGCCATACCAACGGAAGTCAGACATGTCTGGAGCCGTTTGAGGTACTTCCCATGGTTTCGGGCGACGCTGACGTCTTGGTTGCACATGACAACGAAAGATCACATGAGAAAACATCGAAAAGAGTATCGACAGTTCCAGGCCGAGATTGGGCCGGAAGCTTTCAAGAGAACCCTGTTAACCCATCGTAATGCAATCACGACAGGATGGAAGAAAGTGGGTAAAATGTCTAGAGACAATACCAAGGCGAGGGAATCGATACTAGAGGAGGACCTGGCGAAGAACGTGAGCTTGAGCCTGCACAACTCCTTTTGTTTGAACCGGGAATCTAGGGTGAAGGCACTACCCAACCAAGCAAAGAGGTTGCAAGAGCAAAGAGAATGGATGCGATCCTACGAGCAGCTGAAGGCTTGGGAGGAGATTGTGATTAGCTCCGATGATGAAGAGGAACTGTTGAGACAGTTTGCCGTATCTAGTACTTCAGGATGCAGTACCTCCAAGGCGAAGAGTGCGAGATGAGCAGGTGGCTCGAATGGATCTTGAGTCTTGAGAGGGAAAGGGGGGCTTGAGCGTGGATCCGGGTGAAACTTGGATTCACAGCTCTCGGATTCTTCTCGAGAATGTGTAGTCTGCAGTCACTGGAAAGACTAGAATCTGAACATCATTTAGTGACGGCGTTGAGCGTAGAATCATGGCCCGGGGTGTTGCAGGTGACTCAAAAACACATCCGGAGCTGGAAGGTTGGTCTCGAGGCGGAAATGGGATTTCCCATGAGCGAAGCTTATGGCTTGCCATTGAACGCGAAATCGCTGATAGGGTCAATGATGGCCAACTTGTGCGGAAGTCACTACCCACTGCACATGGTGATGGTGGAAGCATCCAGCCAGAGAGTACTGGTGGACAAGGCCTTCTCAGTGCCCAAGTGCGTGAGGTTGGCTCGGATATCGCATCACTCGCACAAGTTGTTGAGAAAAATCAGAGGGACAGTACCAAAAGAATTGAGAGATGACTTGAATGAAATCTGGGGAGAAGAACTTTTGAAGTTGGAGAGAGAGAACACAAGCGATCACGAGAGACAAAACGTGATCGGAAAACCTGTGGGAAGTGCTCCAAACCTGGAAGATAACGACACGATGCATGAGAAAATGATGGAGCTTGAGCCTCTCTTGGAAGCCTCGGGGGAGCGTAACCTCAGGAGCATTGAAATCACCCATGGAGAATGCCCATGCCACTGTTTAGCGCAAACGGTGTGGTATCCAGATCACAAGAACCTTTGCCTGGTGTGGGATATGGAAGAAATCCGGTCGATCGGACTACCGGATCACCGACAGAAGGTGACGATCTTGGTAGTGAGTACGATCTTGGCTCTGAGATGGATAGAAGAGAATATAACGAAGTATCGGGAAGCGGGGACGCCAACGGCAGAGTCAATATACGCGATAGACTACAGTAGGAGACTCGAGTTGTTTGAGACTGCGTGCAAGGTATTCGCCATACCAACGGAAGTCAGACATGTCTGGAGCCGTTTGAGGTACTTCCCATGGTTTCGGGCGACGCTGACGTCCTGGTTGTACATGACAACGAAAGATCACATGAGAAAACATCGAAAAGAGTATCGACAGTTCCAGGCCGAGATTGGGCCGGAAGCTTTCAAGAGACCCCTGTTAACCCATCGTAATGCAATCACGACAGGATGGAAGAGAGTGGGTAAAATGTCTAGAGACAATACCAAGGCGAGGGAATCGATACTAGAGGAGGACCTGGCGAAGAACGTGAGCTTGAGCCTGCACAACTCCTTTTGTTTGAACCGGGAATCTAGGGTGAAGGCACTACCCAACCAAGCAAAGAGGTTGCAAGAGCAAAGAGAATGGATGCGATCCTACGAGCAGCTGAAGGCTTGGGAGGAGATTGTGATTAGCTCCGATGATGAAGAGGAACTGTTGAGACAGTTTGCCGTATCTAGTACTTCAGGATGCAGTACCTCCAAGGCGAAGAGTGCGAGATGAGCAGGTGGCTCGAATGGATCTTGAGTCTTGAGAGGGAAAGGGGGGCTTGAGCGTGGATCCGGGTGAAACTTGGATTCACGAAAAAGAAGTTTTAACAAAGCAAATATTGTTATTAATATACTATATTTATTATATAAATCAAAATGCTGCATGACAATTTCCTGATTGAATAGGACAAAAGAAATTTTAAATGATTGGCTTGGAAAGCAAGAATTCAAGGGTGCAGGTGTGTGCAGATTTTGATTGCTGTTTAGCGATAGTGTGAAAATTTTACATGGCTGTGAATTTTGGGGTGTAGATAAGCTTAAGTCTGCTGCAAACTTCTGTAAATGACCACTGGCACTGTATCTTGAGTAACACTCGGTTTTCTGGGACTCACTGACAGAAGACAGCACGCGATGAGGACATCGATGTCGAGTCCGGGGAGTATGTGCCAGTCGGTCATATTCGGAAGTTTGACCTTGAGAGAAGAAAAAAACACTTGATTTTGGAGTGAAATTTAGTTTTTCAAAATTTCGAATGGAACCTGTCATGCACGATTTTCTCGCGATAACTGAAAATCAGAAAAAGAGAAGTCAGAACAATCGAGTAACAATCGCGGGAAAGTTGCTAAATAAAACGGTGGGAAATTTCTATTCGCAATTTCTGTCACAATAGAACAAGAGTAGAGCTGTCCCATCTAAAACAGAGACGAGAGCATTCCCACGAACTGGATTGTTGTGATTGGAGTACTATTATTAACTGGACCAGAGTGAACCTTCGGTGGAGAGGTGGACAGCTAGAGTGTCCCAATGGTTCACGAGAACTTACAGTCTAGAGAAAAAACTTGTTCTTGTTATTAAAACTGACTAACATTAAACTCATTTTAGTTACTTTATTAATTCTCGAGTTGATTACCGACTGAAGTACTTCCCTTTCTTGAGCGTGCTACGATGTGAGTACCTAATTTAAATTCCTAGAGTGTGTTTTATAATTGTTATGTTGAGGTAAGGCGAGTTTTAGGTTGATCCATCTGAAATGGA
This sequence comes from Symsagittifera roscoffensis, assembly GCF_963678635.1. Taxonomy (NCBI): domain Eukaryota; kingdom Metazoa; phylum Xenacoelomorpha; order Acoela; family Convolutidae; genus Symsagittifera; species Symsagittifera roscoffensis. The sequence goes on from NC_087069.1 coordinate 820,252, forward strand.
TCAAAGTTACACTGTCTAATAAAAAGTAACTTAACGGATTGTTCCAACCCGGTTTTTAACGGCGTTCATGTATTTTGGGTATCTAGAGACCTAAGTATGGGGACGTTTCTAATTCTAGAGTGGGGGGATATTTTAGTAGTAGCCTTTAAGCTGTAACGGGTCGTAGTCTCATGTCACAAACGAACCGAACTGGCTCCGACCGTTCCTGAGGTAGAAAAACACAAGAGATGGTGTCACTGACCCTTGAGCCAGTGGTTATAGGGCCTATTTTTCTTAAGCCTCATGTGTGACTGCAGTAGACGAATGTTACAATGTATCAACCCTTTCCCCCAACTCCTAGCTTCTCATCCTAGCAAAATGATTTCAGATGTTAATTAAATTCAACTCAGGACATAACAGGGAAGCTAAAAGTTAATACAAGATAATAAAAGTTTCAGTCCCGAAACCCTTCAGGATTCTCGAATCCACTGAATCAAGCACGTTAAGCTTGATTTCTCTGTAACCCGGAAGGCTGGTTTCCACCCCTCACTGTTGTTAGCAACTGTCTTGCAACTATTGTAGCGACACAATAGTTGCAACTCGGAGCTGTCTCTGCTAACTCTGCAATTTGTTGTCGTTTTTCACTCACAATTTCCGTCGTTTTCGCTATCGCAACTAATGTTGTTCTGTTTTTCTTCAACTTTTTGCCAAAATGGCCGTTTCTGACGTTTCTCAGAATTGTTACGTCATCACTTCGAAAATTTAAAAATTAGGAATTTCCGAATCCTTCAACCTTCACGATTTGTCCAATCGTTCGAATAACGTTCTTAATCGCTTAAAACCGTCAATTCGGAAGGTTCGCTGCAAAAAACTCCGAGACTGCAGAAATTGCATTTTGTCCATTCTGGTCGAATGTCACATTTTTCTCATCTGTCCTTGCCTTGTTTATCTCCGTTCTTAGAAGTTTTGTCTGAAAACTGTGTACCTCTTGGTTCAAAAACACCCCATTTTCCGGTACCCTGAACCTCAAAAAATCAGGTATAATGTCGTTTTCTAGACAAATTCTCAAAAATTTATTACGTTGGTGACAGTTGATAAATTTAACATATATGGACGCATAATCACGGACTAATTTCCAAATAAGTTTGTTTTTTAAAGTCCAAATCAAGATTGGAGGTGGGAGTATAATTGTGCTCATTGGTTTAAAGGCCACAAGGAATTAACCTCACGTGACACAAGGCAACACAAAAAACACAAGTTTAACTCACCCTCTCCGTTGAAGCCTCCTTGTCAGTCGGACCAACAGTTTCCTCGCTTCTGTTCACCAGTCTTCTTTTCTCCGCCCTCTTTCTCGATTGAGATTTCTTTTTCGTGTTTGAACGAAGCTTGGACAAAACCGGCAATTAACACGCGCGACGAGTTTAGAAGTAGGGAGCTGACACTAAGGCTGTAGTTGCAGAATCGAAAAATTCTGGCTAAAACAAAATTTTTGAAATAACTTACATGTTAGCATAAAAATTAGCGACAAAACGAAATTGTTAAAACAAAAAAGGTGAAAACTCTCAGAAATATGTGACAAAATGTTTAAAATTGTTACATAATAGTTGTTACATAATTTCAGTAAAATTTGTAAAATTTTGATTGGTTGAATTTTTAAAATTTTGGAATAATGTTGTGTATGACACTTTTTAACTCACCCTCTCCGTTGAAGCCTCCTTGTCAGTCGGACCAACAGTTTCCTCGCTTCTGTTCACCAGTCTTCTTTTCTCCGCCCTCTTCAGATTTGTTTTGCTAACACTGAAAATTTAGTCCCAAAATATTTTTGGTTTTTTATTCAAAACGTACATGTCTAAATCGAAATTATGACTCAGAAACTTCCAGACAAATTAATTTTAAAATGTTTAATTAATTTTAGAGGTTAAAAGTATTTTAATCTTAATAGTAATTTAGAGGTCAACTGTGATTGGCTAATTTTTTATCATGATGGTTTAGAACCAAATTGTGTGTGATTTATTGTAAATAACATTTGTAAATTGATGTTTTATCGTCATTTAGAGTAGTTTATTGTAAAAATCCTGACGATGCACATAGTTGCGAAAACGTTTGAAATTTACTTTTTAGCAAAAATTTCTTCAATTTTACTTGTAAATTCGTGATAAACCAAAAAGCGAAGAGCTTGAAATTCCAACTGTTTTCCCATTAAAGGGCCAGTATAAAAATTTTTAATGATTTTCATCAATGTAATGAGAATTTTTATAGTGTTTTTTTTTATCGATACGTAAAAAATGGCCGATTTTTATTTGAGTTACCGAAATGTTTCATATTGTAGCAGCTAGCTCCCTGTTCCACAGCATCAACACCCTTAACACAGGGGAAAAAAAGCAATACGAGAGCCTTGTTACAGCAATTCCTGGCCTATCCCTTAATAACAACTTGCTGAACCAAGGAAAGAACCTCCGACGACTACTCGAAGACAGTCCACTGAAGGAGAAAAAAGTGGTTGTGTGGCACGACGTTGTGAACAACACCATTAGCAGCCACAGAACAAACAACTATCGCCCAGCTGGTGTCGAGGAACTGACAAACTATTTGAAGACGAAGAAGCAGCAGATATTGGCGATCGTTTATTGCAGAAGGGAAGGAACGCCCGACTTGTTTAGTCAGCTTCTCGGCACAGGGGTGCTCATTATTCCAGCTACAAAACGACTACTCTCCAAGAGCAAGCAAAACAACCCGGAGCAGCTCAAGGAATATTTGAAGCTGCACCAGAGTGCTGATTTGGAGCTGAAATCTCTGCGATTGGTAGTGGCACACAAAGAAAGGCTGTCAGAGCTGATTGGCAATATCAGGGGCAAACAACAGAGACCATCACAGACAAGGAGGAAGGCGAAAGCAAGACGTGAGCAGAAGCTGAGGGCAGAGGAAGTGTCTGCGCTTCAAAGACAGGGGTGAGAAGAGTGTGATTTGTTTTGCTTTGTGCCTTGTGAGTTTCATTACTCGTGGCCTGCAAAACAATGACCACAGTACTTTTGCCTGCTGTTTGGCTCAGACAAATTTTGAAAAGGAAACTAACTTGGAAAATTGTGTTAGACTATTTAAAATTCTTTAAAAAAGTTCAAGTATCTGTACATAGACTGAAGTTTCTGAGAAAATGTCTGAAAAACGATCTAATACCGGACTTTTTGAAGTTTAGGGTCCCCGAGAACGGGGTTTTTTCGGACCAAGCTGTGCATAATTTTCAATTGAAACTACTAAGGACTGAAACTTCTAGGGCAAATGAGGATAGGAAAAGGTACGAGGAGATGCTAAGGAAAGCAAGATCACTGGTGCAAAAAGAAATTGACAAACAGTGGTGGGCATCCATTTTCCGATTCGTGAGGCGGCAAGTTGAGGCAAGCTTAAAGACAACATCAGAAAACCATAGAAAATAGTTAGAAAAACTGTCCGAGAGACAAGATAAACCTCTTGGGGGGAGAAATGAGCGATCAGTTAGGGTACTTGATAATATTGAACTGCCTGATTGGGTATATGAAGTGCTATCAATGGGCCCCAAGCATCCAAGTAGAGACAAATTTAACGAAACACATTTTTTGGCGGATATCGACATTTTCCTCTCACAATTGAAAAATCAAAAAACATCTGGTGAAACGTTATGTGAAATAGAAGCCGCGGCAAAGGCATATGCAAAAAACGTACGGCAAACCCCAAGAGACAAAGCCGTTGAAAAAACGAGGAAATATCTCAAAGATAATGGGTTGCTGGCTGTGCCTTTTGATAAGGGGGTTGGTTTTTGCATAATGAGGAAACAAACATATGAATCAAAGCTGGAATCCTTGTTGCAATCTGCTCAGTTTGTGAAAAAAGATGCAACCACTGATGAGGTGATACTGAAAATTGAGAAAGAACTTAACAAAGAGTTACTAGCCATGAACAAAAGAGACGAGATAAGTGATCAGTTATATTCTAAGATACGATCAACAGGGGGGCAACCCGCCCGTTTGTACGGTTTAGCTAAGGTACACAAGGATGAGACACCCCTACGACCTGTACTATCACTTCCCGGCAGCTCGTATGAGAATCTTAACAAAATGCTTGCGAAGTTTTTTGACAACATCGATGGAGCAAATATAGAAACCAATACTAAAGAGGCTAGAGAAAAAATAGAAAACATTGCTCTAGATCCGGATGAAACCATAATATCTCTTGATGTGAAAAGTTTGTACACCAACGTTCCCCTGAAGGAGGCAATTGAAATTGCTTTACAGAAGCTGTACAGCCAGGAGTCTCCTCCTGAAATTCAAAGAGCAACCATGAAAAGGCTTTTGAATATGGCGGTCAGCAAAGTATATTTCAAGTGTAATGATTCATGGTATGTACAAGTTGATGGTTTAGCAATGGGAGCGTCCCTCGCTGTAATTCTGGCAAACTTATGGCTGAAAGAATACGAATTTGCTCTACGACAACAAATACCGGTGGGAACGGGGGTACAGCAAATTAATGACAAAAACGGCTTGTGCCCATGTTGCAGCAGGAAAGTCACATATAGATCAAAGGGGGTTGAATGCGAGAGTTGCCGAAACTGGTATCATCTAAAATGCGGAAAAATATCCGATGACGTATACGCATCAATAACCGAGATAGTCTGGTACTGTGAAAGCTGCTGCCGAGCTAAGAACAAGGAGAAGGATACTCCCCAGGTGAAATTGTTCCTCAGGTATGTGGATGACATTGTTAGAACAGTCAGAGGGGAGCCGAGTTGTCTTCTCGATGCCGCCAATTCTCTTCATCCAAATTTGCAGTTCACTCTAGAGAAAACTAATTCGGAGGGGAATTTGCCGTTCCTGGATTTGAACATAAATATATCGCAGGATAGGCGTGTAACTTGCAGTTGGTATCAAAAACCAACAGATACAGGGACTATACTGAACTATAGAAGCTGCGCCCCAACTCAGTATAAGCGTAGTGTTATCCAAGGCACTGTACACAGGGTTTTTAGGAGTACATCTAGCTGGGAGCAATTTGATAAGGCTATGGAAACTAATAGGGCGCAATGGCTGACAAATCAGTACCCTGAAAATTGGTCCGCAAAGGTGGCTTCAGACGCCTTGTGCAAGATCATCGAGGGTAAAGGCAAGCCCCTGGATAGTGACAGGGGTTTGTCAGTTCAATCACCAAAGGATGAAAAGCCCCCAATGCTGATGGTGCAATATAGAGGTAACCAGAGCCAATATTTTGCTAACAGGTTACGAAAATTAACGAACGTTCAAGTGGTTTTCACCACAAGAAAACTACAATCATGTTTACCATCACTGAAGTCAGCATTTTCTAATGACCTCAAGTCAAGAGTGGTTTATAAACTGTCATGTAGTGGATGCACTTCCACCTATGTCGGACAAACTGTTCGACATTTGACCACTAGAATTGAGGAACATAGGAAAGCAGACTCACCGGTAGGCCTCCACCTTCAGCAATGCCAACTTGAGGGAAATAGCGCAGATCTTAGTTGGGAAATTATAGATAGGTCAAACAACCAAACAAAATTGCTAACACTAGAGGCAATACATATCAGGAAAGAGAAACCGGGCTTGAACACGCGCGATGAGTTTAGGAGCAGGGAGTTAACACTGAAAATTTAGTCCCAAAATATTTTTGGTTTTTTATTCAAAACGTACATGTCTAAATCGAAATTATGACTCAGAAACTTCCAGACAAATTAATTTTAAAATGTTTAATTAATTTTAGAGGTTAAAAGTATTTTAATCTTAATAGTAATTTAGAGGTCAACTGTGATTGGCTAATTTTTTATCATGATGGTTTAGAACCAAATTGTATGTGATTTATTGTAAATAACATTTGTAAATTGATGTTTTATCGTCATTTAGAGTAGTTTATTGTAAAAATCCTGACGATGCACATAGTTGCGAAAACGTTTGAAATTTACTTTTTAGCAAAAATTTCTTCACTTTTTATAATCTTTGATCATTTTGTACAGATAGTTTAGAATTTTTAAAACCTGAACATGTACAAAAATGTGCGAAAACGTTTGTTTGAATTTGCAATTTTAACTCATTCTCAAGATATCCTTTACCCGAAATCAACTCTAGCTAGGTTTTAATTTTGTCATTATCATTAGCGCTACTGATTGAAGTTTAGGTGGTTGTTTTGAAAATGAAAGTTAACTATTTGACCGAAACGCTACTTGTTCTCTTAAGATGGCAATGTTACCATGCAAAAGGTAAAAGGACCGGATTAAGTTAACCCTCCCCTATCCCCAAATAGACCAGGTTAAAATTCTTGACTGCAGCGTTCAATGAAAATTGAATTTGCTAAGCGCTGTCTGTAAATTGCTATATTCTATTGGCTGAAAACCCGAACTCAGACTAAAGTTAACATCCTCCTAAACTGCCGTTTTGGGAGTGGTGGGGGGCTGTGAACTTGGTCCGAAGAGCTGCCAAATTTCATAGGTGCTGGTTTATGTTTTGATTTTAGTGACGTTCATTTTCATCGGCTGTATTTTGATGAGTGCAGCATTTGTGCCGTGTCTGAATGAGAAATCTAAAATGTATCTCACAACGGCTTGTCGAAGTGTCTTGAGCTCCGCTGCAGTAGTCCCGGAGAAGAACTACGTGATAGGGTTCGCATTCTTCATGCCCTGGCTTGCATTCACATTCATCTCAATGGCACTCATCTTCGAAATACTAAAGATGGTCATGAAGGACTAACAGACACTATTCAACACACAAGTACACTATCCAAGCAATCAGTGTATTCTATTACGAGCACAATACAGCGAAAGAGATAGAAAGAATCATACAATCTTAGCAATATCAACCTTTTGAAGAGAAAATAATTTTCAAATCAATGAAGTTCAAAACAATTACAACTTCGAATACGGGGGATGCATATAAATAAATACATTTCGAGAACAATACGACAGCGATGTTGATGAAAACTACAAATTTTTTCTCCCTTGGACCATTCAAAAAGAGCGATCGAAGTTATTGCGATTTTATGCGGCCTTTAAATTGATAATTTGAAAATTAAATACAGCGAATTTAGACGAATACACAAAAGCTTAAAACCTTCCGCGATGATATGATAAATTCAAGTGGTCGGCAAATTTTTTTCCACAAGAAAACTTCCGGATTTTTTTTAAATTTTGACGTAAATTGTCTCTTTTGATTATATTTGGCCTGATTCAGTGATTTGGTTCGTCTAATTTTGCTGCACCTACCTCCAGTTAGCTTGAGTTCTTTCGGTCTTATAGCAAAACTTGTAGCAAATAAAAACACCTGCCTAGAGTACATAAATTTATTCTGTTAGTAAAATCGTTAAGTGACGCCAGCTGTAAACTATTCAACACTTTGTTTTGATGCTATAGAAATTGATTGGGAAGCAATTGAATTTGATGAAAAGAAGTATAGCCATGAAATGTTTTGAAAATAAAATCAATGAACTTAAATTGGAAATATTTGAAACTAAATGTCCGCATCCGTTTTCAATTCACATCATATATCCAAATTGTTTCCGAAGAAAATCAGTAATGTTAATCGTCTTGGAAAAATAACTAATTAAAGTCTCCAATGAAAGGGTTTGTTGAAGAATCCCATCTTTCTTCGTTTTGCGCAAGTTGTTCTAAGTTGTCCATACGTAAGGAAAATTGTTGGGAAACTAAGAAAAGCATTTTTTCATATATGAAAATCACATTGAAAGTGATTTTCGAAAATACTTAAATCGTTTTGCTACATTTTTTGTGTTTCGAACGATAACGAAATAACCAAAGGTTTTCTGACACACGGAAACATATTGGCTGAAGAGAAGAAACGTCCAAGATACTCGTCTTTGGGTATTAATTAGATGAGATAATATGTCATAGTGCACTCAGAACTATGAATAAAAACCTTAGGTTTTTGTATTTGGCTGGAATAGCCATAGTCAAAGTTTTTACTTGATGAAAACCGTGGCCTGCTTTTTTGACAATTGAAGTATAAAAAAGCAACAAAAAATGCAAGTTTAGATTCGCACAAAATCCTTAGTCATCTTTTTCGGGTTGACCTCCACACCAGTAAACTGCTAGTCATTCAAACTTACAATGAAGCTGATGAAAAAAAAACGCTAGTGGAAAAAACGCTAGGGGAGCGGTGGTGAAGTGGTTACGTCTCCGCCTCTCAATCGAAAGATCGGATGTTCGAGGCCCACCATGATCCGTGCTCGTTGCTTGAGGGTGAGGTAATATTACCCAGCCCAGAAAAATAACCGAAAAAAAAATTGCATGTAGTTCTTAAACAGGGGCACAACAGCGGTTCACCGTGATGAGCTGTACAGCTCAGGTGTTGGTCGTTTCCCCCGTGGATAAATGGTCTTAATCTTTTTTCAAAAATAGCCTTATCTCCAATATCAACTAAAAATTGTATTCATAAGTTGAGAATGTTAGAAATTGTTGCCCTGAATGTATTTTTATCAAAATGCATTTCGGAAACGAAAAAATCGAGAAAAATTGATGACAAATTGTTTCACTAAAAATGCTATTCATAATATTTCATTCTATGAAAGTTAAGATTAGCCTTTTTTTAAAATTTCCAAATATTGGAGACAAATTTTGAGGTTCTTTTTTGTCGCAAAAACATTTTTGTCTAAAAAACTTTTCGATATTTTTAGCATTCAAACCTCGAAATTACCGTCTAACGTAGTCCAGGCACTGTCGTTTCGTATAAAAGTAACATAAATAAGAATATATTTTGTGTAAAGCTAGATTTTTTTGTTTTATATGAAGCAAGGTAAATTTAAGGTCTGTCAAAAACAACAAGCCGTGATTTACAAAGACTTTAATTTTTATAACCTAAGGTTTTAGCCGTACACAAAAAGTTACAAAGTTTTTGATGCAACTATGTGTGGAATTGAAACAGTTAGATACATGGTGTTTCTCCAAATGCTCTTTAAATGTGTGATTCATACCATTTGGTTTTATTATGCGAGAAAATCTTTGGTTATTTTGTTTAGATTACCAATAGGTTAAGATTCCTGTAGGACATCTATGAAACACTTGATAAAAACTGTGAAAATATTCTGATATACAGATATGCTTTTTACACAGCTTTCTCCAAAGTATCCCATTACGATTTCCTCGCAAAAATTGGCAATATTGGTGGAAGAGGATTTTTTTGGAGGTAGCCTATGACTATCTTAACAACAGAAATCAATTTCTTCGAGCAGACAACACCTCCGATACATTGGTTTGTACTTGTGAAACCCCACAAGGATCGCTGCTTGGGTCTCTTTTTTCTGTTTCTTGATTAAGATCTTCCTGACGCATTGAAGTTCAGCGATCCGTGTTTTATTGCAGACGAATTAAAAATGTTAGTATCTAATGAAAGACAGAAGATATAATAAGACCTCACAGCTGTGGAACAGATTGAGTCCAGAAGAAATACAAAAGGACTTCAGAGCTGAGCAACAGAATAAAATTAATAAAATGACTTAGCGCAAGACAATGCTCAGTTTGCATTCACAGGGAACGACTTGACTACATGCGGGGAGAGACTTCAAAAAACTCAAACTTGATAAAAATTTATTGATATTATGTCTCGAAGGATCTTTCGTGGTTGGAACATATTGATTCAAGATTAGGAAGATCCAAAAAGATACCTTTAACCTGAGTCACTCTGTGGAATAATTATCTCAAGTATTTCGCGAACTGATTTGACAAAACTAGAATGATTTCGAAATTAGGTAGGTAACCGGAATTGAATCTAAAAATCCTGAACAACTAAGGCTACTAAATATCATGCCTCATGTGATGTTTCTTCAAGTGAATGAACTAATTCTATTGTCTGAGCTCTTACATGGAAAGAGTGACAACATTGATCCATCTTCAATGGTTAAGTTTCCAAGACCAAATCCAGAGAACCCCAATCTGAAGATAACTCGATCAGAGAAAGCAGCGATAGTTGAATTCACTTTCAGGACTTGTCGACTGGTGAATTCTATAAATCACGAAATCGGTTTCTTGAATAAGTAAGCCAGGGCTAAAAAGAAGAATCCAGCAGCTAATGTGGCACTTAATGACGAGCGATTCACGGAGCATAAAATGCACCTGGGTCTTGTTATGCGGCTGCCACTTCTGTGTTCTGAACAAAATTTAGAAGATGAGACGAGACCAAAATCCCTTTACTTATACTGTAAATCGCCAACAACTATAACAACATATAGTAGCTATGAAAAATGGCTGAAATATTTTCTAAGTGATGTATTTAAAAGCGTTGGTAGGGCCTTATCCAACCTATGCATGGACTGTCGTATGACGGAAAGGTCTAGTTAGCTTACCTTTTCTTTTTCTTAACACTTGAATATTCATAATTTAATTTTTTTCGCAGATTTTTATGTAATTTCTCACTAATATTTAATTAAAAATACTTGAATCTGCATAGGTTCTTGTGGTTAAAATTCAACAAACTGCAATAAAAACAGTTAAAGTTTCCAGTATTTTTTACACAAAAGTTAGAAACAAATTCAAATCTCTAGTAGAAACAGATAATTTTTCAGCGAGAACGGTGATTTTTTTTCAACAGTTGACTTCGTCGCTAGTGCGCGGCTGTTTTACTGTGTGGGCTATCTGGTGCCGCAAATGTCCTCCACTCCTCCGATTTCAGGTTAAGGTTCATGGCGATTCAAGACGAAGATAACGGAGAGCTGGAAGAGCTGCCGATGTCAGAGGACGACGAGACTCTGGGCTGTAAGCAGGCATCGATTGAATCGGGCAGAAAAGTGTACACACCGGAAGAGCTAATGTCATTTAGAGGCTTGCCGTGTTGCAATATCCGACCTGATATTCTGAATGAAGACTTTTTTGATCAGAGTGGTCGTTGGAATCCTAATTTATGGCATTCAAGTTTTTTTAAGCGAAACAGGTCAAACTCACGCAGCGGAGGAGGGAGAGTTCGTAATCTGGGATTCCATTGGAAGCATAATAACTATCCTGGTCGTAGAAACATTGGGATTAGTGGAAGACTTCTAGACTCTGACCAAACTTTACCTATTAGCGGTGAGAGTTGTGGTTATTACAATGCAAAGTGTGGGCCACACGCTAAGATTTGCGACGATCGGTCCAACTTATCTACTGTTTCGGTGAGTGAAAGAAAGAGCGAAGAAATTGCGAAAAACTTAATCAATACATCAACGCCGAACAATGATATTAAGCAGAAAAGAAATGTTACCTTCGCGAAATCCGAGGCCTTAAAACTCGTCACTGGTCAAAATGAAGTAAGCGAGAAAGAAAACTTAATTGCTGCCGAACTACCGTCAAAGTCAATCGAATGTAGTATTGAGGAGTCGTTAAACAATCTCGACAATCGCTCGGAGGGCGAGCCTGAGTGGTTGTCAGTTTCCGTTGAAACAAATGACGCCGAGTTTGATTTCGGTAACTTGGAGGAGCTTAAGAAAAAGTACAACGAAGAGTTAACTGACGTTTCTCAGAAATTTGGATGCTCTTTCGTGCTGCGTGACTCTTCAAAGACTGCAGTGTCAAACTTTTCGAATGGTGGAAGCATTGGTTACACTGCAAATCCGCAAATTGTGACGCTGCAAGACCTGGAGACTGAGTGTGGAGCTGTCTCTCAGCCCCAAAACACGACGAAAGACGAATTGAAGGCATTCAACAGTCTTGTCAGTGGTGTGAAAAAGATTGATGTAAATTTAGATAATACGCGAGTGGATTCCAAAGGCTCAAAAACGGGAAACCAGCAATCAAGGTCACGCATTTCACATCTGTTCCCCCAAGAGGCCACTGAAGTTCCTGGATCACCTGTATCTATGGACCGTCCTTTGCCCAAGGCTTGGAACACCGATAAAGTTATGTCGTTCGAAAGAATATTGTCTGCTGTAGGTAGTGCAGATGGTGCTTTGCCACAAGCCGCGTCGAGCTGGAAGGCCAATTTGAATGAGGGAACTGTAGGTACCTTGGACAGGAGCTTCTTTGACACTGCCATACCTAGAGCATTGGTTCCTGGTCATATGAGGGCTTCAAATGAGGAAAGCTCTGCATCTTGGAGTAGCATGCCACATGTTGTTCGAAGGCAACAAGACCAAGGAAGGCCAGCGCCAGACCCATTATCGATGTACAGTGATCCGACTAGAATGCTGTCCCGCGACTTACAACTGAGCTCTCACCAGTTGATGCAACAACAAGCAGAGGCGTTGCGTTATGCTCAGAGATTGCAGCAGGAACAGATTGCAGTGACATTAGCACAGCAAAAGCTGCTGGATATAGAACGGAACTCGATGTTTTTACAGCCTCGGTTTGCAAATGCTGCAAATACAATGGGAGTAAACAAAAACTTGGAACTGAGGATTCTGCAAGAGCAGTTGAAAATACAACAAGACCAGCAACGTCTGCACAATCCCTTGAATGAGCTATTGCTGAATTTGTCCAACCGTAATGGGCATTTATCGAGTCAATTGCAGGCCCCTGTTAGGATGCGGCAGCCCCCACCTATCCCTGGAGGGATGATGCGGCCGCCCCTACGCCTCCCACCAGGAATGTCGCCGGCCATGCAAAACATGTTCCGGAGGAAATTAGCCGGAGCTTTGCAGCATGCTGGAAACTAAAGTTGATGGAACTTATAGGGAACTTAAACTGAGTTGTTGATGAATTTTGTTTGCCATGTTTTGTACCAAACGAAAAAATCTGAAGGGTTGCCGAAATGAATATGTACTAGTTTAGTTCTATTTAAAAAAGATTTTCGTTGTGGTTTCTTTGTTCGCTAAATTGTATCAAACAATTAACAAACGGTGCTGTTTGTCTGATGAAACTTTAGTTTAGAGTGAAAATCTTTATTTTTTGTTTATTTCAGGCACTGGTGACGCTTCAAACCAGTCTGTCTGTCATTCTATGTCCATTCTATGCAGTTTAATCTAATGCTGTACACGATTAATTGCAGCTTTCTGCTCTTTTGTGCAATGTGGCTGAATTTGTTTAGATATGAGTACCGATAAAGACTGATCAATTGATTTAAGTCGTATGAATTTGAATTAACTGATAGTTTGAATTTTGACCTGACTGATTTGGTTCGAATTTGAAACAATACTGGTACAGTTTGAGCTACCTGAGCTCATGTCTTAGTAGTTTTGTTTGATTTTCTATCAAATTTAACCGCTATTAAATTGTTACTTTCAATTCGAACTTTCAGTCTATTAGTTTTCAAATTAAGTCATCTGAGTTCATTTTTGAGGCAAGAAAAATAGCTGTGCACGTTCTATTTTTTTGACCAGTTTTTGCTGCAAAAAAGTTCGTTTGTAGAAGTTCGTTTCTTTTGAAAAACTCAATGATAGACCCTATAGCTCAGGGTGTGGTTCTTTTTCGATTTTGAATAGCTCGTCGGGGGTCAAGTGAGGTATCGCATTACAGCTGTAGAAAACGAGCGTTGTAGATTGGTCACTCTAATCTTTGGAATACCCGACTTTACTCTTTCTAGAGTTTGAATGTTTTGACTTATTTGGGCGCACGTGATAGTTATTTCAATTTTTTTCTAATTTTCTTTTTTGGGTTCATCTGATTCCGATTAGTTACAGCGGGCCTGAATTTGCAGTTGCAAAATAAGTTAGAGAAAAATGGGGGTTGGGTGGTTCCTAAACAAAACCTAGACGCAGGCGATTCCTAAAAGTACCTGTGCTGATATCGGATGTGGCTGTGTCAGCTTGTTTCTAAGTCAGTGGTGTGAAAAAGATTGATGTAAATTTAGATAATACGCGAGTGGATTCCAAAGGCTCAAAAACGGGAAACCAGCAATCAAGGTCACGCATTTCACATCTGTTCCCCCAAGAGGCCACTGAAGTTCCTGGATCACCTGTATCTATGGACCGTCCTTTGCCCAAGGCTTGGAACACCGATAAAGTTATGTCGTTCGAAAGAATATTGTCTGCTGTAGGTAGTGCAGATGGTGCTTTGCCACAAGCCGCGTCGAGCTGGAAGGCCAATTTGAATGAGGGAACTGTAGGTACCTTGGACAGGAGCTTCTTTGACACTGCCATACCTAGAGCATTGGTTCCTGGTCATATGAGGGCTTCAAATGAGGAAAGCTCTGCATCTTGGAGTAGCATGCCACATGTTGTTCGAAGGCAACAAGACCAAGGAAGGCCAGCGCCAGACCCATTATCGATGTACAGTGATCCGACTAGAATGCTGTCCCGCGACTTACAACTGAGCTCTCACCAGTTGATGCAACAACAAGCAGAGGCGTTGCGTTATGCTCAGAGATTGCAGCAGGAACAGATTGCAGTGACATTAGCACAGCAAAAGCTGCTGGATATAGAACGGAACTCGATGTTTTTACAGCCTCGGTTTGCAAATGCTGCAAATACAATGGGAGTAAACAAAAACTTGGAACTGAGGATTCTGCAAGAGCAGTTGAAAATACAACAAGACCAGCAACGTCTGCACAATCCCTTGAATGAGCTATTGCTGAATTTGTCCAACCGTAATGGGCATTTATCGAGTCAATTGCAGGCCCCTGTTAGGATGCGGCAGCCCCCACCTATCCCTGGAGGGATGATGCGGCCGCCCCTACGCCTCCCACCAGGAATGTCGCCGGCCATGCAAAACATGTTCCGGAGGAAATTAGCCGGAGCTTTGCAGCATGCTGGAAACTAAAGTTGATGGAACTTATAGGGAACTTAAACTGAGTTGTTGATGAATTTTGTTTGCCATGTTTTGTACCAAACGAAAAAATCTGAAGGGTTGCCGAAATGAATATGTACTAGTTTAGTTCTATTTAAAAAAGATTTTCGTTGTGGTTTCTTTGTTCGCTAAATTGTATCAAACAATTAACAAACGGTGCTGTTTGTCTGATGAAACTTTAGTTTAGAGTGAAAATCTTTATTTTTTGTTTATTTCAGGCACTGGTGACGCTTCAAACCAGTCTGTCTGTCATTCTATGTCCATTCTATGCAGTTTAATCTAATGCTGTACACGATTAATTGCAGCTTTCTGCTCTTTTGTGCAATGTGGCTGAATTTGTTTAGATATGAGTACCGATAAAGACTGATCAATTGATTTAAGTCGTATGAATTTGAATTAACTGATAGTTTGAATTTTGACCTGACTGATTTGGTTCGAATTTGAAACAATACTGGTACAGTTTGAGCTACCTGAGCTCATGTCTTAGTAGTTTTGTTTGATTTTCTATCAAATTTAACCGCTATTAAATTGTTACTTTCAATTCGAACTTTCAGTCTATTAGTTTTCAAATTAAGTCATCTGAGTTCATTTTTGAGGCAAGAAAAATAGCTGTGCACGTTCTATTTTTTTGACCAGTTTTTGCTGCAAAAAAGTTCGTTTGTAGAAGTTCGTTTCTTTTGAAAAACTCAATGATAGACCCTATAGCTCAGGGTGTGGTTCTTTTTCGATTTTGAATAGCTCGTCGGGGGTCAAGTGAGGTATCGCATTACAGCTGTAGAAAACGAGCGTTGTAGATTGGTCACTCTAATCTTTGGAATACCCGACTTTACTCTTTCTAGAGTTTGAATGTTTTGACTTATTTGGGCGCACGTGATAGTTATTTCAATTTTTTTCTAATTTTCTTTTTTGGGTTCATCTGATTCCGATTAGTTACAGCGGGCCTGAATTTGCAGTTGCAAAATAAGTTAAAGAAAAATGGGGGTTGGGTGGTTCCTAAACAAAACCTAGACGCAGGCGATTCCTAAAAGTACCTGTGCTGATATCGGATGTGGCTGTGTCAGCTTGTTTCTAAGTCAATTGTTGAAATTCTTTTTTGATAAAAACGTATTTAGAAAAATCGTTGGGATCTGGTTTATTTTTTGTTTGCAAGACGCTTTGCAAAGTTTCTCAAAAAAACTCATTTTCAAAAAAAGATACCAATGGAAAATCAGCCTATTCCTCTGTGTGCCTATAGTCGACATTTTGCATAACTCACTATCTACAGCCTTCGAAAAACTGGTGGGAATAATTTACCCCAATTTTTGAATTTTTTCCATTTTCTCAAAAACTATCCTCACAAATCTGAGTTTTTGATCTCAGTTGAAATAACGGGTCATAGGAAGCTCATCTGTATACAGGCTACGCCGAAATTTTTTTACAGTAAATGTTATGACCCTCGAAAAAGTCAAATTGTGATTTTTAGAACGTTTTTTTTTCAACTTTCTGGCGTTTCTCGAAAAGTACCCTCTTAATCTGAGTTTTCGATACCAATCGAAAGGTTGGGTTGTAGGAAGCTCTCATGCATATGCTGCTTTGCCCAAGTTTGTTAACACGAAAAGTTATAGCCCTCAAAAATCAAAATGGTGATTTCTTAACCGTATTATAGAACTAATTGAATTTCTCGAAAGCTACTTCCATCCAAATCTGATTTTTTGAATCAATCGAAAGGACGAGTTTCGGGAAGCCCCCCTGCACAAGTCGCTACGCTCAAATCTTTTAAAAAGAACAATTATGACTTTCGAAAAAATCAAAGTTGTAAACTTTTTGATTTTCGAGAAAAGTACCCTCACAAATCAGAGTTAATAATTTTGATAGAACGTAAGGGTAGTAGGAAGCTCCACTGCATAAGCTGCTATGCCCAATTTTTCTAACAAAAATTCGAAAAAGACTTTGATGTCTTGACCATGTGTTTAAACTTTAATTTTTTTTGAAAAATTATTCTCAAACAGTAAGTTTTGGGTTCTATGAATAAAACAGGTTGTGGGAAGCTTCACTGCGCGAGCTGCTTCGCCCACGTTTGTTTAAAAGAGAAAACGTGACCCTCGATATTCAAAATTGTAATACTATGTCTGTTTTTTTTGAAACCTTTGACTTTTCTCAAAAACTAAAATCAAAAATGATGGCATTCAAATTTCTATTAGCAATTTTTTACGTTTCTCAAAAACTAGCTTCTCAAAACTAAAGTTTTGATTTCAATCAAAAGAGCGGATGTGGGAAGCTCACCTGCATAATCTGATAGGCTTCAATTTGGTTACACAAAAGGTTGGGATCCTCGAAAAAATCGAATTTGTAATTTTTTTGACTGTTTTTTTTTAAATGTGTTGAATTTCTCAAAAACAGTTCAGCCATATCTGAGTTTTTGATTCCAATCAAAAGTACAGGCTGAAAGAATCTCTCCTGGATAAGCTAAGCACGTTTTTTTACACGGAAAATTATCGCCCCTGAAAATCAAAATTTTGATAGTTTTTAACGTTTGACTTTCTCGAAAACTAACAGCCCACATCTGAGTTTTTCATTTCAATCGAAAGAACGGGTTGAGGAAGCTTCCCTGCTACGCCAAAATATTTTACACTTTTTGACGTTTCTCGAAAAATATTTTGTGGGAACCTACCCTGCATAATCTGATACGCCTGAATTTGTTTCCACGAAAATTCAGCACCCTAGGAAAAATCGAATTTGTGATTTTTTGACAGTTTTTTTTCAAAATTTTGTGATTTTTGCCAAAATTATTGCCACAAACACATTTTAAAAAATTAATTGAAAGGACGGATAATGGGAAGCTACCCTGCATAAATGGCTACGCCCAAAATTTTAACGTGAAATGTGATGGTTCTCGAAAAAAATCAATATTGTGATTTTTCGATCACTTTGCAAACTTTTTGGTTTTTTTTTGTAAAACTAACCTCCCAAATCATAGATTTTGAGTTCTTTTAAAAACTTACCTCCCAAATCATAGATTTTGAGCTCAATCGAAAACACGGGTTGTGGAAGCTCCCCCGAATAAGCTGCTCTGCCCAAACTTGCTTACACGAATTGTTATGGCCCTCAAAAATCAAAATTGTTGTTTTTTTGATTTTTCTGAAAATTATGTTTTCTCGAAAACTACCGTCACAATTGATTTTAACCGTCACAAAAGCTCCATTGCACAAGCGGCTACGCCGAAATTTTTTTCCAGGAAAAGTTGCGACCCTCAAAAAAGCCGAAATTGTACTTTTCTGACAGTTTTTTGAAACTTTATGACGTTTTTCAAAAACTAACCTCACATATCTAAGTTTTGCCTTTACACGGAAATTTCAGATCCTCGAAATCATCAATTGTGCTTTCATGACCGTTTTTTGAAACTTTTTGATTTTTTTGGAAAAACTACCCTCTTAAACACTTTTTTTTACATTGAACGGATGAGTGGTAGGAAACTCCCTTGTCTGAACAGGGAGTTAAGCAACGCTTACATGAAAAATTATGACCCTCCAAAAAATTGATATTGTTATTTTTTGACCTTTCTTCAAATTTTGTTGCTTTTTTGAAAACCACCCTCGCAAATCTTAGATTTTAGGTTCAATAGATAAAATTGTTTGTGGAAACTGCGCTGCATAAGCTGCTACGCAAAATTTTTCTTTCTCAAAAATTCATGATCCTCAAAGTACTATTTTATTTTATATTCGACTAGGCTTTCGAACTTTTTAGCTTTTTTAAAAACTATTCTCTCAAGCCGTAGATGTTGGCTCTATGAACGAAACGGGTTTTGGCAAGCTTGCCTGCTTGAGCTGCTTCGCCCAAAAAGTGAAATTGTGACACTGAAAAATTAAAATTGTGATACTTTGTGCGTTTGCTAAAACCTATGATTTATCTCCAATCCTACCATCCCAAATGGTTTTAATTGGAAGATTGGCTTCTGGGAAGCTTCCTTGTGTGAACTGCTTCGCCCAAAAAGAGAAAATATGACCCTGAAAAAAATTGTGATATTTTGTCCGTATTTTGAAACCTATGACTACTCGAAAATTACGATGACATTTGACATTTCGCAAAAGCAAAGCTCCTAAAAAAGGAAATTTGTGACTTCCATCAAAAAGACGGGTTTTGGTAAGCTCCCCTGCATGATCTGATAAGCTTGAACTTCTTTACACCATAAGATACGACCCTCGAAAAAAAATTCAAATGTCTGCGTCTCTTCTTTTTAGCACAATCTACCCCCCAACACAATTTTCAAAAACTTAATTTGAAAGTACGGTTAGTGGTTTCTCAATTTTAATAGTGGGTTCACAATTTTAAAAAACCTAAATTGAAAGTACGGTTAGTAATTGTTATTTTTTGACTACATTTTTTTTCATCGGAAAAAAAATCTCCCTTCTATCGAAAACTAAATTTCCAAAGTGTTTGATGTCATTAGAAAAAACAAGTTGTGGCAAGCTTCCCTGCACAATTTGATACGCCTGAATTTAGTTACACGAAGTGTTCTGACTGTCGAAAAAAAAGTTTGCGAAAACTACCCTTCTAAACAGAGCTTCTAATTCTAATTGAAGAACGAATGGTGAGAAGCTCCCCTGTCTTAACGGCTACGCCCGAAAGTTTTATACGAAAAGATTTGAACCTCCAAAAATCTCATTATTTTAATTTTTTGACCGTTTTTTGATTTTTTTCTTACATAACTACAAACAAAACTACGCGAATTTTTTTTTTGGAAATTCTAATTAGACAGTCCTCAAAAATGAAAGAAATAATTTTTAAATGAGATATTTTGCTGTCTTTAAATAAACGTCGATCTTTGCATTGCATTGAGTATAAGCAATGAAGCAAGCCCATTGCAGCTAAAGCCGCTCTAAAAAGGACATCTTTATCTCCAATTGAAAACTTGAAGGGCTGGCTGGTAGGAAAGAAGGACAGACGGATAGCTAGGTCTACCGAGGATTCGATCGCTGTATGAATGGACGAAACGATGAATGGCTGGTTGTATCAAAAGCTGATTGGATGGATGGATAGCTGAAGGGCTGAACAGTTGAATGGAAGGTCATGCGCGTAAGTGCTTAGATAGCCGGATGACAGGATCGATCAGACTGATGGATGGCTGGTTGGCTAGATGGATGGATGGCTTAATAGTTGGAGGGTTAGCTAGATGATTGAACGGATCGATAGATGCAGAGATGGCTGAATCTTTGGTTTGATGGCTGGATCGCTGGTTTGATGGCTGGATAGAAAAAGGGTTAAAATGATGTTTGGATAGTATAATATGAACAAAAAGTAAAGTAGTTAAGCTGAAAGTAAATTAGTTTTAAAAAAGCAAAGTTATTGAGAACAATTTAGTGTAAATCAATGTAAAGTATTTAAAGCAGAGTAAAATTGAATCGAGTAAAAAATTGTACTGTGAATTAACTGAAAAAAAAGTTAATCAAATAAAGTAAAATTGCATGCTGTTTTGTCCGTGTGTCTGTGTGTTAGTTTGTGTGTATGTTTGTATGAGCGAAGTTCATTTTTCCCTTCAAATAGTATTTATGTAATTACGTAAGTTTTTCATGAAATATGAGTGAGAGTATGTTAATTGAAGTAAATTAAGGTTAAAACGTATAAGAAAAATAAGTGAAGCAAGAAAATAAATAAAGAAGTAAAGCAATGTAAGTTGAGAAAACGTTGGAAAAAGTAAAAAAGAAGTAACATACAAGGGTTTAGTAATGTTGAGTAATTTAACTAATTAGGAAGCAAACAAGAGTAAATAAAAGGAAGTAAGCTGTGAGTAAGTAAGTAAGTAAGAATAGGTAGGTAAGCAAACAAGCAAGCAGGCAACCACTAAGCATTTGAGTGCTTCGAATCAATGCTATCTAAACCGTGAAACCATTGTCAAGGCTATTAACTACAAAGAGATTGATGAAAAAATGTTGATAGGTCTCAACATTCCAATTGATCACCTGGCAAAATTAGACATAAATTTATTGTAGATCGATGGTTTGTAGATAGATGGTGGTGTGCAAATGACAGAGCTCGAGATTGCCAGTGTTCAAAAAGTAACTGCATTATATTGTGCAGCGTAAAATATTCACAGATGGTTTATCGGTTTTTTCAAAGTGATGACTAGACATAGAACAATTTCACTCAAATGGCCCGTAAAGCTGTTGTTATAGCTCCAGGGCAACATATAACTGTACGTTGGACACTCTTGATTAATTCATGTTTTAATCCGGATGCATCAAGCAAAATAACGTGCAATCGTAACAACTTGGAGTCGTTCAAATATCTGTTCAAGGACTAGTTAGTAAAACCAATCAAGCCGCCATACGATCTCATCCTAATTAAAACGTCGTTTTCAAGGTTATTAGACCTAATAAAAGAAAACAATTTTATTTCAAATTGGTTTTCTGGTTAGAACTGTCCTGATAAGTTTGTTTTTAGGACGTACGTATACATTTCTTGAATTGTTTCCAAATCAATCAGCGAAACTCGGTTTTTTTCTAATTTCACTGTTTTTCAAACACAACTTTTGTTTTTCAAAAAATGCGCCAAGTTATTTTTAAACACTTTAGTTATTTTTTCCATCTTTATTTCCGCTTTTTTTGTCCCCTCTTCCCAATCAAAACTTCTGTTCCACTCTCAAGAAACACAACATAACTTTCTTCTCCGGTTTTGAAACTTTGAAACTTTTGTGTGCCTGAAAACCCTGTTATATGTAAAAGTTCTTTATCAATATCTTCAGTACACCAAGTTCCCTCTAATTTCATTTTTCTTAATTCAAAATATGACAATTTGCTTTTTGCTATAACTTTGCGCAGAAACGGCTGCCGCCTTTTGAGAGTGATTTCAATTTACTTCTTTTTCACCCTAGAATATAGCACAATTTGAGGAAATAAATTACTGTTGCCAACAGTTCAGCCACGCTGCCAAAACTGCCACAAAATTTTTTCATTTACGATTGAACTCCGCTCGATTTTCACTAACAGTTTTTAACTAAGTCGAAAGTTTATTTTATTGCTACAAAAACACCAATTATTTTGATTTATATAATTAACCAAGACCAATGAAAAAAGACTCCAAAAGTCTGCGCCGCTGGCTAGTTTTTGGAAAATCAGGCCAAAAAAGACGTTTTAGGGTGTTTTTAGAAACAGTTGACCAAAAAAACCGTGATTTTTTCTCGCGGCTCTTTCCTCAAACTTATTATACTTTGGGGCCAAAGGCGCCTTCATTAAAATTTTAGGGACAGTCAGTCAAAATGGATATTTCAAAATAGTACAAGGGGTGCCTTTGGGTTGTCATGGGGTCGAAACCCGGGGGTGAGGGGGTCGGCAGGGAGTTTAACCCAAAGATCACAAACAGACCAGCTTATCTCTTGATTTTATTAACCAGACCGAAAATGTTAACTTGACAAAAAAGGTAGGTTGCAAAAACGAAAACAAGCTCTTATTTCATCTCAGAAAACTCCTTGATAATCTCCAGTTGTTTGGGCGTTTTTTTTTTTCATCATGATAATAAAAATTTAAAATGAAAAAATAAACAGTCATTGTACAAACAAAAAGTCATTTGATTTTCAAGTTTGATTTGAAATGAGCTATAAACCTTTATTTTTGTGTTTATTTATAAATTGGTTAACTTTTTCATCGTTTGTTGCATAATTCAGGACAAATCAGCTCGGCATGTAAAATAATCATGATGGTTGTTTCAATCAAGGCACCCAGTGATTATAACGATTCTAAAATCATTAACTCTTTTAATAAATTTTCATCCGCAATCTATTTTGTAAGTTTTAAGTCTTTAGTTTTCTCAATTTATTGGTAGTGCAAGATTGTTTCATGAAAGCTCTATCGGTTCATCCACGTTTGTGTTGTATGGAGTTTTTTTTGTGTCAATCGAACTAATTGAAAACTAGTGGCTATTAGTTCAGCTTCAGTTGGTTTCTTCTGGCTCACACAGACATAGTCTCACGGGTACTCCGCATCTCAGTGCACATGTCTTGAACTTGGAGTAGCTATCCACTCGGCCAAATTCCAACACCTAGATATCAAACTCCCAACACGTCATTCTTTTTTTTTGAAAAATTGACATCTTTGCTTTAAGAAAACTGCGCGTTCGGTTTGACTTAAAATTCCCAATTCTGGACCGGCGCCACTTAAAAAACAACGCGGCTAGTGGGACAAAATAAAAAACCCGAGTTGTTTTCTTGGTTTGGTACCAAATTTTTTAATCAGTCGCGTCGCCCCATGAGGTGTCATCGCACCACCAGTCATTTTTTACATCGCAGTGCCAGCCTTTTTTAAGTCGCACTGCGGCTCAAAGTTTTATTATTAAATCGAGAAAATCGAGAAACTTTTTTGAATTACAAACTAAAAAACTGTACTTATAAAAACTGGCGGCGCAATTTAAGAAAAAAACTTTGGCAATGTGACTTTCAAAAAGACATTGGCGACACAATTAAAAAAAATAGCGGCGCGGCTTGTGAAAATAGTGCTGAGGCAAATCAAGAAAACAATCTGGCGGCGCAACTGTAAAAAAACTGGTGACGTCACTATAAATGAGGGTGGTGTCGCGACTTAGAAAGAAAAAACTGGCGACACGAGTGAAAAAAGACCAACGGCCCGACTTAAACAAACTTGGGGTGCGACTAAAAAGAAGCTATGGCACGATTTAAGAAAAAATAGATAATTCTGGACTTAAGAAAAGTCTGGCGACGAGACCAAAGAAAACCCGGCATTGAAAGTAAGCGATAAAAAAGTGAAAAAAAACAGCGATCCCCATCGATGAGTTATCGATGTTCTTTGCCACAATAGCAACTTTATCGATAAATTATCGCTAATATGGCTTATTTTCAGCGATGAAACAGCGATAAAAAAGCTATCAAATTGAGCAAAAATTGTGCTCTAAGAGAGGTTTAATCCAGTAACCTACCAATGTTTTGACTTGTATGGTACCTCTGTGCTATCATTCTCTAACGTAATTATAGTTAAAGGGCTTATCAACTAAATCTCTAATTTGAAAGCTACTAGAATGAGTTAAAATTTTTTTAAAATTTAGCGATGATTTTCTACGGAATTATTACTGAAATAGCTCTGAAAAATTGCAGGTTTATCTATGCAACAATCTCTGAAATATACATGAATCAGTGCTGGAAAATAGCGATCACTGAGATATTACAGAAAAGCGATAATAAATGGTGGGTCTTAAACCCCGGAAGGCTGGTGACGCAACTGGAAACAAAAGCTGGTGGCGTGACTTAAAAGGCATTGCGTTTTTGGAAAGGAACTGGCGGCGCAACTGAAAAATTGACTGGCGCTGCAACTTAAAAAAAAGCGGCTCGACTAAAAAAAAGTTGGCGGTGCGACTTGAAAAAAAAAACTAGCGGCGCGAATAAAAATATGCTGGTGATGCAATTGAAAAAAAAAACAGATGGCGCCACGACTTAAGAAGGGACTGGAATCACTATTAAAAAAAAACTGGCGGCACAATTGAAAAAACTGGCGGTGCGAATTGAGAAAAAGCTGATGGCGTAACTAAAAAGAAAGCTGGCGGCGCGACTTGAAAAAAAACTAGCGGCGCGAATAAAAATATGCCGGTGATGCAATTGAAAAAAAAACAGATGGCGCCACGACTTAAGAAGGGACTGGAATCACTATTAAAAAAAGGCGGCCCAATTGAAAAGACTGGCGGTGCGAATTAAATAAAAGCTGATGGCGTAACTAAAGAGAAAACTGGCGGCGCGACTTGAAAAAAAAAGTAGCGGCGCGAATAAAAATATGCTGGTGATGCAATTGAAAAAAAAACAGATGGCGCCACGACTTAAGAAGGGACTGGAATCACTATTCAAAAAAAATGGTGACCCAATTGAAAAGACTGGCGGTGCGAAATAAGAAAAAGCTGATGGCGTAACTAAAGAAAAAGCTGGCGGCGCGACTTGAAAAAAAAGTAGCGGCGCGAATAAAATTATGCTGGTGATGCAATTGAAAAAAAAAACAGATGGCGCCACGACTTAAGAAGGGACTGGAATCACTATTCAAAAAAAAAACTGGTGGCCCAATTGAAAAGACTGGCGGTGCGAATTAAGAAAAAGCTGATGGCGTAACTAAAGAGAAAGCTGGCGGCGCGACTTGAAAAAAAAACTAGCGGCGCGAATAAAAATATGCTGGTGATGCAATTGAAAAAAAAACAGATGGCGCTACGACTTAAGAAGGGACTGGAATCACTATTCAAAAAAAATGGTGACCCAATTGAAAAAACTGGCGGTGCGAAAAAAGAAAAAGCTGATGGCGTAACTAAAGAAAAAGCTGGCGGCGCGACTTGAAAAAAAAGTAGCGGCGCGAATAAAATTATGCTGGTGATGCAATTGAAAAAAAAACAGATGGCGCCACGACTTAAGAAGGGACTGGAATCACTATTCAAAAAAAAAACTGGTGGCCCAATTGAAAAGACTGGCGGTGCGAATTAAGAAAAAGCTGATGGCGTAACTAAAGAGAAAGCTGGCGGCGCGACTTGAAAAAAAAACTAGCGGCGCGAATAAAAATATGCTGGTGATGCAATTGAAAAAAAAAAACAGATGGCGCCACGACTTAAGAAGGGACTGGAATCACTAATCAAAAAAAAAAACTGGTGGCCCAATTGAAAAGACTGGCGGTGCGAATTAAGAAAAAGCTGATGGCGTAACTAAAGAAAAAGCTGGCGGCGCGACTTGAAAAAAAAGTAGCGGCGCGAATAAAATTATGCTGGTGATGCAATAGAAAAAAAAACAGATGGCGCCACGACTTAAGAAGGGACTGGAATCACTATTCAAAAAAAAAACTGGTGGCCCAATTGAAAAGACTGGCGGTGCGAATTAAGAAAAAGCTGATGGCGTAACTAAAGAAAAAGCTGGCGGCGCGACTTGAAAAAAAAACTAGCGGCGCGAATAAAAATATGCTGGTGATGCAATTGAAAAAAAACAGATGGCGCCACGACTTAAGAAGGGACTGGAATCACTATTCAAAAAAAAAAAACTGGTGGCCCAATTGAAAAGACTGGCGGTGCGAATTAAGAAAAAGCTGATGGCGTAAGTAAAGAAAAAGCTGGCGGCGCGACTTGAAAAAAAAGTAGCGGCGCGAATAAAATTATGCTGGTGATGCAATTGAAAAAAAAAAACAGATGGCGCCACGACTTAAGAAGGGACTGGAATCACTATTCAAAAAAAAAACTGGTGGCCCAATTGAAAAGACTGGCGGTGCGAATAAAGAAAAAGCTGATGGCGTAACCAAAGAGAAAACTGGCGCGCGACTTGAAAAAAGACGGCAATGAGACTAAATAATAGACTTTCAAAAAAGTGATTTCAAAAAGTGATTTCAAAAAAAAACTGATGACTCAGCTGAAGAAAAAACGGGCGATTTGAAAATAGTCCGGCAGTGCCACTTAGGAAAATACTGGCGGTGCGACTTTGAAAAGACTGACAAGGCGTCTAATATCACAGCTGGATGCGCAATTGAATGAAAAAAAAATGGTGGTGCGACTTACAAGGCCTTTTTTGAGTCACGGACCTCAACCCGGAAGGTTTCATTTTCATTTACATTTAAACTTTTGTCGAAAAATTCCAAGAAAACTTTATTGGAATCCCAACTGCCAATTTACGCAAACAAGGCGTCAAATTGTTGTAAGTTTAAAATTTAACCCGTTTTTCAAATAAAATGAGCTGTTTTCTGCGTCATATGTTTATGGATTTTTTATAATTTTGTTTCCCTGTGTTAAAACAAAAAGAAAAACTCATTGTAAGCTTCGAAAAATTTGCAATCGCTTTTGGTAGTGTGCTGAATTTGAAAATCCGCTTTAAGCCTACCTTGAAGTTTTCGATGGTCCCTGGATAACTGCTGGATGCAGTGACTTCGAACAACACTGGCACTCCTTGCGGTGCAAACGTGGATATCTCCAACACGCCAGAGTAGAGATAGCTGTTGCTGTTTCCGGAGATTGTTTTTCGTACTTTTTGAGACCAGGCAAATTTGCGGTACCCTTATTACACATGTGACATTGGAGCAGCAAAAAATGAGGGTTTATGAACTGATACAGGCTCCAACTTCCCCATTTAGAACCGACGTAAATACAAAAAAAACATGCACTTGGAGCAAAAAGTTTTTGAGGTGTGTGAAATTTATCCACCAATTGAAAAGGGAAAACGACAATTCGCAGAAGTTTCAAGTCATTTTTAACATTAATGATTACTTTTTTTCACATGATAGACCAAAAAAGAGAGTACCAGAAGCAACAAAAAGACGACAGCTCGGCCAGAAAAAATTTAAAGTTGAAAAAATTCTCTAGATAAATAACAGAATTGTGAAAAAACGCTGAAAAAGATGAACCTTCGATTCTTTTGTTCGATACTTCGATCGATAGTTTTTTGATTGACGTGAAATCAATTATGAACGCAATAATTTTCATAATAATTTTCCAACCAAAAAAAACAATCGCGACTTAAACTCTTCATGAATAACTTCGCTCGTTAACGCTGATTCGACCTCTCAATTGAAAAAAAAAGGTTATATCGTTGAATTTTTTGTTGTCTCTAGTTTTACTGAATCAAGAGTTAGTGATTAATGTGACATTCGACCAGAATAGCCAAAATGCAATTTATGCAGACTTCGAATTTTTAGCAGTAAGCCTTCCGGATTGATGATTATTAAGAATTAAGAACGTTATTGGAACGACTGGCCAAACGATGAGGGCTAGAATATTCTGGTATTTTAAAATTTCAAAAATTCGAATTATGACGTCATATTTCTGAGAAACGTCAGAAACGGCCATTTTGACTAAAACGAGAAAGAAAAACAGAACAACGTTAGCTGCGCTAGCAACAACAACAAAATTAAGATCGGGAAACAACAACGAAATACAGAGTAACAGAGAACACTCCGAGTTGCAACTATTGTGCTGCTACAATAGTTGCAAGGCCGTTGCGAGCAACGGTGAAGGGTGAAGGACGGCCTTCCGGATTAAGAGGAAATCAGGATTAGCGAGCTTGATCCAGCGGATTCATCAATCCGGAAGGGTAAAGGAACTGAAACTTTTATCCTGTTACATGAACTTTTAGCTTCCTGTCATGTCCTGACTTGAATTTAATTGATATCTGGATTCATTTTGATAAGGATGAGAAGCTAGGAGTTGGGGGAAAGGGTTGATCCATCTTCGATGGAGATGATGATTTTTATCTACTGAACAAAAACAATAGTAATATGATAAATAGTAATAGCCCTGTTTTTAGGAGTGACCTCGTGGTCTGGGGATACTGAGACCCAGCCATGAGCTCACTATTTGCATGTAATTAAGTTAATTTGAGCATTCTGGTCGAAGCCGGAGAACAGTAACATTTTTGTCGACCCGATGTTGGGAAAGAACACCGAAAAGTACTGGCTTGGTAGAGACGGTGAAAAGCATGCAAAGCTCTGTTTAGACGTTAGCCAGTCGTCTTAAGACTTAGTTTTGTTTTCCGTCGATATGTATCTTCCGGGCGAATGTTACATGTATGTTTTTATGGCGCTCCTGGGTGTTATTCTTTTTTAACATCATGACCGGCAGAACCGTTAACGAGCACTCCGCGCCGAGCGGATACTCACATTAACGCCCTTAATAGGCCTAAACCGCCGGGGCGGAAGGGTAGTTCGGAACGCGGAAGCCTTCCGGATTACCGTGAATAGTTTTTTAACTTAGTTAAGACCGAAAATTCACGAACCAGGAAGGGTGGGGGAATTCGCGGTCCCGTCATCTCCTGAATATTTTTGTGACCAAAAACACTTAAAGATATAAATAAAACCAAACAAAAAGTAGTATAGTAACAAAGAAAAACAAAAAACACAAAAAATAACCGAAAAAACCAAAAACAGTAAAAAAGTAAAAATTCAGTAGAAATCATCCCCCCAGACAAGATGTGATCCGACCCCCCCGTTTGTTGTTGATAGATATATTGTTGTTAAAGGCATTTATATCAGTCAGGATCGTTACGTTCAGTTTTGTAGCCCGTTTGTGAGGCTTGTACTGTAGGGTTATTTGAGCATTTAAGCACGTTAATGATAAATTGCGCTCAATCCGGAGGGGTCAGCTGATTTGCGCTCAATTCGGAAGGGTCTTGGGAGAAGACTGATCCGGCAAGCAGTACAAGGAGCAACAAGAAGAGGCTCAACGATGACAACAAATCGACTGTTGGGTATCGTTAACAAATTTTGTATCCCTTTTGGTACAAAAATTAAGATAGTAATCTGTGGGGGGCTCGACAGTGCTGCACTGTAGTGACCCTTCACCGAACTGCGAATATCTGAGTTAAGCACCTTAATTCGGATATTAAACAAACCCGGAGGGGTATAGTATTATTAATATTATTACTTATATAGCCTATATTAATAGTCTTATATCGTTTTTCAGTCAAAAACAACGAAAACAGACCGGTTTTTAGGGTCAAAATTGCGATATTTTGATCCCCCCACAACTCGCGATTTTTGAGATATCGATATTTTTGAAACGGAAAAAAGCGCTAAGTTAGTGTGTTACATCGTAACTGCACTACCATAATTGATAGAACCGGTTAAGTTAAGTTCGAAAGTGGTTGGAACTATTTTGGTACCGAAAACTGAAATTTCGTGATTTTTGAGAAAACGGAACACTATAAATTTAGAAAATTTTTTGAAATTTTTGAGTTACGACAGTAAAAATAGTTGTTCGGACAACGTCCACTAGTGAATCTACGAGTTTTAAAACCCGCTACCCGAAAACCTTCCGGGTTGCAGAGAAATCGAACATAACGTGTTTGATTTGGTGGATTCATCAATCCGGAGGGGTACAGGTAGCATAGTTTTTCGCAAAATTTTTCTACAAAAGCGTTTTAGATCGGGTCTTTTGCATTGAAATAGAAGAGTATAGGCCTCCTGAGGTCGGATCAAAAATTTTCAGGTCGAAAGGACCAGATTTGCGGAAAAAGTTAGGCGGAACCTATAAGAGAGAAAATTTTTGAGTTTGGAAAAAAGACGTTTTGGTTAATAACTTTGGAACTACTGAGCATATCGAGTTGATCTTGGTACCAATAGATCAGAAATTAGCTGAGGTTACTGATAGGGTCAGAAATTTTTCGGAAAAACAAGCGTGAAAATTTTTGAGATTGTTTTTAGCAAATTCCTCAATTTGGAGGGGTACACCCTTCACGTTTTACAAAAAATTTTAGAAGAGCCCTTATACCCCTACCAAAAGGTAATAGCGGTTGAATAAAGTAACTTTAGGCCGTTCTAGACGAAAAGGGAGGGCTAAAGGCACAGCAAAAGCTTAATCGAGCCGAAGTTAGGCGAGTAATAAGACCCTTCACCGTTAGTGTGAATTGTCAAATAGGAGGCTTAACTTCAATCCGGAAGGGTCTAGGAAGGTAGTACATACCCTTCCCAGTTAATTGAAAGAGCATAATTGCATCGGAGAACGTATCCGGAGGGGTATAGGTTGAAAAAAGGAAATCTCCGAAAAGCTACTTTTACAAAACCGGAGGGCTCCCAATCCGGAGGGGTCAAAGTTTTTTCAAGTTAGGAGGGGTCCGAATCCGGAGGGGTCTTATAGTTGCTAATTCGGAGGGGTCCAAATCCGGAGGGGTCTTGTATTAACCAACTCAGAGGGGTCCAAATCCGGAGGGGTCTAGATTCTATTAGTCCGGAAGGGTCCTATTTGTGCCAATCCGGAGGGGTATTATTTTATTAAGGACTTAGGTAGACGAAAGAAAGACTAAAAAAAGAGAGGTATTAGGTTATTAACACACAGGCTAGGTATCAGTGACTGCACTGGTAACTTGCCTTTCAATAAGAACCAGACTAATACAAAGCAGGTCCGAACTCGGATATTCACGACAATAAGTCTAAATTAAAAAGAGCGTGATTCATTGGTGTGGATTGTAACATAATACGTTTTTGGGAAAAATGACTGCCCTGAGGATTTTAGTAGGTCTAGCTCGGGCAGTCCGAAGGCAGATAGGTAACACAGTACTCGGTGGGTGCAATAGACGCCCACTTGAGAAAATTACTGCCTTCAAAGTTTTGTCTGTTTGGTGCAGCACCGAGCAGGGAAAGCTTTCTCTTTAAAAGACAGGTTCGACTATTGTACTGCGACCGACTACGAGTACAAGACACATACGTTTTTTTTATATATATACATTCATATTGTGTCGATATATATTTTTTGTTTTTGATTTTAAATCAACGTAAACTGTGCTTGATTGGGTAGTGAATACACTATCTTTTAAATTGACTGATAACTTCATTTTGTGCTAGTTTTCAAATCTTACGACCGATAATCGGTTAGTGTGAATAAATTTTATACAAACTGTACTCTGATAACATACAGGGATTCGTGGTCACTATTTAATAGAATCTTGTGAAATTTATTGTGTTGTGTCATTATTATTGTTAATAAAACTATAAGGTAATGGTTGAACTTAGCAATTGGTTAAGGCAACTTAGCACTTAGATAAGGCAACTTAGCAATTGAGTTAAGAGTTTAGGCATCAGAAAGTAACAAATAGAGAATGAGTCTAGACAAGTCAAGGATACCAAAACGAGGTAATAGCTCTAGGAAATTCATACCTGAAAAGCAAAGAAAAACGATGACCGATCCTTTTGTGGATTGGATCAAGCGATCCCGGTCTGATAAAAGGGGGACGGTTCCAGGCAGAATGGTTGAAACGAGAAGTCAGAAGACCTCAGAAGAGCGAAGAGAACTGTTAGAAGTGGAGGTCAATACAGACCATACCATGAATGACAACCAGGAAGTAAATGGACTGGAAGGGAGAGGCAGAAGGCTGGCGAGTGAATCTACCCCGGTAGAACAAGGCCATGATTTTGCCACTTCCACCGGGACATTGGATCGAGAAGAGATGTCGGAACTGTCCGACATCTCTACTGAAGTAGCGGCAACTAGAAGATCTCCGACAGACAACACTATGATGGCAAGCGGAACTGGGAAACAAACAACGTCATCATCGTTCTCAGAAAGAATGAAGAACACCTTCGGAAACATCTTTCCATTCAGCATGGGAGGAGGAGCAGGAAACGACGGTGAGTCCCAGGAGGAAGAGGATGAAGAGGAGCAAGGGGACTTTGGATCTCAAGTCAGCCTCAATAGTTCGATCCAGGAGAGTGAGGCACATGTCGGAAGAGAGACTGGAATCATGGACAAATTTGGTGTAGTGACAACGATAAGCAAAGAGGCAAACACACCGGGCCAGTCAAAAGACTTCGCGATTAGGGCAAGTTCGGAGCCACAACCTGGAGAGAGTAGAACCAGAGGGCTCGGCAACGCGTTAATGGATCCTGAAATAAATAATGAAAAGACGTTGAAGCAGAGAGTCAAGACCCGGATCTCGACAAGCACGAAGTTACCTGGGACCGACAGGGTTACACCACCACTAGTGACGCCACTCGTGGATAACGGGGCAGCACTAGAGGAAGCCTTAAACAACATAGTGGACAGCTTAGGAGAACAAAATGAGCAGATGTCAATAAGGATGAGTGAACTAGAAAGAGCAGTTCACATTGAAAGAGAAAGTCTGCGGGAAGAAATAAACCGCAACAGACAAGAAGTTGGCAGGAGCGAAAAACGCTTGAAAGAAAGAACGGACGAACATATGACGAGGAACTTGTCGCGAATGACAAGAGAGGCGGAACAGAGGGAGTTACGCTTAAGAGCCGACATGGAGAAGTTAAGAATTCAGCAAGAGCAGTCTCTTGGGACTCTTGACACAAAGATAGACGCGATGATGGAGAGGCGAACTCAGGCTATCATGGATAGGTTGGACGGGCTACTAAGCAGCAAGAGTGGACCAAAAGAA
Organism: Symsagittifera roscoffensis; assembly: GCF_963678635.1. Taxonomy (NCBI): domain Eukaryota; kingdom Metazoa; phylum Xenacoelomorpha; order Acoela; family Convolutidae; genus Symsagittifera; species Symsagittifera roscoffensis. Next base: position 852,714 of record NC_087069.1, read on the forward strand.
GGAGAGCCGCACTCGGGAGGTCCCAGCAGGGAACCGAGGGTGAACTTCAATGAACATCAAAGGAGGAAGACGCATGGACCCACTAGAGGCAGGGGCAGTTCATCAGGCTATGCCACAAGGGGTAATACAGCATGGGGCCCGAACAGTAGAGCAAGTTCAACGGAGAACAGACAAACCTCTAACGAACGACCAACGCAAAGCACACATGCGACTGGGAGAAGTGATTCCGGCAACAGGGGGCATGCAAGCCCGAGGAGGAGTCATGTGGGCCAAGCGGGAAGCGCTCACGGAGATTCGGATTGCAGGGATGCATCGCACACAGAGCCTTCGACGAGGTGTGAGGACACTCAAGCGGGACACTCAAGGGATGCTACGGCAATGGCCACAGCATTTGAACCCCTGAACAGGTCTTTGGAGACATTCCTGACGAGGTTATCTAGAACCAATGAACGCAGTGAGAAGTCCAGAAGAGTCTTTAAGAGGCCAAGATGCTACAAAGACGAATCTGATGGCTGTATTGATACCTGGATAGAGGTAATGAAGCTGCATTTCGAGGAAGAGGACTTGTCGGAGAGACAGGAATGCAGCGCGCTCACCAGCAACTTAGAAGGGACAGCCCTGAACTGTGTCATGGCCAAGAAACAGTATCAACGTGACACTGCTGAGAAAATCTTCGAAATCTTGTTAAACCGTTTCGGATCAGGGGTGCAGGGGCACCAGGCGATGATGCGCTTCGAGAAACGGAGGCAACGAGAAGATGAAACCATAGACAAATTTCTCGATGATTTGGAAATGCTGAGAAGACGCAGCCAACCGGATGAGTCAAACCGAAGGATGAACCTGGCCGTAGCCTCAAAATTCATCGATGGTGTGAAAAATGATGAACTTCGTACGATGCTAGCAACGCATTACACACCACTATCAACTAATGCGCCAACACCGGAGGAGTTGAGGCTCAAATCAAAGGAGTATCTTTTGTTGAAACCTCCTTCGAGATCTGGACATTACAAGAACAATTATGGAAATTTTAACAACGGACCAGCAAACCAAGGGAACAATTGGTACAAACCGAGGGATGATATGGACAAGAGACGCTCTTGTGCTAATTGCAGTTCAACAGACCATCATGTGTCAGCATGCCCAGCTTACAAACAAGGCATGAAAGCAATAGGCTTTAGCCTCGAGGACGAAGATGCGTCAGAGTTGGACCATGAGGATTTCATGAGAGGAGTAATTGCGAAATTCGGCCCGAGGTGTTTCTTTTGCAACTTGGAAGGTCATTTTAAATCAGATTGTCCGCAATTCTGGGATGCAGTGGCAGACATCAAGCATCCAAGACATGAAGAAGCTTTGTCAGGAGTGAAAGCCAGCAAGGCTCGACTTTTGAGTGAAGCGGAGGCACGCAGAAAGGATAAACCTCAAGAGCTGGCGGCAAAGAAAATGCAAGCGGTAACAGGGGAGACACGTGAGCAGGAACCGGCAACTGCGGCTGAGGACTTCAAGATCGATTATAAGGCAGCCGCAAGGGATGCTCTAAATAGAGTACAACAGGAATTGGTGACGAAAGAGATCGAACAAAAAGTGAAACTTGAACTGGAAAATGAGAAGCTTCAGGAGCGACTGAATACCTTCGAAGCAACGGAGTTCGAAGAGACGAAAACACCAAGCAGTTTAGACATGAAACTTAAAGTGATCTCCGGTAAGAGGTTCGGCATGGTGCCGCAGGGAAATAAGATACAGTCGATAATCTCAGTGGCTGGACACCAGGTAATAAGAAATCTGAGTGAACCATCAGAGTTCACTTTAATGCATTTGGACACATATGCAGATTATCTGAGGCAGGTGGAGCCACGCACCGAGTCGAGAGCTGTGCGAGCACTACTAACGACGGGTGGCCCTCGCATGAAGAAACTTCATGGACGCTACATGGAGGTCTATGGGCCGTATCAAATAATGTTGAACGTGGATGGAATCAGTATCTAAACCAGGACTTATATAACAACAGATGATGACCAAATGGGGCAGATCTATTTGGGTGAATATGAACTCAAAGTCCGCAGGATGGGCCATGACGCCATGATGGAACAAGACGCGGTACACATTGGATATGAAGCAGATGTGACAGCACATCTGCTCGACACCAACGGAGCAAAAATCGGAGTCACAGGGCTTCTGGACACAGGAGCGGTGGTGAGTGTGATGCCGATAAAGACTTGGGAAAGAATGGGCTTCACGCGGGAAGATCTGATTCCTACGAATCTCCGACTGGCCGCCGCAAATCGAGGAGCTATCTACGTAGCCGGAAGAACACCGATAACGGTCCTTCACATGGGAGGACGAGACCTTTGGATGAGCTTCCTGGTGGTAGAGATACTGGACGACGCCGACCAATTCATCTTGGGCAGAGACTTTGTCAGGAATTTTGACGTGATGATTGACTTGAACAACGGTCTAATACGGATTAGAAACCCGGACCGAAAGTATGTTAAGAGACCAATTAATAGGATAATAACAGACGAAAATAAGGTACCAGTTTTTTTGGATAGAAAAGTAAAATTACAACCAGGACAAGCTGTAGTAGCAACTTTTAGAATGAGAAATTTAAATTCGTTAAGTGATAGTAAACAGGTTTGCTTAGTATCGAATCCAAATAGTCAGAGTTCGGTGATTTTAGGCCGGAGCTTCTCGGTAACGCGAAACGGACTGTGTGTCAGTGTGTTGTTGAATACACTGGACACCACGGTTTCAATCCAGCGTGGAAAGAAGCTTGGCTACGCTTTGCCGATGAGGACCGACTATGAGGAGACACAAAACTTGAGGAAATATAGTGTGAAAGACTGTCCTTATCATGCCAATAAAGATAAAATTTTAAAGAGGATTAATGAATTAAAATCTATTCATAAATTGATTTCAATGAAGTCCGAAACGGACGACGGCTTATCAAGCTGCTCGAATTTTCCGGAACCCCCCTCGTCATATGAATTAGAATCTGACAAACCGGTTTTGCCAGAGATAGAACATTTAAAAGGGAAAATAGGTGAGGGAGATTTCGAAAAATTGCGGGACCTCCTAAATCGGAACGCTGATGTATTTTCAAAACATAAGGCGGACATCGGTTGCTGTAATTTCGTCGAACACGAAATCGAACTAGAAGAGGGCGCCGTTCCCCATAGGGAAGGCGCAAGACGAATGACGCCACACAAATCGGAAGCGTGCCGAGCGGAAATAGAAATGATGCTTGAATACGACATGATAGAACCCTCGAAATCGCCGTGGGCTTGCGGGGTAGTAATGGCGAAAAAGAAAGGGGGGCAGCTTAGATTTTGTTGCGACTTTCGTTACTTGAACGCGGTAACGATTAAAGATGCGTACCCGATACCGCGATTAGACGAGAGCCTATCTAAACTTGGTGATGCCAAGTTCTTCACCACATTGGACTTAGGTTCTGCCTTCTGGCAGGTCCCTCTGCGAAAGAAGGACAGAGATAAAACCGGATTTGCGTGCGAATTGGGATTGTACCAGTGGAAGAGGATGCCCTTCGGCTTGTGCAATGCAACGGCCACTTTTCAAAGACTGATGGCTCAGGCTTTGACGAGAGTGACCAAGAAGTACGGGAATCTCGTGATGTGTTACGTGGATGACGTAGTCATAGCGACACCGACCCTGGAAGACCACATTGATAGGCTCGATGAGATCTTTGGATGCATGAAAAGAGCAGGATTAAAGTGCAAACCATCGAAATGTGAAATCCTTAGGGATTCGATAAAGTAAAGTACCTAGGAAGAATGGTGGATAGGCATGGTGTGAGGCCGGACCCGGAAGCAGTAGAAGCAGTGTTGACATGGAAAGCTCCCAGAACGGACACACAGCTCATGAGCTTCCTAGGGTTTGCCAATTACTACCGAGAATTCATTAAAGGATATGCAGACAAGGTGTATCCGATGCAGAAGCTGATGCGCAACAAAGGGAAGAAGTTCGAATGGAACGATGAGGCACAAGTTGCTTTCGAGAACATAAAGCGGGAACTGTGCGAAGCGCCAGTGCTGGGCATGCCTACAGAAAAGGGCATGTATGTTCTCGACACAGATGCATCGGTGGTGTTCATCTCAGGAATCTTGCATCAAGAGCAAGAATGGAACGGAAGAACAGTTCTCCGTCCCATTGCATACGGCAGCAAGGTCTTGAGTGACACAGAGATGAAATATGGCGCACCAAAAGCAGAGATGTTTGCAGTAGTCACCTTCGTGGAAAAGTACCGTGCATACTTGGGGAGCGCTCCCTTCAAGTTACGCGTGGACAACAGAGCGTTATCCTGGTTGAAAACCTACTCAATGGATCAGAGTTATATTGGTAGATGGATAGTAAGATTGGATGGCTACCATATGATAATCGAACATAGGATGCGTGATAAACACCAGAATGCTGACAGCCTCAGCAAGAAAACTGAGTTCTATGAAAGATTGGAGCAGAAGCAGGCCAATCAGGCGGAAATAAAGGAGGGATTCTCGTTTCTGGACAAAGAAACTTATGAAGCGCTTCCCTTAACGAGATGGTTGGATAAGTCTGGGCATCCAATTCCAGGGCACCCTGAGTTACCTGTAGAGAAAGCAGCCGAGATAAAGATCCTGTCCAAGGAGGACCCGGTCCCCTTGGATTTGTTGCTGCGCTCGAACCTGGTCCAGCAAGAACTCTCTCGCATGAATATAAACAGCCTCTCATTATTGGATAAAACGGTGCAAGTCACACCACAAGTGATGAGGATGCGGGGTGGATTGTTAGAAAGAGAAGTGACCAGAGATGACCCCGAGTGGACAGCAGCAGTGGCATCGCTAACAGTCAGTGAGAAAGTGAAGATCATGCCGTCCAGACGACAGCACGGCAAAACGAGAGGGAGTGTAGGACAATAGTTCAGCAACTAGTATCCTCAATACCCCAAGAGATTTTAACCAGTACTTCTTACGGACAGAAAGAACAGGGGAGCAGCAAGCGAAAGAAAACCGTCACCTTTGTGGACCGGGATAAAGAGGGTGAAGTTATAGAACAAAATCTGCTGCAAGACTATTTGTCCGGGGAGAAGGATGAGGAGAATAAACAGCGATCACAAGATCAGCACCGGGACAAGAAAATTTGTCCGGGGAGTCTGAGATAGACGAGAAAATTCCTGATGAGAAACAGGACCTAGAGAACAAGGTTTTGTCCGGGGAGTTCAGATGGATGCGAAGAAAGTACAGACATGATCTGGAGGAGCGTGCAGTCTCCAGCACAACACCTTCGACGGATGATAATTCAGAAAGCTCAAGAATGGACACCTACTCAGACAGGAATTTGAACTCGGGATCAGAACTGTCAGAACTGGCAATACACACGCTACTAGTGGAAACTCGGGCAAGGGACCTGGACAGAGAGGTGTACCAGGATCCGGACAGCGATCGCTACCTTATACCGAGCGAAAGAGTCTTTGACAACGCAGCGGATGACTTGGAGACAATAGCGGTATCGAAACGCTCGATAAGCCTGTTGCCGCAGAAAGCGGTAGTCAGGACTGATCTTCTGCCGTTTGAACAAGAAACACAACCGTTGGCGAAGATTTGGTGCGTTAAGATGGAAGAAGACACACATCAACCCAACGAGCTGAATAGTCAGATGAGGGTCATGAAGACGTACTTGAAGGCGAGATACAGACTCTCGGACCTTCTAAGGGCGCAGAGAAATGATCGCATGACAAGCAACCTGAAAAGGTGGATCGAGAATGGTTCTCCGGATAAAGGGGACCTCGAGGAAGATAGTTATCGCATCCTGAGACAATACTTCATGCAGAAGGAAGGGAGGTTATATTTGAACAAGGACGGGATTGTGGCTTGCAAAAGAAGGGAGGAAAACAGAGTCCTGTACAAGTATAACGCGATAGTATTACCGCAACTCTATCAGACAGAACTATTATTCAGGTCACATGATCAAATGGGCCATCAGGGGATCGAAAAAGTATATCAGAGAATCCTGAAGCGCTTTGAGTGGCCTGGGATGAAAAAGGCATGCGAGAAATGGGTAACAGCATGTCTGTCATGCCAACAGGTCAAGGATCCTAGGAAGTTGCGATTTCCTTAACAATCAATTGAGTCGTCTGAATTCAACGAGGTGGTGCAAATAGATCACCAAAAGATATGCATGACAGACAATGGTTACAATCAGGTGCTGGTCATGATAGATCATTTTACGAAGTATGCGGAGGCCGTGCCCTGCATAACTGCCTCGGCGGAAGAGACATGCGACCACCTGATCAATACATGGATAGCAAGACATGGTTGTCCGATGACGTTTCAATCGGATAATGGAACAGCTTTCGTAGGAGAGCTTACGAAAGAGCTTATGAGACGCTCACAGGTCGCTCAGGCTCACTCCACGACATACCACCCTCAAACGAATGGCTTAGTGGAAAGACAGAATAGGACGTTAGTGTCGATGCTGAGAGTATATTGTTCCAGGTATATGACCGATTGGGACAGATACCTTCCACAGGTGATGGGGGCATATAACAGCACGCAACACTCCACCACTGGAGTCAGTCCACACATGATGCTAACTGGACACGAAAAGTCTTTACCCTTAACCTTCTTCTACCCAGAATATGAGGGAAAGAAAACGTCCCCTACGTGAGGGATGTGATCAGACGCCAACAGGAGTTGAACGATTTGTGTAGACGAAACACTCAGCAGGCACAGGCAAGGCAGAGGAAAAGATTCGACAAGAAAGCAGCTGGTGCAAAGGCTTACTCGGTAGGAGACTACGTATGGGTATTTCAGAACGTTATACCACCGAAAGGGACAAAGAAGCTTCTAAAAAAGTGGAGGGGACCCTTCATGATTACAGAGGTGCACCAGGAGGGACGCTTTTATAGACTGAGTACTGGCCGAGCCGCCCACTACGAGAACATCAAGCCACACAATCCATCGACAGAAGACTGGTGTATACCTGCAGACATGGAAGAAGGGGATTGTCTAATGATGGATCCTGCTTGTGAGGTCAATGAAAAAGGCACCAGGGAGAAGAACGATGGAAACGAAATCGTAGAGGAGGGTACGGATACACCGCTGGACCTGGATCCAAACGAACGGATCGAAGCGGACGATGAAACCTTACCCTACGCAGAAGAAGATTGGCAGGATCCCGAACAGATAGAGGTTCCAAAGAACTTGGAACCGGATCTTCCGTCCACGATGCAGACTCGTCAGAAGGACGGGACGAGACCAAGAAAGAAATACAATCCTTACGGTGACGACTTTGTAGTGGATAGGATAGATCTTAAGAAAATAGTGGAGGAAGTAGTGGGTCTAGAGGAAATAACTGTGTCACAAGACATTGACATAGTCGATGATCACAACGATGAGTGGGTTGACGACTGGTCGAAGCCCGAGGTAGAATTCGACGATGAGCAACAGCAGTCATATGAACAAGACCTGACGAACCTGCGTGTCTTAGAGTGGCTGAATGAAACGACCTCGGATCCGGAGGAGACCAGCGTCACGATTCAAGACGTAGATCGTGAAAGCATGAAATACATCAAGACTGAACGAGATGATCCTTCCTGGGCTGCCCAGGAAGGACGACTACTCATTCCGGCTTCTAACCTTGACTTGATACCCGGTATGCGATCGACGGGGACGTCGATGGATTTTTTTGTCCGGGGAGTGGGGGTAGGACTTACCCACACTGAAAACTTGATAATAAAAAAATTAAGAATAGCAAGAGAAACAGGAGACTTAGAAGCAGAAACAGGCGAAGAACCTAAGAAACCTGACATAGGCAGGGTAGTTGAGTCATATTTTAATTTACCAAATGAATATTCTAGTAACATAATACTAACAGACAGTGATTTCATACTCACAAACAGAACATGTGCGATAGCAATCACCGCAGACATGAGTTTTAGGACGGTGCTAGCGGCAGATTTTAAGAGGGAATATAAAAACGTGGAATTCCTTTGGAAGCAAAGACCAGGGATAGGGGGCGTAGCAGCCTTACCTCCGGCGGTGTCGCAGATACCGGGAAAGTACTTGTGCTTCTTGGTAACGAGGGCGACGGAGAAGCAGCACGTGGACCCAGAAAACCTAGTCTTGTCTTTGACGAGGCTGAGGGACTTCCTTGTGGAAATGGACGTGAAGGAGCTCTCGCTTCCAGTGTACGATCCAAACAGAGGAAGACTGCATCCTCGGGAATTGTACGCGCTTGTACACGTGATATTCTCTGATACGAACATACCAGTATATCTACATAAGAAATATTACTTAAGTATAGGCTGAGTGATGTGCGAGAGGGTGTTAGGCCAAAGACCAAGTTGTATGTAATATGTGATATGTGTGTTATGTTATGTTATGTTATGTGTAAGGTTATTAAGATCATGGGTAAGTAGGGGTTAGTGACCATGAACAACTAAATGACGATCTTGGGAATAGATCCAAAGTTTGGACTGTCCAATCTTAGGTCGAATTCCAAAATTTTAGAAAACAATTGATTTTAATAAATTTTAGGATAATTATCTTTTTATCTGAACTGTCTTTAAGCAAATTTTAACGATATATGTTAAGGTGAAACTGACAAGTGTGATATTCGTGATTTATTTTCTAGATCCTGATTGATCATTTAAATTACTCACTTGAGTCAAATTATCAAATCGAATCAAATCAAACTTGGAAAGAACAGTATGGACAACTTCAACCTGGATGAATTGATGAACCTGGCAGAGGCATATGTGGGACCGATGGTAGATGCGATCTATCGTCGGCTGATCGAACGAGACTTCGCTCTGGAGGACTCAGGGGTGGTCATGTTGCTGACCGCCCTGATCAACATCTTGGGGCACGACAACCGTGGGGACCGCCCCACGGAAGTCCTGTTGATGGCAGCATATGGAGAAAGAGGAGTACTAGACCGCCAGAACATGAGAGTGATGAGGTGGAGAAACGGGGCTCTCTCAGGGAGTGACTTGGCGAATGAGCCTGGGTTGGGAAGTTCTAGGACTTACCAACCAGGTGAGATGCCAATGCCCTCTAAGCCTAAACCTGGGCTGACGAGAATGCATCGGGAGATGAACAGCGAGGCGACCTCGTCTGGTTCACCACTGAGAGCAGCTGTGCCACCAAAAAGGGCGAAAGTAACACAGAAGGTTCAGACGAACCAAACCATACAAGATCTGGACGAGATGAATGATCAGCTGAGAAGTACGAAGAAGGAGCTGGACGAGATGACCAAAAGCATGCTCCAGATGGAGGAAGATCGAGATATGTGGAGAAAGTTGTTTGAAGACTGCAACAAAAAGCAGGGTCAAGAGATCGAGCGCTTAAGGCAGGAATACAAAGAACGATCGGAGCAGGTGGCGTTGACATTGGCCGTGGAGAAAGTGATACCTGCAAGGGATATTCCTCGTGGGCAGTCCCCGATGGAGCTCTTGACACCTCGAGAAATGAGTCAAACAACGGAGACACGGCTTCCAGCAGAGAAGAATCGAGTAACAATCCCGGATCCTAGTGACACCTTGGGTGATCCCGTCGTAGAACAGACAGTGAGGAGGCTGATAGAGACAGCTGGACGACTGGTCGCTAACGAGAATGCGCCAGGTTCCGGGGTGACTGCACCCTATGGAACGATTGACGATACGGGCAGAGTACAACTCTCCCAGACCGTGATCAGACAAGGGATAAGTAACGTGACACCACTCATGGGGAGCTCGAGAATCCCAGAGAGGAAAGTACGAAAGATGCCAGCGAAGAAAGTGTCTCGCATAATAGACGTGCAGAAGAATAATCAATTGAAATATAATTTCACGGGAGTTCCGGAGACAGATCCGAGGGCCTGCTTCAATCGAGCTACCTGGAGCCCGGCTGTGAACCTGCAGCAACCACCACTCGGGACATCTCACCTGATATTGGGAGACAGCTTAGTCAGAGTGCTGTCGAATTTGAGGACCTCATGGGTCACCACGGTGATGGCCTTTGGAGGCGCGACGATAGCCCAATTATATCGGATGGTGGAACTGATGAATCCAGGGAAGATTCCCAATGTGATGATCTTAGTTGGGACGAATGATATCTCCAGAGGATCAGACGAGCAGGAAGCACTGTGGGAGTCAATGATGGTGTGTTTGATCACTACTCTCTGGCAGAAATTCAGTTGCGCGGTACTGACCGTTTGCACGGTGCCAATGAACGCGAGAAGCCTGACGGCATCAGGAAGAAGGCACAATGAGGGAGTAATAAGATGGAACAACATCTTGAGGAACCTAGCAAATCGAAATGCCGGAAGAATGATCCTCATGGACATTGAACATGAGTTGAGAGCCATGGATCAGGCCAGACTGACCACGGATGGCATCCACTTCGACAGTATCGAAGGACAATTGGTTGAATCGAGTCTTCCAAGAACGGTTGGATGAGCTGGAAGCAGAACTCTTTGACACAGGAGTGCTGAAGGATGAGGGAACGGTGAGTGATGCGGTGATTACCACCTTTGTGCCTCCTAGCCTGGAAACACGCTTGGGTACGGTCCCAGCCGTCACGAATTACCGGCAACAAAGCTCCAGCGAACCAGGTCGAAGAACAGACGTGCAGGATCGGTTGGGAGAAGCACCGATGAGGAGGACAATTCATCCTAGGAGAAGGATAGGACCTGTCAACCAACCAATCGAAGAAGTAGCAGGCACATCTAGATCGGACACTAGACCGGAGACGACAAGTACCAGTCGAGAGGAGAGACCGAGCAGAGGCTCATTGTTGTGGTCGAGATCCATACCGTTTCCTTGGCATATATACAAAGACGAACTAATGAAGCTGGACCTACAGAGAGTAAGCTTCATCGAAGATGCAAGGAGGATGCTGAATGGAGCGACGCTATCCGTCAGCAGATTATACTCAATAACCGGCGTAGACTGGTTGATAGCCGCTAGCGTAAATTTCAGCTCCACGACGGCCTTGAGATTTGCTGATTTGGAGGGACTGCCCTCTAACAACACGATGGGACCAGTGAATGCGAGACCGTTGCAAGATGTGAGATTGAACCATGATGGGGGGAATCGTGAAGAGAGACCAGGAAGATTCCTGACGGCGAGAGCGCCGATTGGACAACACGTGAAGATATTTAGGCAGCTGACGACACCACCTGGTCATGTGAAGGAGAGAGTGTACCCAAAACTAGTGAACCAAGATGGTGATGCCCAGAGATATGGCGGATTGACAGCGATAAAGAAAGATGAGACCATCTTCGCCGCCTATGACAAAGCAGAGATGAGGAAGGCCAAAATCATGGTAGTAGCGAATTCAGAGTTCGTGTACACCTCCAAGTCTTTGTTTTGGCCGGACGTCATAATGTTGGCCGCGGTTGACTTAGACCTATTGCAATCAGTGTCTTTGGCTATAGGGGTACAAAGGCAGACAGACATGAACCCAATAACGATTGTGTTTGCTGGCATCAATGACCATCTACACAGTAGAGGTTTTCTGAGCAGGCTCAGAGATCCTGCAACAGCAGAAAACGCAGTATGGCTAGCAATAAAAGACATCCTGGAGTCGATGGGTGAAGTGGTGGATGCGACGAAGGAGGGGTCATTCAATAAAGTGGCGTTGAGAGTAGTATTTGCGTTGTCTCCGGGATATGCACATCTCCCGGATGGACTGAAATTTGTGTATGCAATGGTAGCCTTACTTTCGGAAGGAAAATATGATGTGATCATATCGGCCCCGAATCGCATGATAGAAATGGAGAACCTGAGGCCACTTAAGGCTGAACTGCCTGCAGTATGGTCAGATATCTCAAACGCTATGAGAGGATTCAAGGACCACGCTCTACACATGTTAGTGTTGGACGAAGTGCTGGGGTTGGAACTGTCCAAATTCAGTCGACAACTCAAACTGAAACCGGGAATAGACGACGACCATCGAGTGATCACGGCAATGTCCAACGACTTATGGTTCCGAGCAATGGAAGTGGCAAGTGAAGACACAAGAAGAAAAAATTCACTAGAGACGAGAGCTCATCTGGAGGCGATGGTTCTGAGAACCAAGCCGGAAGCCAACCAGTGGCTACACCTGAACCCTAGAGTAGCGGCATTGGGTGCAGATGCTTTTCAGCAAGGCCCCATAATGATCACGAAGATACATGCCTACTTGTTGAAGGAGGTGAACCTGGCGGAAAATGCCGGAGAAAAGACCGCTGAGTTTGTGAACAGGATGTGTCAGATTAATCTGGAAAACTTCTGGACCCAGGAAGTGAAGGGACAGGAGGGATTTGAAAGGACAGACAGCATGCTAGAAGGGTTGGGAGCCGGATGGACCGCGTCCTTCTTGGCAAAAGTTTACCCGAAAGTCTCGCACTATTTGATAAAGGAATTTCTCCAAGCAGTAGTGAGAGTATCGATAGTGGAACTAATAGCCTTGTTCGTGACGTTCGGAGCGGAGAATTTCGTGAAAGGACCGGCGATACTGCTCACCGATAGAATACAGAACCTGCGGCTAGATGGACTTCTGACATTGATCGCAATTTTCCACGGAAACTTGGGAGGACTAATGAAACTGGCACGTTGTCCAGAGCAGATGAAAGAGAGAGTGAGGAACTTGGATATGAAGAAATCCACGGACTCGTGGAACAAAATAAGAGACCTGAGACACACTCTCATCCAATATCTCTTGCAGCAAAATCGCTTTGGAACCGGAGAAGACGAGACGATTGAAAGAGAGGAAGATGTTAGACGACATGTTGGAGGCATGCCGCTATTAACTGATCTGAGCTTGGCTATGAGGACCGATCCCTTGGCGCTGATCAGAGGAGTCACGGAGTTCGTGACAGTGATCTATGGACCAGCAGTCACGTTTGCGTTCCCTGACGTTAAAGTGGAAGCATTTGGAGGTCGGTGCTGCACCTGAACCTCATATCGGCAGTGGACGGTAGTACACTGAACTGGTGTGAGCAGCACACATTGCGGGAGCTCATGAGTGAAGATCTGTTGTTTGCGAAAATATCGGAGCCAGAGATGACAGTCATCAATTTTGACGATCACTTCCGTGACCGCATGGGAGAAGTAGAAAGAGGACACATCGAGGTGTTTCCAAAGCTTTGGAATCTGAGACCCTATGACAAAACGAATGGTGAAATAACCAGAGTGCCTCGTCTCACTGCAGCATATCACAAAGTGAGAGAAGAGACGAAGGACTGGGGTGATTACAAGAAGCTACCGGAGGCAATCCCTGAATTCCCTCTGATAAGAAGGATGTTGCTCGGAGCAGTCTCCGTGGTACAAACTCCTAGGTTGAGAGCATTCGAAACCAATGAAAGGAGAGTAGGGAATTTCTCGGGAACGATGGATCCATACTTCGTGGGGAGAAATGCCGCCGTGTTACAGTACACACGATTTGCGTACACGGATCAAGCGACGAGAAGGCGAATAAGCAACGCCGCTACTCCCAAGCCTGGACGATTTGATGAGGAATGGAAGGGACTAGGCTTAGCTCCGATGAGAATGAGAGGCAGGACAGAATTGCCTGAAGCCTCATTAATCCTGACTAGCGTAAAACAGGAGATGAAAGTGGGAGGAGTACTGCAGACGAGAACCTTCTAGCACCCTTCGGCTGTGAAGAAACCAAAGTGGTCCATGGAGAAGAAGAAGATAAATTGGCCGGTACACTGCTCATACCGAAATTTCAGGAAGAAGCCGACAATGACAAACAAGGACCAGTGAGCCCGAACAAAGATAAGTCAGAAGGAAATGACGGACAGGGTGGAAGTCGTCAAACCGAAGAACCCATGCAACAAGATCAAGCTGGTGGGGAAGACGACAGGGCATCGACAGGAGGAACATCCAGCCTGGATTTTAACATCTTCAGTGATCTTGAGAATAATGCAGATACGTTGGAGGCGACTGAGCCAGCGGATGAAGGCACCTCGACTCTGGAGCCTCCGTCAGCCTTTATGGAAATTAAACAGAATTTGCCGGAGAGCAGCTCTCCTGGCAATTCAAAAAATAACGACCAGAAAGTCCTCATGGAATCACCTCGGAGGAGAAGAATAGAGGCCTCAGCCAGAGTACCTTTCTTGGGAACGCTGCCCGAAGAAGAATGGGAAGTACATCACCGAGACCACGAGAGTAGGACGGGATGTAAGCTGGACAGAGTGGCGTTTATGGAAGAAGTCTGGACCGTGATTCAGAGCTATGGGACCCAGTCCATCCTCAAAACAGGTCTCAATCAACCCTTGCTGAGAGAAGTACTTGACAAGCTTGATGAGTGTGAAGGGAGACTGAGTGAGTTATTGATCGACTCAGCCACTGATGAGAGTGAAGCGAATTCTCCCATCAAGATGACACCGCAGGACGATGAAGGAGAGGTGGTGTACCTGCAAAGAACCAGGAGAGGGACGATGCGATCGAAAATGGTGATTGATAAAATCAATGCGATGAAAATGAAGTTAGGCAGCAGAGTGATGCCGAGGAGAATTGGAAAGACGAAAGTGGATTCAGAAATATCGATGAAAGCTGGTAATTCAGCGAAAAGGAAGCGAGTCGAGGAGGTCATGGATTTGGGGCAAGGTGATTATCAATTGTCTGGCACAGATAGAATATTAACTGATATAGCGATGGTGCCACCCATTCTCATGGCGGGGATAAAGTCAACCGGTTATAAATCCAAAAGGAGTGACCGCACTCTGACTGGAGCAACTTTAGAAATGGAAATACTCAGCCAATGTGGAGAGAGCAAAATGAGGGACTTCAAGCCATCTCCCATGAATCATGGAAAGGGAAGTGTTGCAGGACAACTAACACCAGTGGAATACAACCGACTAACCGTGTCGGAGACAGTGTCGATAGATGAACCCACCGGTGGATACATGGAGATGTTGGAATACCGAAACTCGGCTAGAGGGTATGTAATGGCCCTGGAAGACGAAAAAGCCATGGAGGGTTATCTGAAAATGATGTTGCAAGGCACCACCCTCAAGCAGAAGGCGTATGGAACTTTGGCGTCGTCTGACGTACAGGCGGAAACGATCGAGCAGTTAGTGAGCCTTCCATGGAAAGCAGTAGTATTGAGGTATTTCGAAGAAGAAATGAGGACTACGCCAAGATTACATGCTCTCGTGGCAGTACCTTACGTAAGAACAGAGTTACAACTCAGGTTCGCCTGGTGCATGATGGGACTGACTCGCGAAGAATATGATTCAGAAGAAAGGAAGAGATCAAAAGAGGAAAAAGTTTTCCTTATGACGAATCTGAGGGATCTGATAGTCCAGGAGGGAGCAGCAGTAGCGTGTGCGAAGCGGAGAGACGCTCTCTGTTTCATTCGATTCCTGATAGAGCAGATTTCAGTACCTGCATTAAACACTTGTGTTAAAATGTTGAGGGAAGGCGATGAGCGAACGAAAGCCTTGTTCTTGCTAGCACTGCTGGATATGCAGCAAAGTAAACCGATGAGGGTAAACATGAAAAAACCTGAGGAATCGGAACCCATGAAAAAGATAGACGAGATCAGGAGATTCTCAAACAAGGAGCTGAGACTCACTAAAGAATCTATGGGAGCATTGCCGAAATCCAGTGAATACTGTGGACCGATCAAGAAGAAGTCATATAGCGTACAATCCTTTCCTGAGTGAAGACATACGCGATTGCTTCTTTGATTATGAGCAGGCGGTGTTGCTAAGATTCTGGACGTCCAGAATTGTAACGATCAAGAGCGTTAACAATACACAGGCCAAATTGGGACTGGTCTTGGAAGAAGAGGTGACTGCACCTTCAGTACCAAAATCCGACAAAAGAGTGGAGTTTGGGTTGGGATTCTCAGATGAATTACTGAGAACGAGCTTGATGGCAGTGTGGGAATTGATGAGGCCATCATGGTGTCCTAGTCCCAACGCTGACTCAATATTACGGGCGACACAAGACATACAGAGGGAACTGAATGCGGACTGTAACCTGCGTGACCTCAACATCATATATAATGTGATGATAACAGCCTCTAAGAGCAACGGAGAAGATAAAGTAGAGTTGCCTGGCTGGGGACCAGAAGACTGGGTCAAACCTGGTAGCTGTCTGGCGGAAGTCTGTGGACTGGAGGGTCACGTTTGTGGAGGTCTAGACTGTGTGAAGACCCTGGAGAAACAACACAAGCAATTGACAGTATTGTTTGGAAATGTAGTGATGAAAGCAAGAACGGAAACGGAACTGATAGCAGATTGCCATGGAGGAACCGATGTGAATCTAGTGACTGCACTAGGATTCTACAGCATGTTTGGTTCTTTAGAGTCACTATTGAATCTAGAACAGAAACATGAGATGGTCACAGCCATCAGCGTAGAAGTATTCCCAGGAGTTCTGCAGACTGAGCAGAAGTATATAGGAAAATGGAGGGAAGCAATAGAAACAGAAATGAACATCAGACACAGCGAAACTTATCGTAGACCATCAGGAGCACAATATTTGGTGGGTTCAACGTTGGCTCCAATGTGCAAGAGCAGATATCCTGTACATTTCGTAGCTGTGGACGTGAAGAGTACAAGAACGATTGTGGATCAAGCCTTCTCAGTGCCGAAGTGTGTGAGATTGGCGAGAATGTCTGAAAAATCTTACGAGTTACTATGTAAGATGTTCTCAGCAGTCCCAGAGAGAACCAAAGAAGAATTGGAGTCAATACTAGGAAAGAAGTTCATGGGATATGTGAGCGGGATCTTCAGTGACTTTGAAAAACAGAAACAGAGAGGATCAACTGTCATAGATTACAATGCAGTAGATGAGAATGATGAAGTCCACCGAGTGATGATGGAAATGGAACCATTGCTGGAAGCTTCGGGAAAACGTAATTGGAGGAGCATCATGTTGACACATGACGAGTTTCCTTGCCACTGCTTGCTGCAGACCTGGTGGTATCCCAAGCGTAGTAATCTGATGTTGATCTGGGACTCTGGAGAGCTGCTCTCCATGGGTTTACCAGATTCATCACAGCCCGTAACAATAGTGATAGTGGGAGTTATGATGGCGATACGATGGCTGGAAGCTCATGTGAGAGAGAATAATAGACAGGAGGCACCGACGAAAGAACAATTGCGGAAATTAGATTGTCTAAAAGATTTAGATCTTTTTGAGACAATGTGCAAAGTTCTAAACATTCCGATGGAAGTGAAGAAGATATGGGCAAGAAAACGATTGATGCCATGGTTCAGAGCTAACATGACTGCATGGTTGTACGAGTATGCGAAAAAGCATATGTCGAAGCATGGCAGAGTGTACAGTGAATATCAGCTGGACATTGGGGCAGGAGCTTTCAAGCGAGCTTTCGTGACTCATCGGAATGCAGTGACCACCGCTGTGAAAAGAATTTCCAGGACGAGTGAGCGTAGTGGAAATGAGAAGGCAGAGATGCTGAAAGAAGATTTGGAGAGAAACGTGACGTTGTGTCTCCACAACAGCTTCTGCAGAAACAGAGAATCCAACGTGGATCCCCTACCTTGCTGTAAACAGAGGGTAGAAGAGCAGAAGTGTTGGAGGACGGCTTCCAACAGCGTCAGGATAGCCGACGATGTGCTACAAGACACGGAAACCGAAAGTGCGGAGTCAGTATCACAGGAGGAAGAAATGGAACATTGACGAATGCCCGAAAGACAAGATGAAAAAAAGAAGCGAAATTAGAAGAATTTAGAAGTTTTAGAACTTCTAAACGACGAAAAAAGAAGAGAACAAAGGAGTGATGAAGAAAAGTTAAAACTCAGAATTGTTTTATGTGTGTGAAAAACTCAAGTGAGAAACCAAGCAACCAAGTTGTAATCGAAAACTGAAACATTTAGTTGAGTTTTGAAATTGTTGCATTTATAAATTTGCATTTTGATTTTAGCAGAAGTGGCTTTAGAGACACTTATTATTTATTTAGAAAGGCTTAAGAGAAGAGTATATTTAAATATTCCAGCCTGCATGATTGTTTTTAATCACTTAGGAAGACTGATCACTTTGTGGTGACATGAGAGACTTGAGTAACCTCTTGAAGAGGGAGGTTGTTACATTGTTCTTTCTAACCACAAAGTTTCTTAGTTTTAATATTCAGGACAATAAACAAGCAAGATTTCCGAAGGGAAGGAGCATAGTAGGATAATTTTAACTTGTTGGTTGGCAGGACTGTCCTGCAAGCCAACACCTTTTAAATCAGAGAGAAAGAGTTTTAATCGGAACATTGACACTGGAAGTCAGAAAATATGTTTTATCTTAGGTTATATCTTCAATGTGCAGATTAATGAAAGAATTTGAAGGCTATAGTGATGTAGTATGATGCCATGTATATTCTGCAGTGAGTCGATGTGACGTGGATAAAAGTAATTTCGTGCATTTTATAAATTCTGTTCGATGACACTGTAACCATTTTACGAACATTGTGCGATTCAATGAGGACATTGACGGGACTGTCCGGGGAGTATGTGACATTCGACCAGAATGGCCAAAATGCAATTTATGCAGACTTCGAATTTTTAGCAGTAAGCCTTCCGGATTGATGATTATTAAGAATTAAGAACGTTATTGGAACGATTGGCCAAACGGTGAGGGCTAGAATATTCTGGTATTTTAAAATTTCAAAAATTCGAATTATGGCGTCATATTTCTGAGAAACGTCAGAAACGGCCATTTTGACTAAAACGAGAAAGAAAAACAGAACAACGTTAGCTGCGCTAGCAACAACAACGAAATTAAGATCGGGAAACAACAACGAATTACAGAGTAACAGAGAACACTCCGAGTTGCAACTATTGTGCTGCTACAATAGTTGCAAGGCCGTTGCGAGCAACGGTGAAGGGTGAAGGACGGCCTTCCGGATTAAGAGGAAATCAGGATTAGCGAGCTTGATCCAGCGGATTCATCAATCCGGAAGGGTAAAGGAACTGAAACTTTTATCCTGTTACATGAACTTTTAGCTTCCTGTCATGTCCTGACTTGAATTTAATTGATATCTGGATTCATTTTGATAAGGATGAGAAGCTAGGAGTTGGGGGAAAGGGTTGATCCATCTTCGATGGAGATGATGATTTTTATCTACTGAACAAAAACAATAGTAATATGATAAATAGTAATAGCCCTGTTTTTAGGAGTGACCTCGTGGTCTGGGGATACTGAGACCCAGCCATGAGCTCACTATTTCTGCATGTAATCTAGTTAATTTGAGTGTTTTGACCGAAGCCGAAAGCAGTAACGTTTTTGTCGACCCGATGTTAGAAAAGACCACCGAAAAGTACTGGCTTGGTAGAGACGGTGAAAAGCATGCAAAGCTCTATTTAGACGTTAGCCAGTCGTCTTAAGACTTAGTTTTGTTTTCCGTCGATATGTATCTTCCGGGCGAATGTTACATAAACTCTATTTTTCCATCATTTAGCTTGGTCGGGAAAAAGTTTAGCATATACACCGCAAAAAATACCTTCTGAAAATGGCACGTTTTCATTAGATAAGTTTCACTAGTCTCATTGTATGATCTTAACTCAAACATAAAAGTAGACAAAAAACTTGATTTTGACGAAGTGAGCCTGAAGGTTGCCTGGTCCCTGTGCTCTTCGATGGTACGTTGAAATGGATTTTTCGACAGCAGGCATGACGTCCTTGCTCTTCTTTCTCGATCAGTTTGTTCATATGATCAGCTGCTGCTTGCGTAAAAGCTTCAATTTCCTAATAAGGTATTTTTCGATTTCTTTACCGGTAGAATTTTTCTTCATGTTTTGTTTTTTAATTTTTTAAATTTTTTTGTGACCTTAAATATTTTGATTGTACTGCCTTTGGTTGCTTTTTAATTTGATGTGCTTAAAATAAAGTGAAAATCCTACGCCCTCATCTCTCCGCCCAGGAAAAAATCAAAAAAGGGAGAGGAAAAAACGGAACATCAAAACTTCGAAAAGGCCGAGATACTTGTGCTCTACGCTTTTGCGAATAGCAAGCGTTACTAAATCACCAGGAGTTTTTTCAGGTTAACAGCTTTAACAAAATTACTTAAATCATGTGGACAAACTGTGATTTTTTCAAGAACAGACATATTTTGAGCTTGTGTGTCTTTTATTTACTCTTTCGATTCGAAACTTGTTTATAAATTTACAAGTGTTTTTTTTAATAAGTAAGAAAAAACGAATATTATTTTAAGACCTGCTTTCTGGATGAGAGTTCTGTGTTCAACATACAAGGTTACAGGATTAATTTTTACAAAGTTCATTTTAAATTAATTTTTGGTTATATTTTTCGAAGAATACCCCCCTCTTGTTTGCTCTCATTTAGTTTCTGCTCACAAATGCAGTAGTCCAGCATGTTTCCATATGTATGGTTTGCCAGGTCTGAACAACCGCGGTTTAATGGGATCTTGCGCAAAATTCCACCACTCACAGCATCTATAATAATCACAAAAAAAAATTTCAGGTTACTCTAGTCCAGATTTTAGTAATATCTTCCCTTTTAACTAAATATGAACCAAAAACCAACCTCAAGTGTTCTAGGGCTCAAAAAACAGTCGTCAATGTTCATTGCGCCCCTAGAATCAATTAAAAAAATCCTTAAACATTTTTTAAAAAACTGCTCAAAACCGCTCAAACTGCTCAAAACCTGCTTAAGTTTGGGCTGAAACCTCGTCTCGGGTAATATATCAAGATATGGTTGTTTTAAAGCCATGAGATTTTAGTCTGAGAAAAAGTCTTGCGGTCCGTTTTCAGGCTTCTCTAATTGAAAAGCTGAATTGTTTTATTAACTTGAATTGACTTTAAAAAGAGAGATTATAATCGATTATAATCTTTCTCAATTTTAGTAAGACTGGTACTAAAATCGTATTATAATCGATAATTAACGCTTGAAACTTGATGCAGGTGGCTTTTTTCCAGTCCTCCTTTTAATTTTTCTTCTGAAATTCTGAACAAAAAACGAAAAAAAGGCACGTAATTCTTAAGCAGGGGCGCAACAGCGGTTCGCCGTGATGAGCTGTACAACTCGTATGTTGGTCCTTGCCTTTGTGGATAAATGGTCTATAAATCTTTTAAAAAATTCAATTTGGGAAAATCTATTTAAAATGGCTTTACAAGTTCTAAACTGCCTTAAAACGTGTCAGCTTGAACAGGTGAACAATTTTTTACAATATTTCTCACTTGCAAAATGCCGTGTGAACAATTTTTGCACAGCTTTGTTTTGTAATTTGACGAGGGAGATGCGAAATTATAAAAGAGCCGTCATTATTTATTTTTCCAAGTGTTTGGTCTTTTTCTTCTCAAAATTTGCCTCATATTTTTAAAAGAAAAAAATTGAAAGATTATCAGATTTTAATGGGCGAAATTTTAAACTGCCCTCAGCTTGTTCCCTTCTGCCTCAACGAGAAAAAAAATATCCTCGAATTGATTCTCTGTTGTGATTCACCATCTGTTTCTTCAGCGTTTTCAATTTTTTTTAGACTTATTGCGTCTCTGGATTGTCTGATCTGTCGAGGAATGGCATTTTTGGAATAAGCAGCAGCTACCAGCTTACGATCTTAGTCAGAGATATGGCGTGAGTATAACAAAACAACGCCAGATTGAATGCTAAATGTTAACATCATTGACAGTTCAGATGTACAAGTCGCGGCTTGGGTCAGAACCACGTATCCTTGACTTTGTACACGAATAGGGCGCTCAAAAAACCACATGGTTCTTACTAAGTTCTTGAAAGAATTCAAAGCCCTGCAATAACGAGGGAGACGCATTCCCATCCATATTCAGGAAAAAGTGGAAAACGAAGTTCGATCGTTAATTAGTCAAGGTCATATAGTCCGCTTGGAGAAATGCAGTGACCAACAATTCATTAGCCCTATTGATATAACGGTGAAAAAGATCAATCAAAAAACTTAGCTATGGATTCGAAACAAATGAAAAAATCGATCCATGAAACAAATTACAGATGCCAAATAATGATGTTTTTTGGACAATATAGCACAATCAGCTCAAGAAGGTACAAATAAGCCAGGAACAACATATTGTTCGACAATAGACCTACGATACGCGTATAGTCAACTACCACTGGACGAAACAACACGAACGCGGTGTAATTTTAGCATAACTGGGGGAAATGCAACTGGAACCTACCAGTTCCAGACAGGATTCTGCGGGCTCACCGATATGCCCGCGGAGTTTCAAAAAGCTATAGATCTGACACTTAACAACGAAAAAGACACTTTCGCAAATTTAGATGATATCCTAATCATTTTGCACGGTACGAAAGAACAACACATAGAAAAATTAACAAAAATTCTAAATAAGTTGGATGCCGAAAACATGGCCATCTCAGTCGACAAATGTAAATTCGGTTGTAAAACAGTCTATCGCTCAAAATTGCTCCAAAAATAGGAGAATTTGTCGAATCCGAAGCAGTATTTCCAAAACTTGGATCAGTTTGTGAAATCCACAAACAAAAAAGAAGAAATTTTTAGTTAAAATGAGCTGTTGCGGAATCCGACTTTGTAAGGGGAATCAGCAAACTGTAAGCGGAATCCGCAAATTAGGAGTGGAGTTTCGTGCGGATTCCATATTTTGATTAGCGTTTTATGTTTTTTTTACTAGGTGATCGCCAGCAAGGTGGTCGTAAAATAAGTTGAAGATAGTGTACTTGATATAAACAATATAACTTTTAAAATTTTTAATCTGAAAATTTTCTGATTTTACATGTTTTGCGAGATTGTTATTTTGTGTAACTTATACACAAATAGTTTTCAAATTTTTTCATGCTAGGCGCATGCGGGACCCGTCTATCATTGTTGCTTTTTCGAGGGCCACTGTATCATAGTTGTAACCAGATTGTACACTGGGCGTGCTTTTATCTCATCTTAAATACTGTCCTCATGATATGATTTCACGTTCGACTCAACTCCAATGTTGCCCTCATAATTTGAACTCACTCTCCAACAGCTAGATCAGTATTTGGGGAATCCCAATTACTGACCTGATTCGGAAATAAGCTGTGCGTTCCGTTTACAAATACTCTCATTCCATTCTCTCCAAAAATGAATTTTTTCGGTGTTGTGTTTACAATAATTTGTAAACAAAAATTGTTACTGGGATGTGTATAAGAAATACTTAAGAATGACATCCACCGATTTAGTTAACCATTGACTTAAGATTTGTTAGTGGATGCCGCTGGCATTGGTTAAGTCCTTGCTTTTAACTTCAGCATTGTCGTGGATAAGAATTCCAGCTCTAGATTTAATTATGTATATGTCAGTTCAGTAAAAAAACAAAAGGCGGAATCCACTTACAGTTTGCGGAAATCGTTTAATTTTGCGGATTCCGCTCACAAATTTTGCGGATTGTACTTACTTTTGCGGATTCCAATTACGTTTTGCGGAATCCACTTACAGTTGATGAATTCAGTGCATTTAGCTATATTCGCTTTTGCGGAATCCGCGACACAACTGTGCCGACAAAATTTAGGTCACAAGTATTTGTTCGCGGAATCCACGAAAATTTTGTAAGTTGAATCCACTTAAATTTTCGAACGTGTTTAAAGACTTATCTCTGGAAGCCAGCAAAATACAGACACAAAATTTTGCGCCCATCCAGTGCACAGTTTGGCCTCGTAATGAACTAGAAAATAAATCGATTCAAATCGAGATTAAATTAATTTAAATTTACTATTTTCCGTTTTTTATTACAAGTTGTTTTTATTTTCAACTACATTAAAACGGTTTTAAATGGATTTTTTTCTCAACTTTCATCATTTTTCTTTCATTTTATTAAACGCCCATTGTTTTTCATTTTAAACCAATAACGAATGGTAGCATAAGAAAAAGATCGAATACTTTTTAAAAAATCGATAACATTCTATGATTCCTCGCATAATTTAATCTAAAAATCTTATCTATTTGGACCTTTTTTTCAAAAAAAATTATTTCATATTTTCGCCCAAAAGCTGATTTACTGATTTGCATTGATGATCTTCTATGATTTAGTCACCTGTTTTTGAGCTCCAAATCTGTTTTTTTTTAGCGTTTTCTGAAATTGTTACATAAGTTTCAGCCCAAAAATGTACTTTTGCTGATAATTTTCTCTGATTACATGGCTTGTTTTTGAGCTCGAAATCTGATATATATGAGGAGAGTTTGAGGGCCCTTAAAATGAACTTTGTTAATCGATTTGGATCGATTTGAAATCGATTTAAAATCAGTTTAAATCAATCCAAAACCATTTTTTTCAGTGCGAGTGGGAAATAGACTTTGTGGAATTGAGTTCTAGATATACAAATAAGTTTCCCAATGAGAAAGTGAGTGAAATAAGTTGAAGGTAACCTTGTTCGGGAGGCCGGATTTTTGTGAACCTCCTTAGAAGGTAGTGCAAATCTCTTATAGTCGTCAGTCGGTACTGGTTCCTCTCCAAGTCTTCCAACTGTTCACTACTGAAGTACTTTTCCATATTCTTTGGCAGGATGATGAACAGCATTGGATGGTGTTGGTCAGCATATCCCTCTGGGAATTTTCCATGTATGTAAGTGGGCGCCTGTTTGTTCCCATGGTCTAGAACAGGACTCTTTTCTACCTCAAAAACTGCCGCACAAAATTAACTTAAGTTTTTGAGTTAAATTAACTCAAAAACTCAGAGTAACTTAAAAAAAACTTGAGTTGAGATTTTGCATAAGTTTAACACCACACCGCAAAAGTATTAAAACAAAACATTTGCTTCACCGGAGAAAAAACTTCAGGCCATTTTTATGACAAAAAAAACAGCAGTAACTTAGTTTTGAAAAGAGCCCTGAGAACAAGATGGTGAGAGTGTCATCACTGGAAGCAGAGCTCATTCGCAGCAGTTCGGCCAGTGGGGCGTCCAGTGGTTTCCCAGCCATCATTCCGTGTCTGTGTTGTTTCCATTGGGCAATGTTTTATTCTATTTGACACTTTCTGATAATTAGTTTTAACTTACACTCTCCCCCTTGTCGGTTTAGGGGTCGGAAATTATAATCGTTTTTTTTAAATCTTGGTTTTGAGCTAATCAGAAACTGGAAATCTAAACTCTGCGCTGCGTAAGCAATCTAGAACTTTATAGGTTGCAAAACTGGTGTGTTAGTTTCGACGCTACTTTGGGACTCTAATTACCTTGTCGTTTCTTTTTTGAAATGTAATTATCTTAGGTTTTGGAACCTGATCTAAACTACATTTTATGATTGGATAAATTAGATATTTTACCACTGTAAATTTTTTAATATTAACCAATCATGATCCATCTAACTAACAACCCACTTATTTGTAAGTGCTGAAATTACTTGTAATTTCAGCACCAGAGAGATTTGAATTTAACTTAGAAATTAGTGGACTCTCCAAGAAGACTTCAGCAGCCGCAATAAACCAGTATACCCTAGATCTATTGAGCCTAGCAGAGACTAGTTAAACAACCTGAGACTAGATAGTATAAGAGTAAGATTAGGATCGGTATTAGACTAAGAAGTTGCACGAATCTATCCGGCCGAAAATAAGATAGCGTGACGAGCAGACGGTGTACCCTATCCGAAATTACTCTATGAGTTAACCACCTCGGCCATAACTCATCTGGTGCGACCATAAGTCTCGAACAAGACCTTAATAGCTTAGAATTAACCAAAAATAGATTAGAATTTAGACAAAACATTTTAAAAATGTTATACGACGATAATTTAATCGAAATGTCTCTACGACTCAATAGATCAGAGCCAATATTCCGAACGATAACAGAACTACCCGGAATTGCAAGAAAACCTTGAACCAGAGACGACATACGACAAAATAGAAACTTACCAAATAGTTATATGATAGTACGGCAAAAGTCAACACAAACTTTTATATTTAGAATTTTATTAGCAATGAATTTAGATTTTCATTTGCAAACATCAAATCTTGAAGTCAATCTTCATAATCATTTCAGGCGCTAAACAAAACTATTAATATACAATACCGATTGATAAAAAGATCTCAGATCATTTTCTTAAAATTCTGCAGTATTATATAAAACATGTTTGGAAAATATTTATTGAAATTCAAAACAAAAATTAGTAGCATGACAATAAACTGTTAGTAATCATAAAATCATCTAATTGTCCCAGCTTCATCACCTAAAACATAACAGCAATCATAAGCTCACTAATATCATTAAAAACTAAATCTTTTTCTTAAACAAATTTAAATCATTTTAAACTTAAAATCACTTAAATTTAAAACCAGATCATCAAGGCTTATCCTTGGATCTTAATTCATTTTCTCCTTAATTAAATTTAAAACTTGATCATCAAGGCCTATCCTTGGATCTAAAAGAACAATTTTGTTCTCCCCCACCCACTTAGCTAGTGTCTAACGACCTCAAACGTCGATTCACTATCCAACCCTTTCTCAAAACCCAAGACTAATAGAAATTTTTGAACAAAACTAATCATTCAAATTAGGATAAACAGTGAAGAACTTCGGTTATTCATCCTTCACTTGAACCCTCCTCTTATCAAGACCCAGGATAAATCTTAGACTTAGTAAGTTTAAAATAGTATCTAACGAACTACTCGCGTTCTAATTATACCTGAACCTTGTGGATCGATTTACTATTCTCCAACCCTTGAACACAATCACTACCCCTAAGTAAGATTAAGTAAGTTAACACCTTAGCTTATACTAGCCACGAGAAAGTAAAAAATCATTCTTCGGAATCGATATACTTTTCTCTACAACCCTGAAAAAATAGACCCAGGTTAAGCTAACCAAAAAATCGTAAGGACTAACAGGTTAAGAAAATAGAAATCATCTAACAACTTTCTGCATCCGTCATCCTAAACCTTGTGTCATTTAAAAAAATCTAGGAAATAAACAAACAATCGTTTTACACAATTGTGAGATAGATAACAAAAAATACGACCTTGTAATCACACCTCATACACAAACAGTTGGATATATGAGAACAAAACGACAAACACTAAAAAGAAAAATAATAACCAAACAAAGACAAATAACACGAAAAAGATTTTCCAAAAACCGAAACGCATTTTCAGAATCAGAAACCAGCAGTTTAGACGAACTTTATAAATTAAAAGAATCTATAGATAAAAATTGCCCCATTCACGATCAATTATATTTTTCCGACTCAGAAACAACTTCAAATTCATCAAAAAGAGGAAAAAGAAGAATAAAAAAGCAAAATAAACACAAACCAGTACACTTATACAATTGGAATCAACCAATTAGACACATCGATAATTACATATTAACAGTCATCAAACGAAAAAATGAGCTCAACGCACACCCCAGGTGAAGAAAGTCCAGATGATGATGATATCTTCCCCTTCATTGTAGATGCAACCAATGATAGAGGACAACATATATTTTGCAAGAATTTACTCTTAAATTTGTTTGAACCCGGAATCAGCCCATGTAAAACAGAGTTCCCAGATGTAAAAGTCAAAAGACAAATTATTGATCACTATCTGAAAGATATATGTAATTTGACACAACACTACGGAATCTACACCATAGAATTCACCTCACCAAACCCGAATCACCGCAAATATGTAATTCAAGCAGACGACCTTGATTTAGAATTTTCAAAAGTATTCTCAGAATATATAAAAAGCATACAATATCATAACTCACAAAGAGCAAACTCCATATTTACTAATGAAGTTTTTGCAATAATATATAGTTATATCTCAATATTAGAAAACGAAATCCCAATCCCAAATGTCTCACCGACAGAGACATCTAAACATATAAGGGTACGACATGAAATCACACTATTTTCATCTTTCCTAAATATAATTAAAGAAAATTTCACTAAAGATGAAGTTTCACAACATACAAAACATGACTTACAAAAAATTTTGGCATGGTTTATAATAGATTATTTCACACATAATATAGATTTAATTTCACGAGCAAGAAAAAATTTTAGACCTCAAAATTCAAACGATGATACCGCCATCACAGAACAGTCAGACTACATTTGGGACCCCGAATGGTCTCATTATGCATTCATAAGTTTTCCACAATCAATCTCAAGTCAAGCAATAAGTACAATATCTTATACAAGAGATTATGTAAGAGTAGTACCATTAACCATTGACGCAACACCATTAAACTACAATACATTCTTACCTGATACGCGAAATAACAGTTTTAATTCGACCGTCATACACAATGAAAACCTTAATGGAACTAGGAATCTCACTCAACAAGATATTCAGACACCATCACACTTCATAAATGAAGAAATTGTCCAAACAACAACAACTACACAACAAAGTATTTCACCGATACGTCCAAATTTAACAACACCGAGAAATACAAACACTTCACTAGCACAGGTAACCTTACAATCAACCGTTAAACCATCGGTTGCTCCAAAATATTCACAAATGGATTACCAAACATATAGACCCATGACAATACCGTCAAAAACACGCAGAACGTTCACAAGAAACAATTTTGCGGAACATAATTATAATTATACACATTCATCAAAAACAAACTATCCTCCACGAAATAATAATAATAATCAAATCAGATCTCGATATTGGAATAATCCAATGGCAACAACCAATTCAGTAAATTTTCAAGCTAATCCACATCCTCCACAGGATCATAGTGAAAATTACCCATTCTTTCATTAGAATAAAAATAAAAAACAAGCACCTCATCAAATGAATTATCTATCCTCTGATGATGATTATTTACAACCAGATATATTTGCACCATATACCCAAGAACATCGCGGACAAGGAGTACAGAAACCATATACACATCATAGAATTTTTTCTCCACATCCAACAGATACACAAAATCAACAACCAATACAAATGCAAAACCCAATTAATACACAATCCTTTCAACCAATTCAGCCATAAAACCCAATGATTACACACTCATATCAACCAACACAAATGCAAAATGAAATCCCACTTCCATATTATCTTCAACAACACGAAATAACAAAAAATCAACTTTCAAATTTTTCACAAATGCCAAATGCAGCAGAATCATTACAAATGACAATGAATCCATACCTTATGGGTGGATCATCAATAACATCAAACAAACCATTAATGGTATTCACAGGAACAGACCCTGAATATTCTGTAGAAGATTATTTAAATGCAGTAACAGCAAATTTAATTTTAAATATAGGACCTGAACCAATTAATACGCCACTACATCAAAACTGGATACATCGAAGCACAGCGTTGATACAGACAACCTTAGAAGGCGCAGCCCAAAAATGGTTTTCAGTATTGCCTATAGAAATAAAATCAAATTGGAAGAGATTTACACAAGAATTTTCAAAAATGTTTGACTCCGAAAGAAACAAACAACAACAAAGAGTTTTATGTAATGAAATTCGCAGATTACCAAATGAAACCATCAAACAATTAGCGGTACGTATCGAAACACTAGTTCGAAAAGCATATTCATTAAATACACACGATTATAAAAACACAAAAATGACAGAAATCTTAATGATGACCTTAACACCTCAATTAAGGAAAATAGCAATAAAAAAGAGAGCATCTCATCCTTCCTCAATCCGAGAGCCCGATTTAGATTTTCGAAAACTAGTAGACAAGCTAGAGCAAGCGGAAATCACAATGAAACTTGAAGAAACAGAAAATCAGAAATTACAATATGTTAACCGAATCGAAACAAATACCACAAGTATCAACAATATACAGGAATCAGATACAGACCTTGTTGAAAAAATCACTGAAATACTCAATATTTATGAAAAACACCCAAACTTTAAAGGCAAACCATCTTTCAAAAAATGGTGTAATTATTGCCGACGATACGGACATAGCATTTCTGACAAAAACAACAAGATAATCAAAACAAACCTCAAAAATATAAAGAACCAAATAAATCATTCTATCAGTACATGAAGAAAGATCAAAATCTACCAAACAAAAATGTATACAGCAACAACAGTTCAGGAAAACCACTTCCGAACAATACCAACTACACGAGAAATCAATCACCATATAACTCAAGTTATAGAGGAAGATCACCAGAACGAAGAAATACACAAAATTCGTCACAAAATCATTACAATAGACCAAATAGTCGAAATAACTTTTCCAGATCAAATTCAAATACAACACAATTTGTTTCTAGATCTAATTTCCAATCAAGGAATAGATACTATCCAAACAGTCAGTCACGAAACTCATCATATAATAGGAATAGAAACTATTCCAATAATCGAAATAGAAGTTATTCAAACAATCGAAATCAGAGTTACCCGAACAATCGATCAAGGAATAACTCATATAACAGATCAAACTATCACAGACCAAACAATAATTATCAAAATAGATCAAGAAACAATTCACAAAATCGACATTCAAGTTATAATAATCGTTATAGAAATTATTCCCAATCACCACACAGAAATAATAATCATTATAACAATTCCAACAATCGCCACAGAAGTAGTACACCTTAACATCAAAGACATATAAACCAAGTACAATCAAATCCAGAAACAACATCAGACCCCCCAGGTATTGATGTCACAGTAAATGACGAACTACAACTAAACCAAATAAACTGTGGATCATCAGATTCAGAAAGTGAAACAGAAAACACTACCTCCATCAATATGATAACAGTCGAAAATGACTACGAACCTATTATATATGAACAACCTTTTTCATCACATATTTATGAAAACCAATTGGAACTCCTTCACAATTATTATATTGAACCCATCCATTCCACACAAACAACACAAGAAACTAGCGAAATCAACACTACAAATAAATCCAATGAAAATGACAAAACAAAATGCTTGAATTTAAATCACATCTATCAAAATATACAAAAAGAACAACCTAAAGAAAAAATTTGGACAAAACCATTTCTTTTAGAAAGTCCAAGAAACAAAGAATTTCAACCACCAGATCTTGAAATTGATTTTCTAATTGATTCAGGAGCAGAATCAAACATAATAAACATTCCCACATGGAATGAGATAAAAACATTACACCCAAAATTAACACCTCTTGAAACCTCCAGTAAACTAGCAACAGCACAAGGATCAACATTGGTAAACTATGGAAAAATTCAATGATTTCTTCTCCCCACAAGAACAATGGAGCAGAATAAAATTTTAAATAAACCATTTAAACAAATATTTCATATCACTGATATTAAACATAATATCATTGGGATACCATTTATCTCTAAATATATACCAACAATCAACATCTTAAACAGTAAAATACTAATCAAAGATAAATACACAAAAACAAAAGACACATCCCTAACATTCTTCCAAAGATTAAACAAACCACCACCATTCTTTTCAAAATTTTATCCAATATATAACCAACAAAGAAAACACCTGAAACCACTATCAGGAAACATATATATATATTTTCAATAAAACAAGTTCACCAATATGATAAAAAACAAAATAAACAACAACTCTATATGTCAGACTTTGAATTCAAACCTATCCATAAGTTTTTCAAAATCACAATCTCATCCATAAAATATTTGAAAAACTCGAATTCAGATATTATATCTCTGCATGTATACAACAATACACCCTATCAAGTAACACTACCTTTAGGACTTTTAGGCTATTGCGAAACCAACGCTACGATGTCACCAATACACGAAAAAGAATATCGCGTAAATAATATACTCCAATTATTAGATATTTGTCAATCCACAATTCTTAATGAAGAATTATCCATAAATAATATAATAAGTAATGAAAAGAGAAATACAGACTATTTCACAAAAACCCCATACTTCAAACCTACATTCAACATAAGTAACCACACAGAGACTCAACAGAAGTTTTTAACAATGTTTAACTTCCAACACTCACAAATAACACAAGACGAATTTGATAAATTAGCCAAACAGCTAATAAAATATTCATCAGTCTATGCAACATCCAAATTTGATGTTAGCAAAATCAGCTCATCACTACATCTCCCATTAAAACCTGACGCAGTTTTCAAAAAACAAAGAGCAAGTAAAGTACCAATTCATTTACACGATAAAGTGAACAGATTACTTGACATTTTAGAACAATACAAGATTATATCACCGGTAAACAAAGAAGAACAACCAAAAGGTAACACATTTATCAACCCTGTTATCATCCTAGCAAAAGGAGAATCATTAAAAATAGTTCTAGACGCTAGATACCTTAATTCACTAATAGACGAATCAAAATGCAATTGGCCTATTGAACCAATACAAGTTATTTTAACAAAAATAAACGGAAAATACTTTACAACCGCAGATATGAATAGTGCATATAATCAAATGCCACTAGATGAACAATCACGACGCTTAACACAATTTGTTATTGGAAACCAGCAATATGAATTCAACCGCCTAATCTATGGAATATCCATAGGACCAGCAGCATTTTCAGCTTTTATGAGCAAAATTTTTAGACCACTTATACTCAAGAAAAACGCAATCACTTATTTAGACGATGTTTCTATGCAATCACAGACAAAAGAAGAAATGTTTAAAGTTTTAGAACACTATCACAAAATACTTCAGAACGAAAATCTGAAGGCCGCCCCCGATAAATCACACTTCTTTTTAACACGAGTTAAATTCTTAGGACATAATATAGAAAGAAAAACAATCACTCCATTAAAATCACGCATTGATGCTATTCAGAAGCTCCAACCACCAACAAACAAAAAGAAAATCCAAGAATTCCTTGGAATGTTAAACTTTTTAAGCAAATATGTCTATAAAATGCAATTATACCTAAGACCTTTTTATAATATACTTAGACAACAAAATTATTTTGAATGGAATACAGAACATCAAATACGATTTGAAGAAAATAAAAAACGCTTAACTGAACAAATTTCGAATACAATTCCCGATCCAAATCAACCATTCTATGCAATGTGCGATGCTTCGAATTTTGGCATCGGCGCAGCATTACTACAATCACACAATGGTACAAACAAAATGAACCTTATATCAGCAAATTCTCGATTATTCACTCAAGCAGAGCTACGACTCTCAACTCTAATGAGAGAATGTACAGCCATAATATATACACTAACAGAATATGAATTTCTGATACTTGGATCAAAACATCCAACAGTTCTATTTACAGATCACAAACCAATCATCTTTCTCTTTACACAAAAATCCAATCCAAATCACAGAGTTTATAGATTTCAATTAATTCTAATGAAATTCCCAAACTTACATATAGTTTGGACAGCAGGAAAAAATCTTGCATTACCAGACACATTAAGTCGAAATACACCACCTGAATTACTTACACGTAAAACTACAGTTGAACTACCCAAAAATATAAAATTCTATCTTGCAAAAAACGAAACATCACCCCGACTAGAATGCAAATATGCAGTAAAAACTGACGTTGAACAATCACAAATAAATAATTTACAACAATTCCCACTTTATTTAGATTGCCAAAATAACCACTACGAAGTTGATCTACTTGGAACATCAACTTTTAAACCAATTCCATATTCACAATGGATAAAAAATAACACCCAACAAAAAAGAGTAAAACAATATCCACATAAAAAAGACCTTTTTCCATTAATTGAAAAAGAAAATCTAACTGATAAAATAAATTTATCAGGACCACAAACAAACGATTCAAAATACACAATAAATCAAGTTTTTGATCTCCATGACCCACTTGACACAATTCCTTTATCTAAAATAGAAATTGAAAACATTTTTCTCCCCCCAACAGATAAAATTACAATTAATACCTTGAAACAATATCAAAATCTTGACCCAGTAATTAGACAACTAAAATCATGGCACAAATATAAAATTAAACCCATAAAAGCAGATACCACAATTTTAGGAAATAAAACACTCCTCCGATATTTTCGAAAAATTAATAATACAACAATTAATGAAAACACAGACCTTCTAGAATACCAATTAAATGAATCAACAGTTCCCTGTCTCCCTTTAAGTTTGATTCTCATAGCTTTTAACCTTTCACATACACAAAACATTAAAGGAAACTCTGGATCAGAGAAAACATATTCAAATTTCATACAAAACTTTTATTTTCCAAATGCACCAATTTGGATAAAAGTACTATGCAATGGTTGTATAGTATGTCAGCTAAATAAACCTTATCCAAATCAAAAACAAATAGCACAAAAACAAGATTTTAAAGGACAAAGTTTGTACTTTAACCACCGTATTTCATTTGATACAAAAGGACCAATTTCACCTTCATCCGAAGGAAACTCCTACATTATGGTAATTGTTGACGCATTTACACATTATGTAGCACTTAACCCAGTACCACATTGTAACGCTTATTATGCTTACACAACACTTTATGAACACTGGATAGCTAAATTCGGACTACCAGAAATTTTAGTTACAGACAACGGTACAGAATTCATAAATAATGAAATCATCACACTATGTCATTTATATAACATCAAACATAAACCACGTACATCTCACGCACCTTGGACAAACGGCTTAGTCGAAGGTATGAACCGTTCACTACAAGAATATCTTAGATGTATCATCAATGGAAATGATACAAGATACACCGAATGGTCAGCAGATGTAAAACTATTTCCCTTAGCATATAATTCACAAATCACGACAACTCTAGAAATGTCACCATATGAAATGGTTTTTAATCAAAAGCCACGCAAACCGATTATGTTTACAGCAAACTCTCATAAAAATGCACAAAGTTATTGTCAACCGAATAAAGACTCAATTTGTTATAACCTACCTCTACACACACACGATGAAGATCATTTTTATCACCCACAAATTCTTAAATTAGCCTCCGGTACACACACCGAATGGATTTTAAACAGAGATAAAAAACACAATGAAATTTACCAAAAAGTAACAAAAAAGTTGTTACAAAGGCAAAACATTAATGAACAAATAAATTCAAGCTTTACACCAGCCTCAGATTTAAAAATTGGAACATTTGTTTTAATACCCAATTTTAACACTCAAAAAGGAATTTCTAAAAAATTACAACCCCTTCGTAAAGGACCATACCAAATAATTGCCAAACCCACTGACGTCACATATAAAATCACCGACTCAGACAAAAAAGAAATTGTTCAACATCGAGACAATCTATTACCTTATTACCCAAAAGAATACGCACTACGCGAACTAACTCAGTTATATTCTTTCACAGGTTTAAACGTTATTCAAAATAACCCACAAATGGAAAATAAACCAAAAGAACAACATGACATTCACCTCGAAAACCAAAATGAAAAATCAACTACAACGAAAAGCAATACAAAAAAGCTAGATCAAAATACACCTCAAAAAGAAAGAAAAAATAGAAAAATGACAGAAAAAATAATACCCCAAGAACAAATCGACAAATCAGAACATAGAGAGTCATCACGACTTAGAACTCAACCACGTAAAAACTATAAAACATTCATCCCACAACCTAAAATATTAAAGAAAGTCGAATTTCAAAAACAGCTTTAATTTTATATTTAATAATATTTGCACCTCTGAAATATTTTGAACTTTCATTTTTCAAAATAACATGCTGACAGACACGCAACGATTCTAGTTCAAAATTAGCCAAAAGGATTCATCCAATCCGTCACCTTCTATAACTCTAACACAAACCAACTAGACGAAAGATATTAAACTCCAGGCATATCTATAACTATAACTTTGCGACCTCCAGGTCAAAAATAAGGAAACTATTCAAACTTGACAACTAAAATAAATATCACCATAATATCATAACCCTCCCTTATCTAATAACCCAAAGATCAACAATATTTCCCCAACTCAGACCTCAAATACCCCCCAAACAAATATGTTAAATTAGCCTAAAGTAAAAGAACGACCATTTTAATTAGCCTAAAGTATAAAAATCTCAAAAATACCCCTGATCACTTGACAAATAAAAATAAAGACAAAGAAGACCTCCCGATCACCATAAAATTTGCCCCCAACAATTTTTCACAAAACTCAACCCACTTGTCAAAAAACCAATAAATAATTCGACCACACTTGAAAATTGCCTTGAACAACAAAAAATATTCGATCAAGAAGCCATTTCTTAAATGCTCTTTTCTCGACCAGTCAACATAATTCTTAACACTCTCATAAACTTTTTAACGATATTTAAACTTTTAATTATATTTCTTTTTGATACCTTTGAAACCTTTGTAATAATCTTAATCATTTTTTGCAATATTTTTTAAATTTTCTATTCCATATTCGAACTATACCTCCAGCTTTCAAAAGCTATTGACTATATCCACAGGTACGATTCACAAAACTTATCTAAATGATACGAACCATTTTTAGTAGAACAGATATTTTCTTACTATTTGTAATTTTTATAACATTTCTATCATCCCTCATCTTGACAATATGCAAATGTATAAAGAAAGCAATCATCACATTCGCCCTAGCAACAATCCTCCTAATTCTTTTTCTAGAAGAATACTACAATAAACATAAATTTTTCCACTAAAAAAGTAAATAAAAAACCACCAAAAATTGCTAACCAACAATCACACAGTCAGTCTTCACCGACACCATCCCAAGAAAACCCAACACCACCTTCAATTACCCAAAACCCCCAAACATCTACACGAACTTCCTTTCAAGATAACCCATATACTTTTGAAGAACGACACGCTCGCTTATCAGAACCACTAGAACCAGTTCAACGACAAGCACCCCTAAGTGAACCAACATATAACTTATACCCAACATTACCACAAGAATTAAGTAGAATACGAAATTCTAGTCAAAACCAAAACACAGTCGAAATAAATAGACAAATTACACATCCTCGACGAAACAGAAATTTTCAAACTCCCCGAGTTCATTTTGATATACCCCAATCCCCATCACAAAGTACTCCAGAAAACCCCATCGGTATATTACCAGAAACCCCTACGCTTCTTTCACAACGTAGCACCTCAAGCCTACCATCAGATTACTTAGGTTCAACACCAACATCTGAACAAATACGTGAAAATCCCTTTAACCCTACAAACCAAACATCACGACTACCATATTGGACAACACATTCATTCACACAAGGTGAACCAAATTTAATCAATGACCCAATAGATATTTCTACGGATACAACAACATCCTCATCACTACCAGAAACATTATCATTACCATCAACACCATCAATCAGCCAGATTTCACCAACACCTTTTAATTTCAATTTCCCAAATAACCTCGACGCTAGATACCGAGAACAATCATCAACAACTATTCCTTTAAGACTAGACTGGAATACATTCACAGCACCTCCACCATTATTTGGACAACACCTAGAAAGTAACCGACTCCACAACTGGGCACTAAACCGACTACAATATAGACAAGACATCCACGAAGACATTCGTGACTATAACATCCAAATACTCCAACAAAATAGTCTACAATTAAAATTTGAAATCACGGTTAAATTAAACAACATTACTCAACATCCCTATCCATTAAATCCACCGAATATAACAGCTCAATCCCTACCACAACCATTTATAACAACTGAAGTAATATACAAATACGACAGATATATCAAAAAGACAATTGGTTACATCACATTTTATAACCCATACTCAGGATTGTCATACACATGTATATTCTAAAAATATTAATTTTTCTTCAACTCTTTTTTCTAGTAACCCCCAATCAAAACATAAACCCTTCCCCCCGCACAGGACCCCAAGATTTATTAGTAACACATTACGATTGTGACGAAAACGAACAAAAAATACTACACAAATATGCAATAAATCAAGTATCACAATGCGAAACAGAACCACAAGCCATAGAAATAACAAATGTAATAGCAACACTTTATTCAAAAGCCCGAGCAACATTCACAGCAACATTTTCTGAAAAGAAAGTACATTGTTCACAAGTCTCAAATGGAAATAAAAACCGACTTGACCACGAATCATTCTACCAGAGTAATATCGAACGACTTTTACATCTCAATCCCGAAGATTGTAAAAACGAGTTACTCCGACTAAAAATCACAAAAAATAAAAACACAGATAGAAAGTTAGTATATTTCCAAGTTTTTTCAGATTCTGTACATCAAGCAGAACTTGAAAGATATCAAGGACATATAAAACTAGACGAAAAATATCCATACAACGGCGCACACGGAAGATTAACTTATGACATACACGATAAACACTGGATACCACATATTGGTATAAATAACCCATCAAACTGCAAAGCAGACACAAAAAATAAAGGATATCAAGAAATAATGTTTTTCGATTGTAAAATACAACTCGAAAAAATACAACTCACACGCGATTTATCTGACAACACAATGATCTATCAAGGAATTAGATTACCTTGTAAAAACGATCAAAGTTATTGTGACCCTACAACACGAACACAAGCAACAATTGTTTGGTTCCCCGAAGACACATGTACAACATTTCAAGTAGCAAAGATACACGCTCGTATGATAAAATTTCACGAAAAATATTTTATACAATCAATTCCATATGAACAAGTAAACCCATCACGAAAACAAAGTTCTAATTTTAGAAACATACACAATATAGAAAATGAATTGACACGTTTTCAAATATACCAAGAAACAGAACTTGCATGTAAATACAGAAACCCACTTCACAAAACACAATACTCCGAAATATTAGTTGAATACGAAAAAGGATTCGACATGACCACTGGAAAAATAAAAATCGACCCATATGCCATAGGTCATCCTCCAAACGAAGGAACATCATATATACCAGTTAATTTTCAAAAAAGTAAAGGTCAACCTGGTGGACATCTCAAACCCCATGACACTAGAAGCACACGTTTACAAGAACTATCACTAATGAATACTACATATTTCGGTAATATCCACTATGATATTCATCTAGATATGAAATTAGACTACACAATTAGCCGCATTTTTCAAGAAATGTCCCTCTCTGAATTAGAAACACTTCACCAACTATGCGAATTAGAAAGAACACAAATCCTACAATCACTTGCATTAGCAGTATTAAAAAAACCCTACGCAGGATATTTATTATCAGGCAATGGATCAAATTTTTTAAACTATGAAGGAAACATTTTATGGTTTTATACCTGTACCAAAAAAGTATCACCACTATATGTTTTTGAAGATAAACGATGCTATAAAAGAATCCCTATCTTTTATAAGAATAAAGTACACTTCGTTGACACACTTTCAAGACGAACCTATTTCTGGGATACCGCAGTCCCATGTGGATCAGAAAGCAGCCACAATGTAGTACAACTGAACCCTGATGAAGATAAATATTACCTTCCTACCCCATATCCCACATTAATGCAATCACTCAAAAAATTTTCACCTGAAAGCATTAGAGCTATTGTTCGAAACCCAAATATTGACTTACAATCAATTGGAATATATTCAAAATCCGATATACAACATCACATTAGAACACAACAATTCCAAGAATTATTAACACAAATGGACACTATACAAAGACAATCAATTGACCAAAACTTACGCAAACTTGCCGAAACAGCAGGATTTGCAGATATTTATACACAAGATTATAGCGGATATTTCAAAGACATTAAAGACTATATATATCTCAACGGTGAAAAATACCGACCACAAGATATCTCACCTATAAATTTTTTTAGCTTTGTTACACTCAAAAATGAAATTCTTGATTTTCTAGGATGGCCATATTACATCTTAGAAAAATTAACTATTTTATACGCAATGTTTAACTTTATAGGATTTCTTTTCTCACTCTTAAAAGGAATCTATAATACATGCGCTATACACACACAAGTAAATAGACAAGCAAGTGTAGCACGCATCCTATTTGCAGGATTTTTTGGAATTTTTTCGTCATCAATAAACAAAATTCTTTTAGACGCACAAATAAAAGAATACAACACAAAAATAGCAACAAGACAGAAAACATATGACGAAGAACATAACAATGTAGACATTATACCTACAGCACCACAGTTACCACCCCTACCACATAACCATCCATTATCACTAGCCCCACGAAATTTTCGAAATTTAGCAATAACACATAATCCAAACTTCAGACCAACCATATCACAAAGCCCCATTCAACGAATAGTAACACACAATTCACTAGATGAGAATACATATGAACAAATTATAGAACAACCACATACAACTGCTTTTCAGTCTCAAAATAATAATTTTTTTAGCCCACGATGAGCCGACAACTTGGATCCCTACACCGCTCAAACTCCCACCCAACCAACCTCAACACTCCAGTTACAATAATTCCACTTTTTGCTTTCCCGCCACCCGATTTCCCAACCAATACTATAACATCAGGCATGAATTCAGACACTAATTCACACATCTCAGTTTTATACTCCATCTCACAACTCAATAACCCAGATATTGAAACCCCTGATGAATTTGCAGACTCTGAACCATCTCCATCCAATAATTTTCAAACCAATCCCTCAGTTTTTTCGAAACCCCCTTTTCAACCAATCCCACCAAATAACCCACTCCCATCCATTTCTACACCCTCCTATGCTTCACAAGTTACCCCAACCTACTCTTCACTTCATTCAGATCGATCATCCAATTCTCCAGACACCCCCCAAATCTCCCAAGAACTAGATAATTTTATCACCTTACAACAACAACCCTTCCACCTTGACACCTCAACTATAAACCAGATTTCATCAACCATAGAATCATCAAACCCACCTACCCCTACACCCTCTTCAGCTTATTCCGCATCATTAGCACCATCATCCACATCCACCGAATCATCAATTAGCACTAATAGAGCTTACCGCAGTTTCAAAAGAAAATTCCCAAACCATCCATTTCCAACAAAACCAGGAACAGCCCGTGAATATATTAATCACCCAAATCACACTAACACGAGAGAATTTTTAGCAATCACCTTACCTTCATTTCCACAGTATATTTTGAACAACCCTAACGACACTAACAACACACGCAGTTTTGTAGATGAACACGTTTTAATGCCTACACTTCAATGGACATCATATTATCATTTTACTAACCCCCTTTGCCTACCTTTATCTAACACTCACATCGATATAGAACGAAATAAAGATATGCTATACCGACTCACTACACCACTAACACATAGACAATTTACTTACATCGGATATAAAAAGTCACTAAAAACATACACTGCACCCCGAGCTAACGAATATACGCTAGAATATTACGATCATAACATCATCCGAACTAACCAAGACCAATTTTTAGATGATTATCGCTTCGCTAACCCACAATTCACAGAAAAATTTTTCATCAAAACACCATATGTTTTTACACTCAATATATTTGATCGCAAATTCGACCACATCATTTCTGAAGCACTAACCGACACACAAGCTTACGAAAGTTTTAAAGAAAAATTTCCATTATTTTCACTAACCTTTCATTTCCTTGCACCACATGAACGAGATTTGCACTGCTCACACGACATTATGTTACGCACTAAACAAACCCACACATATACATATTACCGCTTCATACAAAATCACTTTGACCTACACACTCCATCAAGACAACCACACCATCGTTTTCAATTTATTAACTCAAAATACACTTCACCATTTTTTCTTAATTTCACATATTGCATCAAAGATACTAACCTTCACGGTATTCTTCGCAATTATGATCCCATAACCCAAATGTATATTTTTTGTCCCATCACAAAGACCTTCAACGCAGAAGAATCCAGACCCTTCCTTATCCCACATGAATTTGTTCAACCTATAGAAATCCCCATATTAGAATTCATCCACAACACTAAATACAATCACAAATTATATAATCTCATCCAAAACACACCTTATGAGTTTGCAGTTGGCACTGAAGAACTAAAAACCATTAAAGCAGTTCAATTGCTTTAGCCAATGCTTCAAACTAAAAACATCATTCGCATACTAGCAAAATTACTAACAAATTCAGACATAATACACGACATCTTCCCCCACGGTCTCTTCCCCGACGACTAACAGGTAAGTTTAATTTATATATATTCTTAACTAATAAACTTAAAACAAAACCTAACCATTCTTTATCCATGTTTTATTTAGATTTTTAGTCTTCATCCCACGATCATCTGCAAAATACACAAAAGAAAAATCAAAAATAGAAAACTTCACGTCTTCAAATTGTTCAAAACTCTATTAATATTTTGCACAAGCTAATTTAAATAAAATTCATACCAATGTAGTAAATTAATTTATAAATTGTTTCCCCACAAGCAGTAAATCTAATAATGATGAAAATTTGTAACTTAATTTTTCCCCAAAACTAGCAGTAAAATTGAATTCTATGTAGTAAATTAATAAAACGAAAATGCAGTACTAACCTTTTGATATCTCATTCACTCGCACAAAAATTCTATCCAAACTCGCACAGCTCGCCCACGAAGAATTGTTTAAAATAATGAATTTCAGTTTCAAGTTTTCACACTCAACAACTCTAACACACGATAACAAGTTTCAAACTTTCCTTTAACCCGGTTGGAAAGGAATTATATACTAAACAAAACTAACCAATGCAGCTTACTAAACACCACAAATCATAAAATAACAGCATGAATAGGAAAAGGAAACCAACGGTACCCAAACCGGATTAACCCATTTTAAAACTGGATAAATTATTCTTTTGAAGACTATTATAAAGTCTAAGAAAGAAATAATAAAACACAAAAAAGTCGAAAGACAAACCCATACCAAAAACAATTTGATTTTTGAAAAAAGGACAAAACCAACGAAACATAAGAAAAACCACAATAAACCCAACATAAAACGTTATCACATAACAGGACCTCTCACAGAAACCGCACGAAATCATACTCCCACTCCTGGCCTAACCCACCAGAGAGGACGTCCTGAG
The DNA here is from genome assembly GCF_963678635.1 of Symsagittifera roscoffensis. Lineage (NCBI taxonomy): Eukaryota > Metazoa > Xenacoelomorpha > Acoela > Convolutidae > Symsagittifera > Symsagittifera roscoffensis. The sequence goes on from NC_087069.1 coordinate 895,614, forward strand.
CATGCTCTATAGCCGGCCTAACCCACCGCGCTACATCCACGCTTTGTGACCACACTTCTATTTTTAATAAGAGGTACTCAAGGGTGAGTAACTCTTCAAAATAACCGAACTATAACAAAAAACTTTTGTAAAAATAACTAACCAAAATCATAATTAAAACATCGAACTAATAAAAATTTTATAAAATGTAAATTATACCTTGCAGTATATAGATCAGCATACAACACCAAAGACGAACATCCAAAGTCAAAATGACCCCACTACACTCGAAAAAGAATGGCCAACCACAATCAATATGCCGTCCACAATCACAACTCAAAGGATTTAGAGTACGACTTGACTTCGCAGAAAAGGACTTCATTGAACTAGACCAATGACCACCTCGATGTTCAAGTATACGTACAGATCCGAGTAACCAGGCATCCCCTCCAAGCACAATCTCCACGCCATTCCCAGACAAGGTCAAACACAAAAACATGAAACGAAAAAACCTGTCATAGCCAACCATTCTGAAATCAGATTTGAGTTTGTTGCGAAAACCCAGTCGTTGTCTTGAGAAGACACAACGATTGAATCTGGAACTTCTCTAATAAGAAAACCCAGAAGAAATATGATGTTTGCCAAATACCAACGTCCATCATCCATCCTTTGAATTGCAGAAAGACTGTTCTAAAAAACTCTGTAAAACCCGGATGGGTGGAACCTGATCTAAACTACATTTTATGATTGGATAAATTAGATATTTTACCACTGTAAAGTATTTAATATTAACCAATCATGATCCATCTAACTAACAACCCACTTATTTGTAAGTGCTGAAATTACTTGTAATTTGAGCACCAGAGAGATTTGAATTTAACTTAGAAATTAGTGGACTCTCCAAGAAGACTTCAGCAGCCGCAATAAACCAGTATACCCTATATTTATTGAGCCTAGGAGAGACTAGTTAAACAACCTGAGACTAGATAGTATAAGAGTAAGATTAGGATCGGTATTAGACTAAGAAGTTGCACGAATCTATCCGGCCGAAAATAAGATAGCGTGACGAGCAGACGGTGTACCCTATCCGAAATTACTCTATGAGTTAACCACCTCGGCCATAACTCAGTTTTCTAGAAAGTTTTTAAATAGGGGATATTTATTTACAGGGGTGGATCTAGGATTTTCTCGAAAGGGGAGGGGGGCGGGTTTTTAAAAAATTGTGTCGAATATTTTGTCGACCTTTTTTTTAAGTCGATCAAATTGATTTTGTGAGCTCTCCCGAATACTCTCTTTTGACAAAATTTTCTGCGCCACAGGAAATTGTTTGATCAAACAAGCCAAAAAAGACAGTTTTAGGCACTTTTTGAAAAAATTTGTGTTTTTTCGGCGCGCGCTCTCTCTCAAAAATAGCATATATTGGCGCCAAAGGCACCATTACAAAAAATTTAGGGTCCTTTACGAGGCCAGAATGGGCATTTTATGCATTGTAAGCGGATTCCGCAACAGTACAAAATCAGATTTGTCGCAGAGTTCGCAACATTGCTACTTCTCTGTGATTTTCTTCGCTGTTTTGGATTCCACAAACAAATACCTGAAAATTGTATCACTCAAAATTGCTGGAAAAATTGGCGAGTTTGCTGAATCCGCAACCGTATTTGCGGAATCCAGAACAATTTGTGGAATTCACAATCAAATAATAAGACCTAAGTATAGTTAAATTGAGTTGTTGCGGAATTCGCAACTGTAAGCGGAAACAGCAAATTGTAAGTGGAATCCGTATTTTGTAATGCGGACTCCAATTACATATATGTTAATATAGAGTAGCGTTTTAATTTATATGTTTTTTTTTTCTAGGTGATCACCAGCAAGGTGGTCGTAAAAAAGTTGAAGATAATAGTCTCAATATAAAAAATAAAACTTTTTCAATTTTTAATCTGAAAAATTTTCTGACTCAACATGTTTCGCGAGATTGTTGAAAATGGTCAGCACAGTTCAAACAAACGAGGTTGTACAATTTTTCAGAAAATAGTTGGAATTCCGACCCTAGTAGCTTACTACATCATGTTTGGCGGCCTCAGGATCTATTCCCATTGGCACACAGTTATAATTTAGCTTGGTCATATAAATAGGGAGAACTACAATTTAATTTTAAAATTTGAAGGAAATCTATTGGAAAACATGCAACTTTGTATGTCAGAAAAAAAATTAAAAAACGTTTTCTACTCAGAAGCAACTGGATGTTCTACCGGAAAAAAAAACAGTTCGATTGAAATTGACCAAGCAGTATCTTTGACAGAAAAAAAGTTCGACCGAGAAAAAACAATTGAATTGAGTTTGATTTAGCTGCTATATGACAATACGAGGCCAAAGTGTGCACTAGATAGGCGCACAATTTTGAGTCTGCATGTTTCCTGATTCCATAGACAAGTCTTTAAACATGTTGAATTTTTGTCAAAACGAAGAAACGGAAGAACAAAGAGAACGTCCATGTTGCTGAATCACGTACTGGAGTTTTATGATTAATAACTGAAATCTTTGGATTTTCATCGTAAGTTTTTATGAAATAAAAAAATGTTCGAATATAATCTATCAAAATGGATTAAAATTCGTTTTTTCTCAAATCAGTAAAAACCATTTTAATCCATTATAATCAGTTATAAATGAATATAATCAATTCTTATGAATTATAATCCACTTTTTGTGCAAACACTGTGCAGTATAATCAGAACAAAACAGATTATTTTGATTTCATTCTTGTTACAGATAAAACTAGATTATATATCGCTGAAAAAAATACTTATCGTGTTTTCATTTTTTTCACAATTTTTAGCAAAAGTTTTTGCAATATTTTTCTCATTTTCATTTTCTTTCCCTAATCCAATTTACCTCCTTTTGTTGTCCCTTGCCGTCCTTTCAGTAAATACTCCCCCATGTTTACACATACCCTCCCCCTTCCCCACCTCGTTTGGGGGGAGGGGGAGCGTTGGCTTAACTGGGGGGAGGGGGTGTTGCGGGGTAACGGGGGGGGATGACTGGGGTGCATCTGGGGGAGGGGATAACTGGGGCGTATCTGTGGGAGAGGGTAACAGGGGAGGGGGGGGGTGTGGGGGTAACTGGAATGAATTTAACTGGGGGGATGGGGCTTATAGCTGTGGTGTATCTGGGATCGGGGGTTGTTTATGAGATAGAATGAGAAAGAATAATTTGTGGAAAGAGATGAAAATTTGTAGGGAAAGTGAGTGGTAAGGGATTTAACGGGTGTTACAAAATTTAGTAGGTTCAGAACTTGAGTAGGTTATGAGTATATCAGAAGTTGTTGACAGTTTTGCGAATAGTTTTGCCAAAAAACTATTGAGATTATAATCCACTAAAATCAAATATAAGGGATTTTAAATGGTTTATAACCCATTGAAATGGATTTTTTGGTTTGAGTTTTAACAAAAATAATCGATAACAATGACAATGTAATCGATTTTGTGGTCTAAATTTGCAACAATAAAGGATTATAATAGCAATATTTTTGACAACATTTTTCCATTATAATCCATGGATTTCCATGTTCCGGAGTTCCATTAGATTTTTATCCATGGAATTCCGGCGCAGGGATCTGCTTACAACTCACAAAATACACAGTTTGGCCTCGTGATGGTTTCAATCAAGTTCAGCCAAGTAAAATCGCTCAAAATAAATATATGATTTCTGCTTTTTGCATCACACTTTATGTCAATCTTTGACCAGCTCAATCGCATAACAGTTACTGGACTGGCAATATGTCGTAGCGAAAAGGAGTTGTTTAAAAAAAATCGTTCCGCTTGAAAATGGTGCGCATAATTTCAAATTAACGACAAATTTTTAAATAAACGAACAAAAATATTGACATTTTTAACAAAAGCTACTACTTTCTACAGTGCTCATGTTCAAATTATGAGCCATTAAATCACAAATTTTTCAAACAGAAACAATTTTGCTTGCAGTAATCAATAGCTCTGCTCAAGTGACCGTCGCTAAACAGATCGCTTTGAAGTGGAAGTTTTCCTTTGAGCTGAACCTATTTTTGAAAAAAGTCAGAAAAAGATAATAAAGTTTTCAAAAAATTTATGTTTCGAAACTGAGCTCGAAAATATGCTATAATCAACTCGAATCTATGCTTCAACTTTATTTTTGACTGAAATATTCCATCGACTTGGCTTTATGTTTCGACTCTGAGTTCGAAAATATGCTATAATCAACTCGAATCTATGCTTCAACTTTATTTTTGACTGAAATATTCCACCGACTTGGCTTTATGTTTCGACTCTGAGTTCGAAAATATGCTTTAATCAACTCGAATCTATGCTTCAACTTTAATTTGGACTGAAGTATTTCACCGACTTGGCTTTATGTTTCGACTTTGAGCTCGAAAATATGCTATAATCAACTCGAATCTATGCTTCAACTTTATTTTTGACTGAAGTATTCCACCGACTTGGCTTTATGTTTCGACTCTGAGTTCGAAAATATGCTATAATCAACTCGAATCTATGCTTCAACTTTATTTTTGACTGAAGTATTCCACCGACTTGGCTTTATGTTTCGACTCTGAGTTCGAAAATATGCTATAATCAACTCGAATCTATGCTTCAACTTTATTTTTGACTGAAGTATTCCACCGACTTGGCTTTATGTTTCGAAACTGAGCTCGAAAATATGCTATAATCAACTCGAATCTATGCTTCAACTTTATTTTTGACTGAAGTATTCCACCGACTTGGCTTTATGTTTGGACTCTGAGTTCGAAAATATGCTATAATCAACTCGAATCTATGCTTCAACTTTGTTTTTGACTAAAGTATTCCACCGACTTGGCTTTATGTTTCGACTCTGAGTTCGAAAATATGCTATAATCAACTCAAATCTATGCTTCAACTTTATTTTTGACTGAAGTATTCCACCGACTTGGCTTTATGTTTCGACTCTGAGTTCGAAAATATGCTATAATCAACTCGAATCTATGCTTCAACTTTATTTTTGACTGAAGTATTCCACCGACTTGGCTTTATGTTTCGACTCTGAGTTCAAAAATATGCTATAATCAACTCGAATTTATGCTTCAACTTTATTTTAAACTGAAGTATTCCACCGACTTGGCTTTATGTTTCGACTCTGACTTCGAAAATATGCTATAATCAACTCGAATCTATGCTGCAACTTTGTTTTTGACTGAAGTATTCCACCGACTTGGCTTTATGTTTCGACTCTGAGTTCGAAAAGATGCTATAATCATCTCGAATCTATGCTTCAACTTTATTTTTGACTGAAGTATTCCACCGACTTGGCTTTATGTTTCGACTCTGAGTTCGAAAATATGCTATAATCAACTCGAATCTATGCTTCAACTTTGTTTTTGACTAAAGTATTCCACCGACTTGGCTTTATGTTTCGACTCTGAGTTCAAAAATATGCTATAATCAACTCGAATCTATGCTTCAACTTTATTTTTGACTGAAGTATTCCACCGACTTGGCTTTATGTTTCGACTCTGAGTTCAAAAATATGCTATAATCAACTCGAATCTATGCTTCAACTTTATTTTAAACTGAAGTATTCCACCGACTTGGCTTTATGTTTCGACTCTGACTTCGAAAATATGCTATAATCAACTCGAATCTATGCTGCAACTTTGTTTTTGACTGAAGTATTCCACCGACTTGGCTTTATGTTTCGACTCTGAGTTCGAAAATATGCTATAATCAACTCGAATCTATGCTTCAACTTTATTTTTGACTGAAGTATTCCACCGACTTGGCTTTATGTTTCGACTCTGAGTTCGAAAATATGCTATAATCAACTCGAATCTATGCTGCAACTTTGTTTTTGACTGAAGTATTCCACCGACTTGGCTTTATGTTTCGACTCTGAGTTCAAAAATATGCTATAATCAACTCGAATCTATGCTTCAATTTTATTTTTGACTGAAGTATTCCACCGACTTGGCTTTATGTTTCGACTCTGAGTTCAAAAATATGCTATAATCAACTCGAATCTATGCTTCAACTTTATTTTAAACTGAAGTATTCCACCGACTTGGCTTTATGTTTCGACTCTGAGTTCGAAAAGATGCTATAATCATCTCGAATCTATGCTTCAACTTTATTTTTGACTGAAGTATTCCACCGACTTGGCTTTATGTTTCGACTCTGAGTTCGAAAATATGCTATAATCAACTCGAATCTATGCTTCAACTTTGTTTTTGACTAAAGTATTCCACCGACTTGGCTTTATGTTTCGACTCTGAGTTCAAAAATATGCTATAATCAACTCGAATCTATGCTTCAACTTTATTTTTGACTGAAGTATTCCACCGACTTGGCTTTATGTTTCGACTCTGAGTTCAAAAATATGCTATAATCAACTCGAATCTATGCTTCAACTTTATTTTAAACTGAAGTATTCCACCGACTTGGCTTTATGTTTCGACTCTGACTTCGAAAATATGCTATAATCAACTCGAATCTATGCTGCAACTTTGTTTTTGACTGAAGTATTCCACCGACTTGGCTTTATGTTTCGACTCTGAGTTCGAAAATATGCTATAATCAACTCGAATCTATGCTTCAACTTTATTTTTGACTGAAGTATTCCACCGACTTGGCTTTATGTTTCGACTCTGAGTTCGAAAATATGCTATAATCAACTCGAATCTATGCTGCAACTTTGTTTTTGACTGAAGTATTCCACCGACTTGGCTTTATGTTTCGACTCTGAGTTCAAAAATATGCTATAATCAACTCGAATCTATGCTTCAATTTTATTTTTGACTGAAGTATTCCACCGACTTGGCTTTATGTTTCGACTCTGAGTTCAAAAATATGCTATAATCAACTCGAATCTATGCTTCAACTTTATTTTAAACTGAAGTATTCCACCGACTTGGCTTTATGTTTCGACTCTGACTTCGAAAAGATGCTATAATCAACTCGAATCTATGCTGCAACTTTGTTTTTGACTGAAGTATTCCACCGACTTGGCTTTATGTTTCGACTCTGAGTTCGAAAATATGCTATAATCAACTCGAATCTATGCTTCAACTTTATTTTTGACTGAAGTATTCCACCGACTTGGCTTTATGTTTCGACTCTGAGTTCGAAAATATGCTATAATCAACTCGAATCTATGCTGCAACTTTGTTTTTGACTGAAGTATTCCACCGACTTGGCTTTATGTTTCGACTCTGAGTTCAAAAATATGCTATAATCAACTCGAATCTTTGCTTCAACTTTATTTTTGACTGAAGTATTCCACCGACTTGGCTTTATGTTTCGACTCTGAGTTCGAAAAGATGCTATAATCATCTCGAATCTATGCTTCAACTTTATTTTTGACTGAAGTATTCCACCGACTTGGCTTTATGTTTCGACTCTGAGTTCGAAAATATGCTATAATCAACTCGAATCTATGCTTCAACTTTGTTTTTGACTAAAGTATTCCACCGACTTGGCTTTATGTTTCGACTCTGAGTTCAAAAATATGCTATAATCAACTCGAATCTATGCTTCAACTTTATTTTTGACTGAAGTATTCCACCGACTTGGCTTTATGTTTCGACTCTGAGTTCAAAAATATGCTATAATCAACTCGAATCTATGCTTCAACTTTATTTTAAACTGAAGTATTCCACCGACTTGGCTTTATGTTTCGACTCTGACTTCGAAAATATGCTATAATCAACTCGAATCTATGCTGCAACTTTGTTTTTGACTGAAGTATTCCACCGACTTGGCTTTATGTTTCGACTCTGAGTTCGAAAATATGCTATAATCAACTCGAATCTATGCTTCAACTTTATTTTTGACTGAAGTATTCCACCGACTTGGCTTTATGTTTCGACTCTGAGTTCGAAAATATGCTATAATCAACTCGAATCTATGCTGCAACTTTGTTTTTGACTGAAGTATTCCACCGACTTGGCTTTATGTTTCGACTCTGAGTTCAAAAATATGCTATAATCAACTCGAATCTATGCTTCAATTTTATTTTTGACTGAAGTATTCCACCGACTTGGCTTTATGTTTCGACTCTGAGTTCAAAAATATGCTATAATCAACTCGAATCTATGCTTCAACTTTATTTTAAACTGAAGTATTCCACCGACTTGGCTTTATGTTTCGACTCTGACTTCGAAAAGATGCTATAATCAACTCGAATCTATGCTGCAACTTTGTTTTTGACTGAAGTATTCCACCGACTTGGCTTTATGTTTCGACTCTGAGTTCGAAAATATGCTATAATCAACTCGAATCTATGCTTCAACTTTATTTTTGACTGAAGTATTCCACCGACTTGGCTTTATGTTTCGACTCTGAGTTCGAAAATATGCTATAATCAACTCGAATCTATGCTGCAACTTTGTTTTTGACTGAAGTATTCCACCGACTTGGCTTTATGTTTCGACTCTGAGTTCAAAAATATGCTATAATCAACTCGAATCTTTGCTTCAACTTTATTTTTGACTGAAGTATTCCACCGACTTGGCTTTATGTTTCGACTCTGAGTTCGAAAACATGCTATAATCAACTCGAATCTATGCTTCAACTTTATTTTTGACTGAAGTATTCCACCGACATGGCTTTATGTTTCGACTCTGAGTTGGAAAACATGCTATAATCAACTCGAATCTATGCTTCAACTTTGTTTTTGACTGAAGTATTCCACCGACTTGGCTTTATGTTTCGACTTTGAGTTCGAAAATATGCTATAATTAACTCGAATCTATGGTGCAACTTTATTTTTGACTGAAGTATTCCACCGACTTGGCTTTATGTTTCGACTCTGAGTTCAAAAATATGCTATAATCAACTCGAATCTATGCTTCAACTTTATTTTTGACTGAAGTATTCCACCGACTTGGCTTTATGTTTCGAAACTGAGCTCGAAAATATGCTATAATCAACTCGAATCTATGCTTCAACTTTAATTTTGACTGAAGTATTCCACCGACTTGGCTTTATGTTTCGACTCTGACTTCGAAAATATGCTATAATCAACTCGAATCTATGCTTCAACTTTGTTTTTGACTGAAGTATTCCACCGACTTGGCTTTATGTTTCGACTCTGAGTTCGAAAATATGCTATAATCAACTCGAATCTATGCTGCAACTTTATTTTTGACTGAAGTATTCCACCGACTTGGCTTTATGTTTCGACTCTGAGTTCGAAAATATGCTATAATTAACTCGAATCTATGGTGCAACTTTATTTTTGACTGAAGTATTCCACCGACTTGGCTTTATGTTTCGACTCTGAGTTCAAAAATATGCTATAATCAACTCGAATCTATGCTTCAACTTTATTTTTGACTGAAGTATTCCACCGACTTGGCTTTATGTTTCGACTCTGAGTTCGAAAACATGCTATAATCAACTCGAATCTATGCTTCAACTTTATTTTTGACTGAAGTATTCCACCGACTTGGCTTTATGTTTCGACTCTGAGTTGGAAAATATGCTATAATCAACTCGAATCTATGCTTCAACTTTGTTTTTGACTGAAGTATTCCACCGACTTGGCTTTATGTATCGACTTTGAGTTCGAAAATATGCTATAATTAACTCGAATCTATGGTGCAACTTTATTTTTGACTGAAGTATTCCACCGACTTGGCTTTATGTTTCGAAACTGAGCTCGAAAATATGCTATAATCAACTCGAATCTATGCTTCAACTTTAATTTTGACTGAAGTATTCCACCGACTTGGCTTTATGTTTCGACTCTGAGTTCGAAAATATGCTATAAGCAACTCGAATCTATGCTGCAACTTTATTTTTGACTGAAGTATTCCACCGACTTGGCTTTATGTTTCGACTCTGAGTTCGAAAATATGCTATAATTAACTCAAATCTATGGTGCAACTTTATTTTTGACTGAAGTATTCCACCGACTTGGCTTTATGTTTCGACTCTGAGTTCAAAAATATGCTATAATCAACTCGAATCTATGCTTCAACTTTATTTTTGACTGAAGTATTCTACCGACTTGGCTTTATGTTTCGAAACTGAGCTCGAAAATATGCCATAATCAACTCGAATCTATGCTTCAACTTTAATTTTGACTGAAGTATTCCACCGACTTGGCTTTATGTTTCGACTCTGAGTTCGAAAATATGCTATAATCAACTCGAATCTATGCTTCAACTTTGTTTTTGACTGAAGTATTCCACCGACTTGGCTTTATGTTTCGACTCTGAGTTCGAAAATATGCTATAATCAACTCGAATCTATGCTGCAACTTTATTTTTGACTGAAGTATTCCACCGACTTGGCTTTATGTTTCAACTCTGAGTTCGAAAATATGCTATAATCAACTCGAATCTATGCTTCAACTTTATTTTTGACTGAAGTATTCCACCGACTTGGCTTTATGTTTCGACTCTGAGTTCGAAAATATGCTATAATCAACTCGAATATATGGTGCAACTTTATTTTTGACTGAAGTATTCCACCGACTTGGCTTTATGTTTCGACTCTGAGTTCAAAAATATGCTATAATCAACTCGAATCTATGCTTCAACTTTATTTTTGACTGAAGTATTCCACCGACTTGGCTTTATGTTTCGAAACTGAGCTCGAAAATATGCTATAATCAACTCGAATCTATGCTTCAACTTTGTTTTTGACTGAAGTATTCCACCGACTTGGCTTTATGTTTCGACTCTGAGTTCGAAAATATGCTATAATCAACTCGAATCTATGCTTCAACTTAATTTTTGACTGAAGTATTCCACCGACTTGGCTTTATGTTTCGAAACTGAGCTCGAAAATATGCTCTAATCAACTCGAATCTATGCTTCAACTTTAATTTTGACTGAAGTATTCCACCGACTTGGCTTTATGTTTCGACTCTGAGTTCAAAAATATGCTATAATCAACTCGAATCTATGCTTCAACTTTGTTTTTGACTGAAGTATTCCACCGACTTGGCTTTATGTTTCGACTCTGAGTTCGAAATTATGCTATAATCAACTCGAATCTATGCTTCAACTTTGTTTTTGACTGAAGTATTCCACCGACTTGGCTTTATGTTTCGACTCTGAGTTCGAAAATATGCTATAATCAACTCGAATCTATGCTTCAACTTTGTTTTTGACTGAAGTATTCCACCGACTTGGCTTTATGTTTCGACTCTGAGTTCAAAAATATGCTATAATCAACTCGAATCTATGCTTCAACTTTGTTTTTGACTGAAGTATTCCACCGACTTGGCTTTATGTTTCGACTCTGAGTTCAAAAATATGCTATAATCAACTCGAATCTATGCTTCAACTTTATTTTTGACTGAAGTATTCCACCGACTTGGCTTTATGTTTCGACTCTGAGTTCAAAAATATGCTATAATCAACTCGAATATATGCTTCAACTTTATTTTTGACTGAAGTATTCCACCGACTTGGCTTTATGTTTCGAAACTGAGCTCGAAAATATGCTATAATCAACTCGAATCTATGCTTCAACTTTGTTTTTGACTGAAGTATTCCACCGACTTAACTTTATGTTTCGACTCTGAGTTCGAAAATATGCTATAATCAACTCGAATCTATGCTTCAACTTAATTTTTGACTGAAGTATTCCACCGACTTGGCTTTATGTTTCGAAACTGAGCTCGAAAATATGCTATAATCAACTCGAATCTATGCTTCAACTTTAATTTTGACTGAAGTATTCCACCGACTTGGCTTTATGTTTCGACTCTGAGTTCGAAAATATGCTATAATCAACTCGAATCTATGCTTCAACTTTGTTTTTGACTGAAGTATTCCACCGACTTGGCTTTATGTTTCGACTCTGAGTTCGAAATTATGCTATAATCAACTCGAATCTATGCTTCAACTTTGTTTTTGACTGAAGTATTCCACCGACTTGGCTTTATGTTTCGACTCTGAGTTCGAAAATATGCTATAATCAACTCGAATCTATGCTTCAACTTTGTTTTTGACTGAAGTATTCCACCGACTTGGCTTTATGTTTCGACTCTGAGTTCAAAAATATGCTATAATCATCTCGAATCTATGCTTCAACTTTGTTTTTGACTGAAGTATTCCACCGACTTGGCTTTATGTTTCGACTCTGAGTTCAAAAATATGCTATAATCAACTCGAATCTATGCTTCAACTTTATTTTTGACTGAAGTATTCCACCGACTTGGCTTTATGTTTCGACTCTGAGTTCGAAAATATGCTATAATCATCTCGAATCTATGCTTCAACTTTAGTTTTGACTGAAGTATTCCACCGATTTGGCTTTATGTTTCGAAACTGAGCTCGAAAATATGCTATAATCAACTCGAATCTATGCTTCAACTTTAATTTTGACTGAAGTATTTCACCGACTTGGCTTTATGTTCCGACTCTGAGTTCGAAAATATGCTATAATCAACTCGAATCTATGCTTCAACTTTGTTTTTGACTGAAGTATTCCACCGACTTGGCTTTATGTTTCGACTCTGAGTTCAAAAATATGCTATAATCAACTCGAATCTATGCTTCAACTTTATTTTTGACTGAAGTATTCCACCGACTTGGCTTTATGTTTCGAAACTGAGCTCAAAAATATGCTATAATCAACTCGAATCTATGCTTCAACTTTAATTTTGACTGAAGTATTCCACCGACTTGGCTTTATGTTTCGACTCTGAGTTCGAAAATATGCTATAATCAACTCGAATCTATGCTTCAACTTTGTTTTTGACTGAACTATTCCACCGACTTGGCTTTATGTTTCGACTCTGAGTTCAAAAATATGCTATAATCAACTCGAATCTATGCTTCAACTTTGATTTTGACTGAAGTATTCCACCGACTTGGCTTTATGTTTCGACTCTGAGTTCAAAAATATGCTATATTCAACTCGAATCTATGCTTCAACTTTATTTTTTTGACTGAAGTATTCCACCGACTTGGCTTTATGTTTCGACTCTGAGTTCGAAAATATGCTATAATCAACTCGAATCTATGCTTCAACTTTATTTTTGACTGAAGTATTCCACCGATTTGGCTTTATGTTTCGAAACTGAGCTCGAAAATATGCTATAATCAACTCGAATCTATGCTTCAACTTTAATTTTGACTGAAGTATTCCACCGACTTGGCTTTATGTTCCGACTCTGAGTTCGAAAATATGCTATAATCAACTCGAATCTATGCTTCAACTTTGTTTTTGACTGAAGTATTCCACTGACTTGGCTTTATGTTTCGACTCTGAGTTCAAAAATATGCTATAATCAACTCGAATCTATGCTTCAACTTCATTTTTGACTGAAGTATGCCACCGACTTGGCTTTATGTTTCGAAACTGAGCTCAAAAATATGCTATAATCAACTCGAATCTATGCTTCAACTTTAATTTTGACTGAAGTATTCCACCGACTTGGCTTTATGTTTCGACTCTGAGTTCGAAAATATGCTATAATCAACTCGAATCTATGCTTCAACTTTGTTTTTGACTGAAGTATTCCACCGACTTGGCTTTATGTTTCGACTCTGAGTTCGAAAATATGCTATAATTAACTCGAATCTATGCTTCAACTTTATTTTTGACTAAAGATTTCCACCGACTTGGCTTTATGTTTCGAAACTGAGCTCGAAAATATGCTATAATCAACTCGAATCTATGCTTCAACTTTAATTTTGACTGAAGTATTCCACCGACTTGGCTTTATGTTTCGACTCTGAGTTCAAAAATATGCTATAATCAACTCGAATCTATGCTTCAACTTTGTTTTTGACTGAAGTATTCCACCGACTTGGCTTTATGTTTCGACTCTGAGTTCGAAAATATGCAATAATCAACTCGAATCTATGCTTCAACTTTGTTTTTGACTGAAGTTTTCCACCGACTTGGCTTTATGTTTCGACTCTGAGTTCGAAAACATGCTATAATTAACTCGAATCTATGCTTCAACTTTATTTTTGACTGAAGTATTCCACCGACTTGGCTTTATGTTTCGAAACTGAGCTCGAAAATATGCTATAATCAACTCGAATCTATGCTTCAACTTTAATTTTGACTGAAGTATTCCACCGACTTGGCTTTATGTTTCGACTCTGAGTTCAAAAATATGCTATAATCAACTCGAATCTATGCTTCAACTTTGTTTTTGACTGAAGTATTCCACCGACTTGGCTTTATGTTTCGACTCTGAGTTCGAAAATATGCTATAATCAACTCGAATCTATGCTTCAACTTTATTTTTGACTGAAGTATTCCACCGACTTGGCTTTATGTTTTGAAACTGAGCTCAAAAATATGCTATAATCAACTCGAATCTATGCTTCAACTTTATTTTTGACTAAGTATTCCACCGACTTGGCTTTATGTTTCGACTCTGAGTTCGAAAATATGCTATAATCAACTCGAATCTATGCTTCAACTTTATTTTTGACTGAAGTATTCCACCGACTTGGCTTTATGTTTCGACTCTGAGTTCAAAAATATGCTATAATCAACTCGAATCTATGCTTCAACTTTATTTTTGACTGAAGTATTCCACCGACTTGGCTTTATGTTTCGAAACTGAGCTCGAAAATATGCTATAATCAACTCGAATCTATGCTTCAACTTTAATTTTGACTGAAGTATTCCACCGACTTGGCTTTATGTTTCGACTCTGAGTTCAAAAATATGCTATAATCAACTCGAATCTATGCTTCAACTTTATTTTTGACTGAAGTATTCCACCGACTTGGCTTTATGTTTCGAAACTGAGCTCGAAAATATGCTATAATCAACTCGAATCTATGCTTCAACTTTAATTTTGACTGAAGTATTCCACCGACTTGGCTTTATGTTTCGACTCTGAGTTCGAAAATATGCTATAATCAACTCGAATCTATGCTTCAACTTTGTTTTTGACTGAAGTATTCCACCGACTTGGCTTTATGTTTCGACTCTGAGTTCAAAAATATGCTATAATCAACTCGAATCTATGCTTCAACTTTATTTTTGACTGAAGTATTCCACCGACTTGGCTTTATGTTTCGAAACTGAGCTCGAAAATATGCTATAATCAACTCGAATCTATGCTTCAACTTTAACTTTGACTGAAGTATTCCACCGACTTGGCTTTATGTTTCGACTCTGAGTTCAAAAATATGCTATAATCAACTCGAATCTATGCTTCAACTTTGTTTTTGACTGAAGTATTCCACCGACTTGGCTTTATGTTTCGACTCTGAGTTCAAAAATATACTATAATCAACTCGAATCTATGCTTCAACTTTATTTTTGACTGAAGTATTCCACCGACTTGGCTTTATGTTTCGAAACTGAGCTCAAAAATATGCTATAATCAACTCGAATCTATGCTTCAACTTTAATTTTGACTGAAGTATTCCACCGACTTGGCTTTATGTTTCGACTCTGAGTTCGAAAATATGCTATAATCAACTCGAATCTATGCTTCAACTTTGTTTTTGACTGAAGTATTCCACCGACTTGGCTTTATGTTTCGACTCTGAGTTCGAAAATATGCTATAATCAACTCGAATCTATGCTTCAACTTTATTTTTGACTGAAGTATTCCACCCACTTGGCTTTATGTTTCGAAACTGAGCTCAAAAATATGCTATAATCAACTCGAATCTATGCTTCAACTTTATTTTTGACTGAAGTATTCCACCGACTTGGCTTTATGTTTCGACTCTGAGTTCGAAAATATGCTATAATCAACTCGAATCTATGCTTCAACTTTATTTTTGACTGAAGTATTCCACCGACTTGGCTTTATGTTTCAAAACTGAGCTCGAAAATATGCTATAATCAACTCGAATCTATGCTTCAACTTTAATTTTGACTGAAGTATTCCACCGACTTGGCTTTATGTTTCGACTCTGAGTTCGAAAATATGCTATAATCAACTCGAATCTATGCTTCAACTTTATTTTTGACTGAAGTATTCCACCGACTTGGCTTTATGTTTCGACTCTGAGTTCAAAAATATGCTATAATCAACTCGAATCTATGCTTCAACTTTATTTTTGACTGAAGTATTCCACCGACTTGGATTTATGTTTCGAAACTGAGCTCGAAAATATGCTATAATCAACTCGAATCTATGCTTCAACTTTAATTTTGACTGAAGTATTCC
This sequence comes from Symsagittifera roscoffensis, assembly GCF_963678635.1. Taxonomy (NCBI): domain Eukaryota; kingdom Metazoa; phylum Xenacoelomorpha; order Acoela; family Convolutidae; genus Symsagittifera; species Symsagittifera roscoffensis. The sequence goes on from NC_087069.1 coordinate 911,712, forward strand.
ACCGACTTGGCTTTATGTTTCGACTCTGAGTTCGAAAATATGCTATAATCAACTCGAATCTATGCTTCAACTTTGTTTTTGACTGAAGTATTCCACCGACTTGGCTTTATGTTTCGAAACTGAGCTCGAAAATATGCTATAATCAACTCGAATCTATGCTTCAACTTTAGTTTTGACTGAAGTATTCCACCGACTTGGCTTTATGTTTCGACTCTGAGTTCGAAAATATGCTATAATCAACTCGAATCTATGCTTCAACTTTATTTTTGATTGAAGTATTCCACCGACTTGGCTTTATGTTTCGAAACTGAGCTCAAAAATATGCTATAATCAACTCGAATCTATGCTTCAACTTTATTTTTGACTGAAGTATTCCACCGACTTGGCTTTGTGTTTCAACTCTGAGTTCGAAAATATGCTATAATCAACTCAAATCTATGCTTCAACTTTATTTTTGACTGAAGAATTCCACCGACTTGGCTTTATGTTTCGACTCTGAGTTCGAAAACATGCTATAATCAACTCGAATCTATGCTTCAACTTTATTTTTGACTAAAGTATTCCACCGACTTGGCTTTATGTTTCGACTCTGAGTTCGAAAATATGCTATAATCAACTCGAATCTATGCTTCAACTTTATTTTTGACTGAAGTATTCCACCGACTTGGCTTTATGTTTCGAAACTGAGCTCGAAAATATGCTATAATCAACTCGAATCTATGCTTCAACTTTAATTTTGACTGAAGTATTCCACCGACTTGGCTTTATGTTTCGACTCTGAGTTCGAAAATATGCTATAATCAACTCGAATCTATGCTTCAACTTTATTTTTGACTGAAGTATTCCACCGACTTGGCTTTATGTTTCGAAACTGAGCTCGAAAATATGCTATAATCAACTCGAATCTATGCTTCAACTTTATTTTTGACTGAAGTATTCCACCGACTTGGCTTTATGTTTCGACTCTGAGTTCGAAAATATGCTATAATCAACTCGAATCTATGCTTCAACTTTATTTTTGACTGAAGTATTCCACCGACTTGGCTTTATGTTTCGAAACTGAGCTCGAAAATATGCTATAATCAACTCGAATCTATGCTTCAACTTTAATTTTGACTGAAGTATTCCACCGACTTGGCTTTATGTTTCGACTCTGAGTTCGAAAATATGCTATAATCAACTCGAATCTATGCTTCAACTTTATTTTTGACTGAAGTATTCCACCGACTTGGCTTTGTGTTTCAACTCTGAGTTCGAAAATATGCTATAATCAACTCAAATCTATGCTTCAACTTTATTTTTGACTGAAGAATTCCACCGACTTGGCTTTATGTTTCGACTCTGAGTTCGAAAACATGCTATAATCAACTCGAATCTATGCTTCAACTTTATTTTTGACTAAAGTATTCCACCGACTTGGCTTTATGTTTCGACTCTGAGTTCGAAAATATGCTATAATCAACTCGAATCTATGCTTCAACTTTATTTTTGACTGAAGTATTCCACCGACTTGGCTTTATGTTTCGAAACTGAGCTCGAAAATATGCTATAATCAACTCGAATCTATGCTTCAACTTTAATTTTGACTGAAGTATTCCACCGACTTGGCTTTATGTTTCGACTCTGAGTTCGAAAATATGCTATAATCAACTCGAATCTATGCTTCAACTTTATTTTTGACTGAAGTATTCCACCGACTTGGCTTTATGTTTCGACTCTGAGTTCGAAAATATGCTATAATCAACTCGAATCTATGCTTCAACTTTATTTTTGACTGAAGTATTCCACCGACTTGGCTTTATGTTTCGAAACTGAGCTCGAAAATATGCTATAATCAACTCGAATCTATGCTTCAACTTTATTTTTGATTGAAGTATTCCACCGACTTGGCTTTATGTTTCGAAACTGAGCTCAAAAATATGCTATAATCAACTCGAATCTATGCTTCAACTTTATTTTTGACTGAAGTATTCCACCGACTTGGCTTTGTGTTTCAACTCTGAGTTCGAAAATATGCTATAATCAACTCAAATCTATGCTTCAACTTTATTTTTGACTGAAGAATTCCACCGACTTGGCTTTATGTTTCGACTCTGAGTTCGAAAACATGCTATAATCAACTCGAATCTATGCTTCAACTTTATTTTTGACTAAAGTATTCCACCGACTTGGCTTTATGTTTCGACTCTGAGTTCGAAAATATGCTATAATCAACTCGAATCTATGCTTCAACTTTATTTTTGACTGAAGTATTCCACCGACTTGGCTTTATGTTTCGAAACTGAGCTCGAAAATATGCTATAATCAACTCGAATCTATGCTTCAACTTTAATTTTGACTGAAGTATTCCACCGACTTGGCTTTATGTTTCGACTCTGAGTTCGAAAATATGCTATAATCAACTCGAATCTATGCTTCAACTTTATTTTTGACTGAAGTATTCCACCGACTTGGCTTTATGTTTCGAAACTGAGCTCGAAAATATGCTATAATCAACTCGAATCTATGCTTCAACTTTATTTTTGACTGAAGTATTCCACCGACTTGGCTTTATGTTTCGACTCTGAGTTCGAAAATATGCTATAATCAACTCGAATCTATGCTTCAACTTTATTTTTGACTGAAGTATTCCACCGACTTGGCTTTATGTTTCGAAACTGAGCTCGAAAATATGCTATAATCAACTCGAATCTATGCTTCAACTTTAATTTTGACTGAAGTATTCCACCGACTTGGCTTTATGTTTCGACTCTGAGTTCGAAAATATGCTATAATCAACTCGAATCTATGCTTCAACTTTATTTTTGACTGAAGTATTCCACCGACTTGGCTTTATGTTTCGACTCTGAGTTCAAAAATATGCTATAATCAATTCGAATCTATGCTTCAACTTTTCTTTTGACTGAAGTATTCCACCGACTTGGCTTTATGTTTCAAATATGAGCTCGAAAATAAGCTATAATCAACTCGAATCTATGCTTCAACTTTAATTTTGACTGAAGTATTCCACCGACTTGGCTTTATGTTTCGACTCTGAGTTCGAAAATATGCTATAATCAACTCGAATCTATGCTTCAACTTTGTTTATGACTGAAGTATTCCACCGACTTGGCTTTATGTTTCGACTCTGAGTTCGAAAATATGCTATAATCAACTCGAATCTATGCTGCAAGTTTATTTTTGACTGAAGTATTCCACCGACTTGGCTTTATGTTTCGACTCTGAGCTCGAAAATATGCTATAATCAACTCGAATCTATGCTTCAACTTTAATTTTGACTGAAGTATTCCACCGACTTGGCTTTATGTTTCGACTCTGAGTTCGAAAATATGCTATAATCAACTCGAATCTATGCTTCAACTTTGTTTTTGACTGAAGTATTCCACCGACTTGGCTTTATGTTTCGACTCTGAGTTCAACAATATGCAATAATCAACTCGAATCTATGCTTCAACTTTGTTTTTGACTGAAGTATTCCACCGACTTGGCTTTATGTTTCGACTCTGAGTTCGAAAATATGCTATAGTCAACTCGAATCTATGCTTCAACTTTGTTTTTGACTGAAGTATTCCACCGACTTGGCTTTATGTTTCGACTCTGAGTTCGAAAATATGCTATAATCAACTCGAATCTATGCTTCAACTTTATTTTTGACTGAAGTATTCCACCGACTTGGCTTTATGTTTCGACTCTGAGTTCAAAAATATGCTATAATCAATTCGAATCTATGCTTCAACTTTTCTTTTGACTGAAGTATTCCACCGACTTGGCTTTATGTTTCAAATATGAGCTCGAAAATAAGCTATAATCAACTCGAATCTATGCTTCAACTTTAATTTTGACTGAAGTATTCCACCGACTTGGCTTTATGTTTCGAAACTGAGCTCGAAAATATGCTATAATCAACTCGAATCTATGCTTCAACTTTATTTTTGACTGAAGTATTCCACCGACTTGGCTTTATGTTTCGACTCTGAGTTCGAAAATATGCTATAATCAACTCGAATCTATGCTTCAACTTTATTTTTGACTGAAGTATTCCACCGACTTGGCTTTATGTTTCGAAACTGAGCTCGAAAATATGCTATAATCAACTCGAATCTATGCTTCAACTTTAATTTTGACTGAAGTATTCCACCGACTTGGCTTTATGTTTCGACTCTGAGTTCGAAAATATGCTATAATCAACTCGAATCTATGCTTCAACTTTATTTTTGACTGAAGTATTCCACCGACTTGGCTTTATGTTTCGACTCTGAGTTCAAAAATATGCTATAATCAATTCGAATCTATGCTTCAACTTTTCTTTTGACTGAAGTATTCCACCGACTTGGCTTTATGTTTCAAATATGAGCTCGAAAATAAGCTATAATCAACTCGAATCTATGCTTCAACTTTAATTTTGACTGAAGTATTCCACCGACTTGGCTTTATGTTTCGACTCTGAGTTCGAAAATATGCTATAATCAACTCGAATCTATGCTTCAACTTTGTTTATGACTGAAGTATTCCACCGACTTGGCTTTATGTTTCGACTCTGAGTTCGAAAATATGCTATAATCAACTCGAATCTATGCTGCAAGTTTATTTTTGACTGAAGTATTCCACCGACTTGGCTTTATGTTTCGACTCTGAGCTCGAAAATATGCTATAATCAACTCGAATCTATGCTTCAACTTTAATTTTGACTGAAGTATTCCACCGACTTGGCTTTATGTTTCGACTCTGAGTTCGAAAATATGCTATAATCAACTCGAATCTATGCTTCAACTTTGTTTTTGACTGAAGTATTCCACCGACTTGGCTTTATGTTTCGACTCTGAGTTCAACAATATGCAATAATCAACTCGAATCTATGCTTCAACTTTGTTTTTGACTGAAGTATTCCACCGACTTGGCTTTATGTTTCGACTCTGAGTTCGAAAATATGCTATAGTCAACTCGAATCTATGCTTCAACTTTGTTTTTGACTGAAGTATTCCACCGACTTGGCTTTATGTTTCGACTCTGAGTTCGAAAATATGCTATAATCAACTCGAATCTATGCTTCAACTTTGTTTTTGACTGAAGTATTCCACCGACTTGGCTTTATGTTTCGACTCTGAGTTCAAAAATATGCTATAATCAATTCGAATCTATGCTTCAACTTTATTTTTGACTGAAGTATTTCACCGACTTGGCTTTATGTTTCGACTCTGAGTTCGAAAATATGCTATAATCAACTCGAATCTATGCTTCAACTTTATTTTTGACTGAAGTATTCCACCGACTTGGCTTTATGTTTCAAAACTGAGCTCGAAAATATGCTATAATCAACTCGAATCTATGCTTCAACTTTAATTTTGACTGAAGTATTCCACCGACTTGGCTTTATGTTTCGACTCTGAGTTCAAAAATATGCTATAATCAACTCGAATCTATGCTTCAACTTTGTTTTTGACTGAAGTATTCCACCGACTTGGCTTTATGTTTCGACTCTGAGTTCGAAAATATGCTATAATCAACTCGAATCTATGCTTCAACTTTGTTTTTGACTGAAGTATTCCACCGACTTGGCTTTATGTTTCGACTCTGAGTTCAAAAATATGCTATAATCAACTCGAATCTATGCTTCAACTTTGTTTTTGACTGAAGTATTCCACCGACTTGGCTTTATGTTTCGACTCTGAGTTCGAAAATATGCTATAATCAATTCGAATCTATGCTTCAACTTTGTTTTTGACTGAAGTATTCCACCGACTTGGCTTCATGTTTCGACTCTGAGTTCGAAAATATGCTATAATCAACTCGAATCTATGCTTCAACTTTATTTTTGACTGAAGTATTCCACCGACTTGGCTTTATGTTTCGACTCTGAGTTCGAAAATATGCTATAATCAACTCGAATCTATGCTTCAACTTTTTTTTTGACTGAAGTATTCCACCGACTTGGCTTTATGTTTCAAAACTGAGCTCGAAAATATGCTATAATCAACTCGAATCTATGCTTCAACTTTAATTTTGACTGAAGTATTCCACCGACTTGGCTTTATGTTTCGACTCTGAGTTCGAAAATATGCTATAATCAACTCGAATCTATGCTTCAACTTTGTTTTTGACTGAAGTATTCCACCGACTTGGCTTTATATTTCGACTTTGAGTTCAAAAATATGCTATAATCAACTCGAATCTATGCTTCAACTTTGTTTTTGACTGAAGTATTCCACCGACTTGGCTTTATGTTTCGACTCTGAGTTCGAAAATATGCTATAATCAACTCGAATCTATGCTTCAACTTTGTTTTTGACTGAAGTATTCCACCGACTTGGCTTTATATTTCGACTTTGAGTTCAAAAATATGCTATAATCAACTCGAATCTATGCTTCAACTTTGTTTTTGACTGAAGTATTCCACCGACTTGGCTTTATGTTTCAAAACTGAGCTCGAAAATATGCTATAATCAACTCGAATCTATGCTTCAACTTTAATTTTGACTGAAGTATTCCACCGACTTGGCTTTATGTTTCGACTCTGAGTTCGAAAATATGCTATAATCAACTCGAATCTATGCTTCAACTTTGTTTTTGACTGAAGTATTCCACCGACTTGGCTTTATATTTCGACTTTGAGTTCAAAAATATGCTATAATCAACTCGAATCTATGCTTCAACTTTGTTTTTGACTGAAGTATTCCACCGACTTGGCTTTATGTTTCGACTCTGAGTTCGAAAATATGCTATAATCAACTCGAATCTATGCTTCAACTTTGTTTTTGACTGAAGTATTCCACCGACTTGGCTTTATGTTTCGACTCTGAGTTCAAAAATATGCTATAATCAACTCGAATCTATGCTTCAACTTTGTTTTTGACTGAAGTATTCCACCGACTTGGCTTTATGTTTCGACTCTGAGTTCAAAAATATGCTATAATCAAATCGAATCTATGCTTCAACTTTGTTTTTGACTGAAGTATTCCACCGACTTGGCTTCATGTTTCGACTCTGAGTTCGAAAATATGCTATAATCAACTCGAATCTAATGCTTCAACTTTATTTTTGGCTGAAGTATTCCACCGACTTGGCTTTATGTTTCGACTCTGAGTTCGAAAATATGCTATAATCAACTCGAATCTATGCTGCAACTTTATTTTTGACTGAAGTATTCCACCGACTTGGCTTTATGTTTCGACTCTGAGTTCGAAAATATGCTATAATCAACTCGAATCTATGCTTCAACTTTATTTTCGACTGAAGTATTCCACCGACTTGGCTTTATGTTTCGACTCTGAGTTCGAAAATATGCTACAATCAACTCGAATCTATGCTTCAACTTTATTTTTGACTTAAGTATTCCACCGACTTGGCTTTATGTTTCGACTCTGAGTTCGAAAATATGCTATAATCAACTCGAATCTATGCTTCAACTTTGTTTTTGACTGAAGTATTCCACCGACTTGGCTTTATGTTTCGACTCTGAGTTCAAAAATATGCTATAATCAACTCGAATCTATGCTTCAACTTTGTTTTTGACTGAAGTATTCCACCGACTTGGCTTTATGTTTCGACTCTGAGTTCGAAAATATGCTATAATCAATTCGAATCTATGCTTCAACTTTGTTTTTGACTGAAGTATTCCACCGACTTGGCTTCATGTTTCGACTCTGAGTTCGAAAATATGCTATAATCAACTCGAATCTAATGCTTCAACTTTATTTTTGACTGAAGTATTCCACCGACTTGGCTTTATGTTTCGACTCTGAGTTCGAAAATATGCTATAATCAACTCGAATCTATGCTGCAACTTTATTTTTGACTGAAGTATTCCACCGACTTGGCTTTATGTTTCGACTCTGAGTTCGAAAATATGCTATAATCAACTCGAATCTATGCTTCAACTTTATTTTTGACTGAAGTATTCCACCGACTTGGCTTTATGTTTCGACTCTGAGTTCGAAAATATGCTACAATCAACTCGAATCTATGCTTCAACTTTATTTTTGACTTAAGTATTCCACCGACTTGGCTTTATGTTTCGACTCTGAGTTCGAAAACATGTTATAATCAACTCGAATCTATGCTTCAACTTTATTTTTGACTGAAGTATTCCACCGACTTGGCTTCATGTTTCGACTCTGAGTTCGAAAATATGCTATAATCAACTCGAATCTATGCTTCAACTTTGTTTTTGACTGAAGTATTCCACCGACTTGGCTTTATGTTTCGACTCTGAGTTCAAAAATATGCTATAATCAACTCGAATCTATGCTTCAACTTTGTTTTTGACTGAAGTATTCCACCGACTTGGCTTTATGTTTCGACTCTGAGTTCAAAAATATGCTATAATCAATTCGAATCTATGCTTCAACTTTGTTTTTGACTGAAGTATTCCACCGACTTGGCTTCATGTTTCGACTCTGAGTTCGAAAATATGCTATAATCAACTCGAATCTAATGCTTCAACTTTATTTTTGGCTGAAGTATTCCACCGACTTGGCTTTATGTTTCGACTCTGAGTTCGAAAATATGCTATAATCAACTCGAATCTATGCTGCAACTTTATTTTTGACTGAAGTATTCCACCGACTTGGCTTTATGTTTCGACTCTGAGTTCGAAAATATGCTATAATCAACTCGAATCTATGCTTCAACTTTATTTTCGACTGAAGTATTCCACCGACTTGGCTTTATGTTTCGACTCTGAGTTCGAAAATATGCTACAATCAACTCGAATCTATGCTTCAACTTTATTTTTGACTTAAGTATTCCACCGACTTGGCTTTATGTTTCGACTCTGAGTTCGAAAATATGCTATAATCAACTCGAATCTATGCTTCAACTTTGTTTTTGACTGAAGTATTCCACCGACTTGGCTTTATGTTTCGACTCTGAGTTCGAAAATATGCTATAATCAACTCGAATCTATGCTTCAACTTTGTTTTTGACTGAAGTATTCCACCGACTTGGCTTTATGTTTCGACTCTGAGTTCGAAAATATGCTATAATCAACTCGAATCTATGCTTCAACTTTATTTTCGACTGAAGTATTCCACCGACTTGGCTTTATGTTTCGACTCTGAGTTCGAAAATATGCTACAATCAACTCGAATCTATGCTTCAACTTTATTTTTGACTTAAGTATTCCACCGACTTGGCTTTATGTTTCGACTCTGAGTTCGAAAATATGCTATAATCAACTCGAATCTATGCTTCAACTTTGTTTTTGACTGAAGTATTCCACCGACTTGGCTTTATGTTTCGACTCTGAGTTCGAAAATATGCTATAATCAATTCGAATCTATGCTTCAACTTTGTTTTTGACTGAAGTATTCCACCGACTTGGCTTCATGTTTCGACTCTGAGTTCGAAAATATGCTATAATCAACTCGAATCTAATGCTTCAACTTTATTTTTGACTGAAGTATTCCACCGACTTGGCTTTATGTTTCGACTCTGAGTTCGAAAATATGCTATAATCAACTCGAATCTATGCTGCAACTTTATTTTTGACTGAAGTATTCCACCGACTTGGCTTTATGTTTCGACTCTGAGTTCGAAAATATGCTATAATCAACTCGAATCTATGCTTCAACTTTATTTTTGACTGAAGTATTCCACCGACTTGGCTTTATGTTTCGACTCTGAGTTCGAAAATATGCTACAATCAACTCGAATCTATGCTTCAACTTTATTTTTGACTTAAGTATTCCACCGACTTGGCTTTATGTTTCGACTCTGAGTTCGAAAACATGTTATAATCAACTCGAATCTATGCTTCAACTTTATTTTTGACTGAAGTATTCCACCGACTTGGCTTTATGTTTCGACTCTGAGTTCGAAAATATGCTATAATCAACTCGAATCTATGCTTCAACTTTATTTTTGACTGAAGTATTCCACCGACTTGGCTTTATGTTTCGACTCTGAGTTCGAAAATATGCTATAATCAACTCGAATCTATGCTTCAACTTCAATTTTGACTGAAGTATTCCACCGACTTGGCTTTATGTTTCGACTCTGAGTTCGAAAATATGCTATAATCAACTCGAATCTATGCTTCAACTTTATTTTTGACTGAAGTATTCCACCGACTTGGCTTCATGTTTCGACTCTGAGTTCGAAAATATGCTATAATCAACTCGAATCTATGCTTCAACTTTGTTTTTGACTAAAGTATTCCACCGACTTGGCTTTATGTTTCGACTTTGAGTTCAAAAATATGCTATAATCAACTCGAATCTATGCTTCAATTTTATTTTTGACAGAAGTATTCCACCGACTTGGCTTTATATTTCGACTCTGAGTTCGAAAATATGCTATAATCAACTCGAATCTATGCTTCAACTTTATTTTTGACTGAAGTATTCCACCGACTTGGCTTTATGTTTCGACTTTGAGTTCAAAAATATGCTATAATCAACTCGAATCTATGCTTCAATTTTATTTTTGACAGAAGTATTCCACCGACTTGGCTTTATATTTCGACTCTGAGTTCGAAAATATGCTATAATCAACTCGAATCTACGCTTCAACTTTATTTTTGACTTAAGTATTCCACCGACTTGGCTTTATGTTTCGACTCTGAGTTCGAAAATATGCTATAATCAACTCGAATCTATGCTTCAACTTTATTTTTGACTGAAGTATTCCACCGACTTGGCTTTATGTTTCGACTCTGAGTTCGAAAATATGCTATAATCAACTCGAATCTATGCTTCAACTTTATTTTTGACTGAAGTATTCCACCGACTTGGCTTTATGTTTCGACTCTGAGTTCGAAAATATGCTATAATCAACTCGAATCTATGCTTCAACTTCAATTTTGACTGAAGTATTCCACCGACTTGGCTTTATGTTTCGACTCTGAGTTCGAAAATATGCTATAATCAACTCGAATCTATGCTTCAACTTTATTTTTGACTGAAGTATTCCACCGACTTGGCTTTATGTTTCGACTCTGAGTTCGAAAATATGCTATAATCAACTCGAATCTATGCTTCAACTTTGTTTTTGACTAAAGTATTCCACCGACTTGGCTTTATGTTTCGACTTTGAGTTCAAAAATATGCTATAATCAACTCGAATCTATGCTTCAATTTTATTTTTGACAGAAGTATTCCACCGACTTGGCTTTATATTTCGACTCTGAGTTCGAAAATATGCTATAATCAACTCGAATCTATGCTTCAACTTTATTTTTGACTGAAGTATTCCACCGACTTGGCTTTATGTTTCGACTCTGAGTTCGAAAATATGCTATAATCAACTCGAATCTATGCTTCAACTTTATTTTTGACTGAAGTATTCCACCGACTTGGCTTTATGTTTCAAAACTGAGCTCGAAAATATGCTATAATCAACTCGAATCTATGCTTCAATTTTAATTTTGACTGAAGTATTCCACCGACTTGGCTTTATGTTTCGACTCTGAGTTCGAAAATATGCTATAATCAACTCGAATCTATGCTTCAACTTCAATTTTGACTGAAGTATTCCACCGACTTGGCTTTATGTTTCGACTCTGAGTTCGAAAATATGCTATAATCAACTCGAATCTATGCTTCAACTTTATTTTTGACTGAAGTATTCCACCGACTTGGCTTTATGTTTCGACTCTGAGTTCGAAAATATGCTATAATCAACTCGAATCTATGCTTCAACTTTGTTTTTGACTAAAGTATTCCACCGACTTGGCTTTATGTTTCGACTCTGAGTTCAAAAATATGCTATAATCAGCTCGAATCTATGCTTCAACTTTATTTTTGACAGAAGTATTCCACCGACTTGGCTTTATATTTCGACTCTGAGTTCGAAAATATGCTATAATCAACTCGAATCTATGCTTCAACTTTGTTTTTGACTGAAGTATTCCACCGACTTGGCTTTATGTTTCGACTCTGAGTTCAAAAATATGCTATAATCAACTCGAATCTATGCTTCAACTTTGTTTTTGACTAAAGTATTCCACCGACTTGGCTTTATGTTTCGACTTTGAGTTCAAAAATATGCTATAATCAACTCGAATCTATGCTTCAATTTTATTTTTGACAGAAGTATTCCACCGACTTGGCTTTATATTTCGACTCTGAGTTCGAAAATATGCTATAATCAACTCGAATCTATGCTTCAACTTTATTTTTGACTGAAGTATTCCACCGACTTGGCTTTATGTTTCGACTCTGAGTTCGAAAATATGCTATAATCAACTCGAATCTATGCTTCAACTTTATTTTTGACTGAAGTATTCCACCGACTTGGCTTTATGTTTCAAAACTGAGCTCGAAAATATGCTATAATCAACTCGAATCTATGCTTCAATTTTAATTTTGACTGAAGTATTCCACCGACTTGGCTTTATGTTTCGACTCTGAGTTCGAAAATATGCTATAATCAACTCGAATCTATGCTTCAACTTCAATTTTGACTGAAGTATTCCACCGACTTGGCTTTATGTTTCGACTCTGAGTTCGAAAATATGCTATAATCAACTCGAATCTATGCTTCAACTTTATTTTTGACTGAAGTATTCCACCGACTTGGCTTTATGTTTCGACTCTGAGTTCGAAAATATGCTATAATCAACTCGAATCTATGCTTCAACTTTGTTTTTGACTAAAGTATTCCACCGACTTGGCTTTATGTTTCGACTCTGAGTTCAAAAATATGCTATAATCAGCTCGAATCTATGCTTCAACTTTATTTTTGACAGAAGTATTCCACCGACTTGGCTTTATATTTCGACTCTGAGTTCGAAAATATGCTATAATCAACTCGAATCTATGCTTCAACTTTGTTTTTGACTGAAGTATTCCACCGACTTGGCTTTATGTTTCGACTCTGAGTTCAAAAATATGCTATAATCAACTCGAATCTATGCTTCAACTTTATTTTTGACTGAAGTATTCCACCGACTTGGCTTTATGTTTCGACTCTGAGTTCAAAAATATGCTATAATTAACTCGAATCTATGCTTCAACTTTGTTTTTGACTGAAGTATTCCACCGACTTGGCTTTATGTTTCGAAACTGAGTTCGAAAATATGCTATAATCAACTCGAATCTATGCTTCAACTTTATTTTTGACTGAAGTATTCCAACGACTTGGCTTTATGTTTCGACTCTGAGTTCAAAAATATGCTATAATCAACTCGAATCTATGCTTCAACTTTAGTTTGACTGAAGTATTCCACCGACTTGGCTTTATGTTTCGACTCTGAGTTCGAAAATATGCTATAATCAACTCGAATTTATTCTTCAACTTTAATTTTGACTGAAGTATTCCACCGACTTGGCTTTATGTTTCGACTCTGAGTTCGAAAATATGCTATAATCAACTCGAATCTATGCTTCAACTTTGTTTTTGACTGAAGTATTCCACCGACTTGGCTTTATGTTTCGACTCTGAGTTCAAAAATATGCTATAATCAACTCGAATCTATGCTTCAACTTTAATTTTGACTGAAGTATTCCACCGACTTGGCTTTATGTTTCGACTCTGAGTTCGAAAATATGCTATAATCAACTCGAATCTATGCTTCAACTTTATTTTTGACTGAAGTATTCCACCGACTTGGCTTTATGTTTCGACTCTGAGTTCGAAAATATGCTATAATCAACTCGAATCTATGCTTCAACTTTATTTTTGACTGAAGTATTCCACCGACTTCGCTTTCTGTTTCCACTCTGAGTTCGAAAATATGCTATAATCAACTCGAATCTATGCTTCATCTTTAATTTTGACTGAAGTATTCCACCGACTTGGCTTTATGTTTCGACTCTGAGTTCGAAAATATGCTATAATCAACTCGAATCTATGCTTCAACTTTGTTTTTGACTGAAGTATTCCACCGACTTGGCTTTATGTTTCGACTCTGAGTTCAAAAATATGCTATAATCAACTCGAATATATGCTTCAACTTTAATTTTGACTGAAGTATTCCACCGACTTGGCTTTATGTTTCGACTCTGAGTTCGAAAATATGCTATAATCAACTCGAATCTATGCTTCAACTTTAGTTTTGACTGAAGTATTCCACCGACTTGGCTTTATGTTTCGACTCTGAGTTCGAAAATATGCTATAATCAACTCGAATCTATGCTTCAACTTTGTTTTTGACTGAAGTATTTCACCGACTTGGCTTTATGTTTCGACTCTGAGTTCGAAAAAATGCTATAATCAACTCGAATCTATGCTTCAACTTTAGTTTTGACTAAAGTATTCCACCGACTTGGCTTTATGTTTCGACTCTGAGTTCGAAAGTATGCTATAATCAACTCGAATCTATGCTTCAACTTTGTTTTTGACTGAAGTATTCCACCGACTTGGCTTTATGTTTCGACTCTGAGTTCGAAAAAATGCTATAATCAACTCGAATTTATGCTTCAACTTTAATTTTGACTGAAGTATTCCACCGACTTGGCTTTATCTTTCGACTCTGAGTTCGAAAATATGCTATAATCAACTCGAATCTATGCTTCAACTTTGTTTTTGACTGAAGTATTCCACCGACTTGGCTTTATGTTTCGACTCTGAGTTCGAAAATATGCTATAATCAACTCGAATCTATGCTTCAACTTTGTTTTTGACTGAAGTATTCCACCGACTTGGCTTTATGTTTCGACTCTGAGTTCAAAAATATGCTATAATCAACTCAAATCTATGCTTCAACTTTGTTTTTGACTGAAGTATTCTACCGACTTGGCTTTATGTTTCGACTCTGAGTTCGAAAATATGCTATAATCAACTCGAATCTATGCTTCAACTTTGTTTTTGACTGAAGTATTCCACCGACTTGGCTTTATGTTTCGACTCTGAGTTCAAAAATATGCAATAACCAACTCGAATCTATGCTTCAACTTTAATTTTGACTGAAGTATTCCACCGACTTGGCTTTATGTTTCGACTCTGAGTTCGAAATTATGCTATAATCAACTCGAATCTATGCTTCAACTTTAATTTGGACTAAAGTATTCCACCGACTTGGCTTTATGTTTCGACTCTGAGTTCGAAAATATGCTATAATCAACTCGAATCTATGCTTCAACTTTAGTTTTGACTAAAGTATTCCACCGACTTGGCTTTATGTTTCGACTCTGAGTTCAAAAATATGCTATAATCAACTCGAATCTATGCATCAACTTTGTTTTTGACTGAAGTATTCCACCGAGTTGGCTTTATGTTTCGACTCTGAGTTCGAAAATATGCTATAATCAACTCGAATCTATGCTTCAACTTTGTTTTTGACTGAAGTATTCCACCGACTTGGCTTTATGTTTCGACTCTGAGTTCGAAAATATGCTATAATCAACTCAAATCTATGCTTCAACTTTGTTTTTGACTGAAGTATTCCACCGACTTGGCTTTATGTTTCGACTCTGAGTTCGAAAATATGCTATAATCAACTCAAATCTATGCTTCAACTTTGTTTTTGACTGAAGTATTCCACCGACTTGGCTTTATGTTTCGACTCTGAGTTCGAAAATATGCTATAATCAACTCGAATCTATGCTTCAACTTTGTTTTTGACTGAAGTATTCCACCGACTTGGCTTTATGTTTCGACTTTGAGTTCGAAAATATGCAATAATCAACTCGAATCTATGCTTCAACTTTAATTTTGACTGAAGTATTCCACCGACTTGGCTTTATGTTTCGACTCTGAGTTCGAAATTATGCTATAATCAACTCGAATCTATGCTTCAACTTTAATTTGGACTAAAGTATTCCACCGACTTGGCTTTATGTTTCGACTCTGAGTTCGAAAATATGCTATACTCAACTCGAATCTATGCTTCAACTTTGTTTTTGACTGAAGTATTCCACCGACTTGGCTTTATGTTTCGACTCTGAGTTCGAAAATATGCTATACTCAACTCGAATCTATGCTTCAACTTTGTTTTTGACTGAAGTATTCCACCGACTTGGCTTTATGTTTCGACTCTGAGTTCGCAAATATGCTATAATCAACTCGAATCTATGCTTCAACTTTATTTTTGACTGAAGTATTCCACCGACTTGACTTTATGTTTCGACTCTGAGTTCGAAAATATGCTATAATCAACTCGAATCTATGCTTCAACTTTGTTTTTGACTGAAGTATTCCACCGACTTGGCTTTATGTTTCGACTTTGAGTTCAAAAATATGCTATAATCAACTCGAATCTATGCTTCAACTTTGTTTTTGACTGAAGTATTCCACCGACTTGGCTTTATGTTTCGACTCTGAGTTCGAAAATATGCTATAATCAACTCGAATCTATGCTTCAACTTTATTTTTGACTGAAATATTCCACCGACTTGGCTTTATGTTTCGACTCTGAGTTCCAAATAATGCTATAATCAACTCGAATCTATGCTTCAACTTTATTTTTGACTAAAGTATTCCACCGACTTGGCTTTATGTTTCGACTCTGAGTTCGAAAATATGCTATAATCAACTCGAATCTATGCTTCAACTTTGTTTTTGACTGAAGTATTCCACCGACTTGGCTTTATGTTTCGACTCTGAGTTGGAAGATATGCTATAATCAACTCGAATCTATGCTTCAACTTTGTTTTTGACTGAAGTATTCCACCGACTTGGCTTTATGTTTCGACTCTGAGTTCGCAAATATGCTATAATCAACTCGAATCTATGCTTCAACTTTATTTTTGACTGAAGTATTCCACCGACTTGACTTTATGTTTCGACTCTGAGTTCGAAAATATGCTATAATCAACTCGAATCTATGCTTCAACTTTGTTTTTGACTGAAGTATTCCACCGACTTGGCTTTATGTTTCGACTTTGAGTTCAAAAATATGCTATAATCAACTCGAATCTATGCTTCAACTTTGTTTTTGACTGAAGTATTCCACCGACTTGGCTTTATGTTTCGACTCTGAGTTCGAAAATATGCTATAATCAACTCGAATCTATGCTTCAACTTTATTTTTGACTGAAATATTCCACCGACTTGGCTTTATGTTTCGACTCTGAGTTCCAAATAATGCTATAATCAACTCGAATCTATGCTTCAACTTTATTTTTGACTAAAGTATTCCACCGACTTGGCTTTATGCTTCGACTCTGAGTTCGAAAATATGCTATAATCAACTCGAATCTATGCTTCAACTTTGTTTTTGACTGAAGTATTCCACCGACTTGGCTTTATGTTTCGACTCTGAGTTCGAAATTATGCTATAATCAACTCGAATCTATGCTTCAACTTTAATTTTGACTGAAGTATTTCACCGACTTGGCTTTATGTTTCGACTCTGAGTTCGAAAATATGCTATAATCAACTCGAATCTATGCTTCAACTTTGTTTTTGACTGAAGTAGTTCCACCGACTTGGCTTTATGTCTCGACTCTGAGTTCGAAAATATGCTATAATCAACTCGAATCTATGCTTCAACTTTGTTTTTGACTGAATTATTCCACCGACTTGGCTTTATGTTTCGACTCTGAGTTCGAAGATATGCTATAATCAACTCGAATCTATGCTTCAACTTTGTTTTTGACTGAAGTATTCCACCGACTTGGCTTTATGTTTCGACTCTGATTTCAAAAATATGCTATAATCAACTCGAATCTATGCTTCAACTTTATTTTTGACTGAAGTATTCCACCGACTTGACTTTATGTTTCGACTCTGAGTTCGAAAATATGCTATAATCAACTCGAATCTATGATTCAACTTTGTTTTTGACTGAAGTATTCCACCGAGTTGGCTTTATGTTTCGACTCTGAGTTCAAAAATATGCTATAATCAACTCGAATCTATGCTTCAACTTTGTTTTTGACTGAAGTATTCCACCGACTTGGCTTTATGTTTCGACTCTGAGTTCGAAAATATGCTATAATCATTTCGAATCTATGCTTCAACTTTATTTTTGACTAAAGTATTCCACCGACTTGGCTTTATGTTTCGACTCTGAGTTCGAAAATATGCTATAATCAACTCGAATCTATGATTCAACTTTGTTTTTGACTGAAGTATTCCACCGACTTGGCTTTATGTTTCGACTCTGAGTTCAAAAATATGCTATAATCAACTCGAATCTATGCTTCAACTTTGTTTTTGACTGAAGTATTCCACCGACTTGGCTTTATGTTTCGACTCTGAGTTCCAAAAAATGCTATAATCAACTCGAATCTATGCTTCAACTTTATTTTTGACTAAAGTATTCCACCGACTTGGCTTTATGTTTCGACTCTGAGTTCGAAAATATGCTATAATCAACTCGAATCTATGCTTCAACTTTGTTTTTGACTGAAGTATTCCACCAACTTGGCTTTATGTTTCGACTCTGAGTTCGAAATTATGCTATAATCAACTCGAATCTATGCTTCAACTTTAATTTTGACTGAAGTATTTCACCGACTTGGCTTTATGTTTCGACTCTGAGTTCGAAAATATGCTATAATCAACTCGAATCTATGCTTCAACTTTGTTTTTGACTGAAGTAGTTCCACCGACTTGGCTTTATGTTTCGACTCTGAGTTCGAAAATATGCTATAATCAACTCGAATCTATGCTTCAACTTTGTTTTTGACTGAAGTATTCCACCGACTTGGCTTTATGTTTCGACTCTGAGTTCGAAGATATGCTATAATCAACTCGAATCTATGCTTCAACTTTGTTTTTGACTGAAGTATTCCACCGACTTGGCTTTATGTTTCGACTCTGAGTTCAAAAATATGCTATAATCAACTCGAATCTATGCTTCAACTTTATTTTTGACTGAAGTATTCCACCGACTTGACTTTATGTTTCGTCTCTGAGTTCGAAAATATGCAATAATCAACTCGAATCTATGATTCAACTTTGTTTTTGACTGAAGTATTCCACCGACTTGGCTTTATGTTTCGACTCTGAGTTCAAAAATATGCTATAATCAACTCGAATCTATGCTTCAACTTTGTTTTTGACTGAAGTATTCCACCGACTTGGCTTTATGTTTCGACTCTGAGTTCGAAAATATGCTATAATCAACTCGAATCTATGCTTCAACTTTATTTTTGACTGAAGTATTCCACCGACTTGGCTTTATGTTTCGACTCTGAGTTCCAAATAATGCTATAATCAACTCGAATCTATGCTTCAACTTTATTTTTGACTAAAGTATTCCACCGACTTGGCTTTATGTTTCGACTCTGAGTTCGAAAATATGCTATAATCAACTCGAATCTATGCTTCAACTTTGTTTTTGACTGAAGAATTCCACCGACTTGGCTTTATGTTTCGACTCTGAGTTCGAAATTATGCTATAATCAACTCGAATCTATGCTTCAACTTTAATTTTGACTGAAGTATTCCACCGACTTGGCTTTATGTTTTGACTCTGAGTTCGAAAATATGCTATAATCAACTCGAATCTATGCTTCAACTTTGTTTTTGACTGAAGTAGTTCCACCGACTTGGCTTTATGTTTCGACTCTGAGTTCCAAATAATGCTATAATCAACTCGAATCTATGCTTCAACTTTATTTTTGACTAAAGTATTCCACCGATTTGGCTTTATGTTTCGACTCTGAGTTCGAAAATATGCTATAATCAACTCGAATCTATGCTTCAACTTTGTTTTTCACTGAAGTATTCCACCGACTTGGCTTTATGTTTCGACTCTGAGTTCAAAATTATGCTATAATCAACTCGAATCTATGCTTCAACTTTAATTTTGACTGAAGTATTCCACCGACTTGGCTTTATGTTTCGACTCTGAGTTCGAAAATATGCTATAATCAACTCGAATCTATGCTTCAACTTTGTTTTTGACTGAAGTAGTTCCACCGACTTGGCTTTATGTTTCGACTCTGAGTTCGAAAATATGCTATAATCAACTCGAATCTATGCTTCAACTTTGTTTTTGACTGAAGTATTCCACCGACTTGGTTTTATGTTTCGACTCGGAGTTCAAAAATATGCTATAATCAACTCGAATCTATGCTTAAACTTTGTTTTTGACTGAGGTATTCCACCGACTTGGCTTTATGTTTCGACTCTGAGTTCGAAAATATGCTATAATCAACTCGAATCTGTGCTTCAACTTTGTTTTTGACTGAAGTATTCCACCGACTTGGCTTTATGTTACGAATCTGAGTTCGAAATTATGCTATAATCAACTCGAATCTATGCTTCAACTTTAATTTTGACTGAAGTATTCCACCGACTTGGCTTTATGTTTCGACTCTGAGTTCAAAAATATGCTATAATCAACTCGAATCTATGCTTCAACTTTGTTTTTGACTGAAGTATTCCACCGACTTGGCTTTATGTTTCGACTCTGAGTTCGAAAATATGCTATAATCAACTCGAATCTATGCTTCAACTTTGTTTTTGACTGAAGTATTCCACCGACTTGGCTTTATGTTTCGAATCTGAGTTCGAAATTTTGCTATAATCAACTCGAATCTATGCTTCAACTTTAATTTTGACTGAAGTATTCCACCGACTTGGCTTTATGTTTCGACTCTGAGTTCGAAAATATGCTATAATCAACTCGAATCTATGCTTCAACTTTGTTTTTGACTGAAGTATTCCACCGACTTGGCTTTATGTTTCGACTCTGAGTTCGAAAATATGCTATAATCAACTCGAATCTATGCTTCAACTTTGTTTTTGACTGAAGTATTCCACCGACTTGGCCTTATGTTTCGACTCTGAGTTCGAAAATATGCTATAATCAACTCGAATCTATGCTTCAACTTTAATTTTGACTGAAGTATTCCACCGACTTGGCTTTATGTTTCGAATCTGAGTTCGAAATTTTGCTATAATCAACTCGAATCTATGCTTCAATTTTAATTTTGACTGAAGTATTCCACCGACTTGGCTTTATGTTTCGACTCTGAGTTCGAAAATATGCTATAATCAACTCGAATCTATGCTTCAACTTTGTTTTTGACTGAAGTATTCCACCGACTTGGCTTTATGTTTCGACTCTGAGTTCGAAAATATGCTATAATCAACTCGAATCTATGCTTCAACTTTGTTTTTGACTGAAGTATTCCACCGACTTGGCCTTATGTTTCGACTCTGAGTTCGAAAATATGCTATAATCAACTCGAATCTATGCTTCAACTTTAATTTTGACTGAAGTATTCCACCGACTTGGCTTTATGTTTCGACTCTGAGTTCGAAAATATGCTATAATCAACTCGAATCTATGCTTCAACTTTGTTTTTGACTGAAGTATTCCACCGACTTGGCTTTATGTTTCGACTCTGAGTTCGAAAATATGCTATAATCAACTCGAATCTATGCTTCAACTTTGTTTTTGACTGAAGTATTCCACCGACTTGGCTTTATGTTTCGACTCTGAGTTCGAAATTATGCTATAATCAACTCAAATCTATGCTTCAACTTTAATTTTGACTGAAGTATTCCACCGACTTGGCTTTATGTTTCGACTCTGAGTTCGAAAATATGCTATAATCAACTCGAATCTATGCTTCAACATTGTTTTTGACTGAAGTATTCCACCGACTTGGCTTTTTGTTTCGACTCTGAGTTCGAAAATATGCTATAATCAACTCGAATCTATGCTTCAACTTTATTTTTGACTGAAGTATTCCACCGACTTGGCTTTATGTTTCGACTCTGAGTTCGAAAATATGCTATAATCAACTCGAATCTATGCTTCAACTTTGTTTTTGACTGAAGTATTCCACCGACTTGGCTTTATGTTTCGACTCTGAGTTCGAAATTATGCTATAATCAACTCGAATCTATGCTTCAACTTTGTTTTTGACTGAAGTATTCCACCGACTTGGCTTTATGCTTCGACTCTGAGTTCGAAAATATGCTATAATCAACTCGAATCTATGCTTCAACTTTGTTTTTGACTGAAGTATTCCACCGACTTGGCTTTTTGTTTCGACTCTGAGTTCGAAAATATGCTATAATCAACTCGAATCTATGCTTCAACTTTGTTTTTGACTGAAGTATTCCACCGACTTGGCTTTATGTTTCGACTCTGAGTTCGAAATTATGCTATAATCAACTCGAATCTATGCTTCAACTTTAATTTTGACTGAAGTATTCCACCGACTTGGCTTTATGTTTCGACTCTGAGTTCGAAAATATGCTATAATCAACTCGAATCTATGCTTCAACTTTGTTTTTGACTGAAGTATTCCACCGACTTGGCTTTATTTTTCGACTCTGAGTTCAAAAATATGCTATAATCAACTCGAATCTATGCTTCAACTTTGTTTTTGACTGAAGTATTCCACCGACTTGGCTTTATGTTTCGACTCTGAGTTCGAAAATATGCTATAATCAACTCGAATCTATGCTTCAACTTTGTTTTTGACTGAAGTATTCCACCGACTTGGCTTTATGTTTCGACTCTGAGTTCGAAAATATGCTATAATCAACTCGAATCTATGCTTCAACTTTGTTTTTGACTGAAGTATTCCACCGACTTGGCTTTATGTTTCGACTCTGAGTTCGAAAATATGCCATAATCAACTCGAATCTATGCTTCAACTTTATTTTTGACTGAAGTATTCCACCGACTTGGCTTTATGTTTCGACTCTGAGTTCGAAAATATGCTATAATCAACTCGAATCTATGCTTCAACTTTGTTTTTGATTGAAGTATTCCACCGACTTGGCTTTATGTTCGACTCTGAGTTCGAAAATATGCTATAATCAACTCGAATCTATGCTTCAACTTTGTTTTTGACTGAAGTATTCCACCGACTTGGCTTTATGTTTCGACTCTGAGTTCGAAAATATGCTATAATCAACTCGAATCTATGCTTCAACTTTAATTTTGACTGAAGTATTCCACCGACTTGGCTTTATGTTTCGACTCTGAGTTCGAAATTATGCTATAATCAACTCGAATCTATGCTTCAACTTTAATTTGGACTAAAGTATTCCACCGACTTGGCTTTATGTTTCAACTCTGAGTTCGAAATTATGCTATAATCAACTCGAATCTATGCTTCAACTTTGTTTTTGACTGAAGTATTCCACCGACTTGGCTTTATGTTTCGACTCTGAGTTCAAAAATATGCCATAATCAACTCGAATCTATGCTTCAACTTTATTTTTGACTGAAGTATTCCACCGACTTGCCTTTATGTTTCGACTCTGAGTTCAAAAATATGCTATAATCAACTCGAATCTATGCTTCAACTTTGTTTTTGACTGAAGTATTCCACCTACTTGGCTTTATGTTTCGACTCTGAGTTCAAAAATATGCTATAATCAACTCGAATCTATGCTTCAACTTTGTTTTTGACTGAAGTATTCCACCGACTTGGCTTTATGTTTCGACTCTGAGTTCGAAAATATGCCATAATCAACTCGAATCTATGCTTCAACTTTATTTTTGACCAAAGTATTCCACCGACTTGGCTTTATGTTTCGACTCTGAGTTCGAAAATATGCTATAATCAACTCGAATCTATGCTTCAACTTTATTTTTGACTGAAGTATTCCACCGACTTGGCTTTATGTTTCGACTCTGAGTTCGAAAATATGCCATAATCAACTCGAATCTATGCTTCAACTTTATTTTTGACTAAAGTATTCCACCGACTTGGCTTTATGTTTCGACTCTGAGTTCGAAAATATGCTATAATCAACTCGAATCTATGCTTCAACTTTGTTTTTGACTGAAGTATTCCACCGACTTGGCTTTATGTTTCGACTCTGAGTTCGAAAATATGCTATAATCAACTCGAATCTATGCTTCAACTTTTTTTTTGACTGAAGTATTCCACCGACTTGGCTTTATGTTTCGACTCTGAGTTCGAAAAAATGCTATAATCAACTCGAATCTATGCTTCAACTTTATTTTTGACTGAAGTATTCCACCGACTTGGCTTTATGTTTCGACTCTGAGTTCGAAAATATGCTATAATCAACTCGAATCTATGCTTCAACTTTGTTTTTGACTGAAGTATTCCACCGACTTGGCTTTATGTTTCGACTCTGAGTTCGAAAATATGCTATAATCAACTCGAATCTATGCTTCAACTTTGTTTTTGACTGAAGTATTCCACCGACTTGGCTTTATGTTTCGACTCTGAGTTCAAAAATATGCTATAATCAACTCGAATCTATGCTTCAACTTTATTTTTGACTGAAGTATTCCACCGACTTGGCTTTATGTTTCGACTCTGAGTTCGAAAATATGCTATAATCAACTCGAATCTATGCTTCAATTTTGTTTTTGACTGAAGTATTCCACCGACTTGGCTTTATGTTTCGACTCTGAGTTCGAAAATATGCTATAATCAACTCGAATCTATGCTTCAACTTTGTTTTTGACTGAAGTATTCCACCGACTTGGCTTTATGTTTCGACTCTGAGTTCAAAAATATGCCATAATCAACTCGAATCTATGCTTCAACTTTATTTTTGACTGAAGTATTCCACCGACTTGGCTTTATGTTTCGACTCTGAGTTCGAAAATATGCTATAATCAACTCGAATCTATGCTTCAACTTTGTTTTTGACTGAAGTATTCCACCGACTTGGCTTTATGTTTCGACTCTGAGTTCGAAAATATGCTACAATCAACTCGAATCTATGCTTCAACTTTGTTTTTGACTGAAGTATTCCACCGACTTGGCTTTATGTTTCGACTCTGAGTTCGAAAATATGCTATAATCAACTCGAATCTATGCTTCAACTTTGTTTTTGACTGAAGTATTCCACCGACTTGGCTTTATGTTTCGACTCTGAGTTCGAAAATATGCTATAATCAACTCGAATCTATGCTTCAACTTTGTTTTTGACTGAAGTATTCCACCGACTTGGCTTTATGTTTCGACTCTGAGTTCGAAATTATGCTATAATCAACTCGAATCTATGCTTCAACTTTGTTTTTGACTGAAGTATTCCACCGACTTGGCTTTATGTTTCGACTCTGAGTTCGAAAATATGCTATAATCAACTCGAATCTATGCTTCAACTTTGTTTTTGACTGAAGTATTCCACCGACTTGGCTTTATGTTTCGACTCTGAGTTCGAAAATATGCTATAATCAACTCGAATCTATGCTTCAACTTTGTTTTTGACTGAAGTATTCCACCGACTTGGCTTTATGTTTCGACTCTGAGTTCGAAAATATGCTATAATCAACTCGAATCTATGCTTCAACTTTGTTTTTGACTGAAGTATTCCACCGACTTGGCTTTATGTTTCGACTCTGAGTTCGAAATTATGCTATAATCAACTCGAATCTATGCTTCAACTTTAATTTTGACTGAAGTATTCCACCGACTTGGCTTTATGTTTCGACTCTGAGTTCGAAATTATGCTATAATCAACTCGAATCTATGCTTCAACTTTGTTTTTGACTGAAGTATTCCACCGACTTGGCTTTATGTTTCGACTCTGAGTTCGAAAATATGCTATAATCAACTCGAATCTATGCTTCAACTTTGTTTTTGACTGAAGTATTCCACCGACTTGGCTTTATGTTTCGACTCTGAGTTCGAAAATATGCTATAATCAACTCGAATCTATGCTTCAACTTTGTTTTTGACTGAAGTATTCCACCGACTTGGCTTTATGTTTCGACTCTGAGTTCGAAATTATGCTATAATCAACTCGAATCTATGCTTCAACTTTGTTTTTGACTGAAGTATTCCACCGACTTGGCTTTATGTTTCGAATCTGAGTTCGAAAATATGCTATAATCAACTCGAATCTATGCTTCAACTTTGTTTTTGACTGAAGTATTCCACCGACTTGGCTTTATGTTTCGACTCTGAGTTCGAAAATATGCTATAATCAACTCGAATCTATGCTTCAACTTTGTTTTTGACTGAAGTATTCCACCGACTTGGCTTTATGTTTCGACTCTGAGTTCGAAAATATGCTATAATCAACTCCAATCTATGCTTCAACTTTGTTTTTGACTGAAGTATTCCACCGACTTGGCTTTATGTTTCGACTCTGAGTTCGAAAATATGCTATCATCAACTCGAATACTGACTGAAGTATTCCACCGACTTGGCTTTATGTTTCGACTCTGAGTTCGAAAATATGCTATAATCAACTCGAATCTATGCTTCAACTTTAGTTTTGACTGAAGTATTCCACCGACTTGGCTTTATGTTTCGACTCTGAGTTCGAAAATATGCTATAATCAACTCGAATCTATGCTTCAACTTTGTTTTTGACTGAAGTATTCCACCGACTTGGCTTTATGTTTCGACTCTGAGTTCGAAAATATGCTATGATCAACTGGAATCTATGCTTCAACTTTTTTTGACTGAAGTATTCCACCGACTTGTCTTTATGTTTCGACTCTGAGTTCGAAAATATGCTATAATCAACTCGAATCTATGCTTCAACTTTGTTTTTGACTGAAGTATTCCACCGACTTGGCTTTATGTTTCGACTCTGAGTTCGAAATTATGCTATAATCAACTCGAATCTATGCTTCAACTTTAATTTTGACTGAAGTATTCCACCGACTTGGCTTTATGTTTTGACTCTGAGTTCGAAAATATGCTATAATCAACTCGAATCTATGCTTCAACTTTGTTTTTGACTAAAGTATTCCACCGACTTGGCTTTATGTTTCGACTCTGAGTTCGAAAATATGCTATAATCAACTCGAATCTATGCTTCAACTTTAATTTTGACTGAAGTATTCCACCGACTTGGCTTTATGTTTCGACTCTGAGTTCAAAAATATGCTATAATCAACTCGAATCTATGCTTCAACTTTGTTTTTGACTGAAGTATTCCACCGACTTGGCTTTATGTTTCGAAACTGAGTTCGAAAATATGCTATAATCAACTCGAATCTATGCTTCAACTTTATTTTTGACTGAAGTATTCCACCGACTTGGCTTTATGTTTCGACTCTGAGTTCAAAAATATGCTATAATTAACTCGAATCTATGCTTCAACTTTGTTTTTGACTGAAGTATTCCACCGACTTGGCTTTATGTTTCGAAACTGAGTTCGAAAATATGCTATAATCAACTCGAATCTATGCTTCAACTTTATTTTCGACTGAAGTATTCCAACGACTTGGCTTTATGTTTCGACTCTGAGTTCGAAAATATGCTATAATCAACTCGAATCTATGCTTCAACTTTATTTTTGACTGAAGTATTCCACCGACTTGGCTTTATGTTTCGACTCTGAGTTCGAAAATATGCTATAATCAACTCGAATCTATGCTTCAACTTTGTTTTTGACTGAAGTATTCCACCGACTTGGCTTTATGTTTCGACCCTGAGTTCGAAAATATGCTATAATCAACTCGAATCTATGCTTCAACGTTGTTTTTGACTGAAGTAATCCACCGACTTGGCTTTATGTTTCGACTCTGAGTTCGAAAATATGCTATAATCAACTCGAATCTATGCTTCAAGTTTGTTTTTGACTGAAGTATTCCACCGACTTGGCTTTATGTTTCGACTCTGAGTTCGAAAATATGCTATAATTAACTCGAATCTATGCTTCAACTTTGTTTTTGACTGAAGTATTCCACCGACTTGGCTTTATGTTTCGAAACTGAGTTCAAAAATATGCTATAATCAACTCGAATCTATGCTTCAACTTTATTTTTGACTGAGGTATTCCACCGGCTTGGCTTTATGTTTCGACTCTGAGTTCGAAAATATGCTATAATCAACTCGAATCTATGCTTCAACTTTGTTTTTGACTGAAGTATTCCACCGACTTGGCTTTATGTTTCGACTCTGAGTTCGAAAATATGCTATAATCAACTCGAATCTATGCTTCAACTTTGTTTTTGACTGAAGTATTCCACCAATTTGGCTTTATGTTTCGACTCTGAGTTCGAAAATATGCTATAATCAACTCGAATCTATGCTTCAACTTTGTTTTTGACTGAAATATTCCACCGACTTGGCTTTATGTTTCGACTCTGAGTTCGACTAAAGCCTTATCGACTGGGAAATTTTGGTCAAAGTCTCACATAAATCAAATAATTGCAAGTCATCGACCCGGGATTGAACCCAAAAAATGTTTTTGCTAAATCTTGAACATTGTTCAACAAACTGATGGGAGGTTTTCATTGGTCGATCGAATAAGTCCATTAGAAGATAAATTATTTGATGACTATTTTATGGCTTAGTGCTTAGTTCTAATAAAAATGTACTCCATTGCCTGTGGTTGATACTCGTTTCCAAAAATGTAACGAACTTCTCGTTTTGTGATAACCAAAACTTGAACCCCAACATTTCAATGTGCAGGTTCTCCGAATTATATTTGCTCTTAAAGGTTTCGTCCATTTTTGATAGCTCGGCAGAATTGATTTTCTATGCTCTCACAAATCACGATAAAAACTTTATCGCTAACCAAATTTTCAGTGGCGCTGGCGAACTTTTCTTCAAAAAGTAAAAAAAAAAATCAAGTTTTTTTGGCGCGCTCTCCCAAGGAACAATTAGAACAAATTTTGAGATCGGCGCAAAATGGATCCCGCACTGAGCACACATAAGTTTTGGTCGATTATAATAGATTCTCGAGACAAAAGTAATCCAACATTCCATTTTAGATGAAAAGTTCAGACCCAAAATCAATTATATTGCCAACAAAATCGATTCATTCGTTTTTGAAAAAGGAAAAAAAATCCATTAAAAACCCTTAATTTTGGCCCCGAAATTAAATGTTACTGCTAAGATAATCTATTATAATCAATTCTTTTTTGAAACATAAATCCATTATTATCCATTATCATCGATGATAATCTATTTCTTTTAACTCCAAAATTTGTAACAACTGCAAATATTTTGCAGAAGATTATCTTCTCAATAACTCTAAATGTGTGTGCTAATAGGAAAGGCGGTTAACGCATTCTGATCCATGGGCGCACGGTGCGGGCGGACCTAAAATAGTACCAAGGGGTTGGCTTGATTTTCTGTTTTTGGATGATGTTATTTTAACTTAATCGGAGGACCTTCTGTGCGTAGCGAAGATGATCAATTTGGTTTCGGATCAAGTGCTGGCCGTTGAAGCATTTCTCCTCTGGTCTGAAATTGTCGTAGTTCCCTGAGTGGAGAGAAACCAACATTGAGCAGACTTTCAAGTTTCAAATTGTTCAAGTCAGTTAGATGTATATAATTCATTCAATAGCTCATATCAATCTCAGTTTTGGTATTTTTAACCTCAAATTAAAATTTGGATCACTTAGTTTTTTTTATCTCGACCCAATGCCTATTCGACCCCCTGCCGACCCAAAGGGTCCCCCTTTGTACTATTTTGAGATATCTATTTTTCGTGATGTATCCTAAAATTTTTCTAAAGGCGCCTTTGGCGTCAAAATATAATAATTTTGAGGGGGCAGCGCGCGCCGATAAAACGCGGTTTTTTGGCCTGTTTTTTCGAAAATTTGCCTGCGGCGCAAAAAATTTGGTCAAAATAGGTTGTTTATAGTGATTTGGGAGAGCTCAAAAAATCAATTTGGTCGGCCTAAAAAAAGGTCAGCCAAATTTTCGAATTCTTTTTGAAAATCTGCCGCCCCCCTTGATAAAATGCCAGATCCGCCCCCAGCTTAGCACTGTACGATTACTTGAATTTACACTTTTTACTGTTTAGTTTTTGAGATGATCTGCTCAATGTTAGTTGTCTCTATTTATCCCTGAGTAGAAGTAGGATATTTCACACACTGCCACATTGAGGGCATCATCGTCCACTTCCATGTCTTCTCTTATGCCTCAATTCACACACAGGGAACATTTCATTTGAGAGTTTAGACAAAATAGCCGAAGATTACTTTTTGCCTGCCTAAATCGTTATAATTATTTGTCGTAATTCATATTTTGAAATCAAAATAGTGAAAAAAAAACAGGTGCGGGTCGGTAGAGTTTTGATCAAGTACTTATCAGTTTGAATTGAAAATTAAACACAAAAATAAAAAGTTTTTTCTTCAAAACTGAATGTTGCAGCGCAAATATAAACGATAATGTGCGAGAGTATAAATGCATATAAAACTGAACCAAAATATAAATGCATATAGGGACAGTAGCCAAGCGTATGCATGGTGCGTCCCGGCGGGTTCGGCGCCGGTGCGAATCCCGACTAGGTCAATTCCTTTCTACAACTCAAATTTGCACCGAACTTGATGGGATGCTCCGTAACCAGGTTCGATCCCCCCAAAAATTATTTTAACCGTCTTTTCGCTGTAATTTGGTTCAGCCTTGATTAAGGCTGACCTTTAAAAAGAGCAATTTGTCTCAAGGACAAATACTGGCCATTTTTGCAGCTTGCTTTGAGTTGTGCAGTTTTTTGTGGCCGATGTTACCGATGATAAAGCTTGTTAAAAAATTATAAAATATCATATATTACAAAATTTTGCCGAGAAAATACTCATTAATTAAAGTGTTTAAAAAACCGTTTTTTCTAATAATCGTGGAGATTGACGCGCACATTTTGGCGCCCCACAAGGGACCTCGTTGATAATTCCTTTTCTAGAGTTTTAAAATTTCTCGGCAGGAGTTGGTTGTCGAAAAAACAGCAACAAAGGATCGCAGTTCAAAAGTGGCAGCTGCTCTGTCCAGCCTCCCCGAAGACAAAGAGAGCTTCGCGAAAGTGTGTCCTCAGAATCAGGGCTTCAGGAAAGGATACTGCGGCACATTTCGCTTCAACTTCTGGCAGTTCGGCAAGTGGGTCTAAATCATAATCGACGACAGACTTCAAGTTAGGGACGGTAAACTCCCCGTCTGCAGAGTTTAGTATTGCGACACAAGGGGCACGATACAAGGGACACTTGCTTAGTTCCCTAATTAACGGATTTCGGAGGTTGACGAACGTCGGTGAGCCTCGATAAACGCACTGTGATGTTGTCCTACCATCCAGACTACGCCAAGTTCATCTACAAGCCAGTATCGAGTGAAACATTTTCCGAGATCAAGAATGTCAAGTGTCAGGTCAACAACAGACGTTTTGTGGGAGTTGGAGAAGGGATAGCTGCACAATATATCTGCGACTGACAGGACTCATCTAGTTTTTGTAATTTTTTTTTGTGCAATAAAATTACATACCGTGTCTGATTGTGTATCCCAACTCAAAGCAAGCTACGAGTGGTAATTTTCCCGATACCACAAACTTTTGGTTAATTGTGAACGGATTGAAAATCCAGAAAAACGGAACATAGATAAGAAGTACTAGATTAGTTTTATGGATTGGCTTATGACTCGAACCTGCTGACCAACATTTTCCGAAAAATTTTGGGAAAAAGTAAAAAATTGCCAAAAATTCCTCAAAACTTCCCCATAATTCTGCGAAACTGTGCTGTAACATGACACCAACCTTATGGTAAGTTGGCAAGTGGTCTGGTAGCAAAATATCAGGCAAATTAAGTTGAGTTTCTTCATCCTCAGGTTTTTTTCCGCGTGTATTGTTGGAACTTAACCAATTTGCCTGATCACCCACCCACCATTGGTGAAACTAAAAGCCAGTTCGCTTCAAATAAATCTAAGCCGTTTCAGCCCGTCCGATTACTGACTTCGTTGTGCGACACTAGTGTTAATTGGTCAGGTACGGTGATATTAAGTGACTTAAGTTGAATTCTTTCATCCTCAGGTTTACTCCGTGTGCGTTGTTGGAGTTCAACCGACCTACTTAATTTCCCACCCCATTGGTACTTAAGCATAACGTAGTCGTCGCATAGGTCTCTTAAGTATATGGTATTCATTCTAGGAGCTAGTTCTCTAGACCACGCGCTCCGTATACTATCCGCGCCGTCTCAAAAGCGCGTGAAAGAGACTTGTTTCACAAAGCCCGGTTTAAGCTTTAACTTTAACGCCAGGTAAAAGTATGTGGATTTACTTGAGTGAAAATACAGTATTTTCTGAGAGTCGTTTATTTATGAAATTTTTAAGCATGGAAGTTAAGTTTCAGAAGAAAATTAAGAAGTTGTTTGCGAAACGTAGCAATCTCGAAAACGAACTTTATAAATGCCATGAAACAATTTTAGAATACATAGAGAGTCAGAGTCGTTGCTCAAAAATTGATACTTATATTGAAAAATGTAGGATCTATGTAGAACAAGCGGTCGAGATAAATAGTGAGTTGTTTGATATGGCTGCAAAAAGTGCCAATCCCGACGAATTGATACCGGCACAGGATATGTGGCTTCATAAGTTGACTCAAAGCAACGATAAAGTTCTGAAGGAAGCTATCACATTTAAAACAAGTTTTGAGGCAGTAACACAGCCGGACAAAATAGAGAGCAGCTCAAAAGTTTCTCATCATTCTGAAAAAAGTGAAAATCCCCGGTCGCATAAAACAGATACCCGCTCTAAGATGTCGCATCGAAGCAGCCGACATCAGCAATCGGGTTCTCAGAAATCTAGTTATACCACCGCTCCGTCGAAAACACTTTCTGAGAAAAAGCGCGATTTAATGATTTTAAAGAAACAACAAGAGCAACTTGAGAGGCAGGCAAAGGTATCATTAAGACTGAAAGAACAACAAAGCCGTTTAGAGTTGGAAGAATTGGCTGAAGAACACAGGAAAAAACTGGCAGAAATTGAGTTGAAAGGGCTCGAGTTAGAAGATGAGTTGTCGGAAATCAGCGAGAATGCTGAGGAAAGTGGTTTAACTCGAATCTCTCCACAACTAACAATAGACGAAAAGGATCGTACGCGTCACTGGGTCGAATCTGTCGACCACAATCAGCCTGATGCTGTTGTAGTTCCCAATCAAGAGCAGCACGTTCGTTCAACAGCTCCTGAGGCAAG
This sequence comes from Symsagittifera roscoffensis, assembly GCF_963678635.1. Lineage (NCBI taxonomy): Eukaryota > Metazoa > Xenacoelomorpha > Acoela > Convolutidae > Symsagittifera > Symsagittifera roscoffensis. The sequence continues at coordinate 944,363 of NC_087069.1, forward strand.
TTATCCTGCATCCACAAATTACTTGGTCTCATCAAGTTTTACAGGAGTGAATAATGGCCAGGCAGCTTTTAGTGATCCTGGATTGCATTACACACACCACATTCACGGACAACATCATAATTTGTCGAATTTGGTCCGATCGCAGGTTTCCGTTAACAATCCAGTAGGGTTACAACAGGTCATTCAACCTGTTTCTAATAATTTGCCTCAGCAAACTCTTTTGTCCACTCATCCGGTGCTAGGCAATCCAAACACAGGGTCAGTATTCCCGGTAACTTCTGAAATTATTTTGCTCCGACAACATCTGCAGATGTTCCTTCTGTTGTAGCACCGTTCGTTCCTGCATCAACAGCAGTTAATCATGTTTCTTTAAGTCATCACACTACAGGGTCAGTAGTAGCTGGCTACCAAGCACCTGTAGTCCCATCACTACAACATATGGGTGTTCCCGTTAGTAGTTATAACTTTTCAAGTGACCACTATAATCCTTATAGTAATTTGTGGAGACCAGCTGTTGCTGCCCCTCTATTGTTAGCTCAACAACACTACATTCCTTCGACAACTGTTTTTTCCGCACTAACTCCGATTGTTCCTCCGAATAATTTTGTTCCTTATACAAGTGGAGGGACTGTGTTCTTTGCACAGCCTGAAAATTCTTCACATGCTAATCAACCGTTCGTTCCTGATTGTCACGGTAACTCTTCGAGTTACACAGAGCCAACTCCCGGTATTTCACCTGGTGCAGACGTCGAGCGTCCACTTTCGACACGAGAGTTGGTTAATATACTCATGCACAGCCGAAAAGATCATCTCCCTGAGTGGAAGCTGACCCAGTTCGATGGCAACACACTTAATTGCCATGAGTGGTTTGGGCAATTCAAATCGACGGTCAATTCAGCCATACTCAGTGGCGATGAAAAGCTTACCTATCTGAAAACGCTCGTAGTGGGTAAAGCAAAAACCGCAATCGCTGAGTATAGCTATAGCGGAGTACTATATAAAGACGCATTAGCAACTCTTCAAAGAAAATTCGGGCAGCCGCATGCTGTAGTAGGGGCTCATCTAGATAAATTGAGTAATTTTCCGCCGCTGAAAATGCATAACCCGGAAAATGTAATTGGATTTTCCTCTGCAATTTCTGGACTTGTTGCCGTATTCAAGTCCCTGTCTTTTAACGACGACCTGAAAAGTGTTAACTTACTGAATCAAGCTGTGAGTAAGCTTCCCCCGAACCTTAAGGAGGCATGGTCAATGCAAACCGTAAGACGCCAATGGCATAGACCAACTCTGCTAGATTTCAATGAATGGCTTAAAGAAAAAGCGGAGGGTCATGAGAGGCTAAAAACGATCAATTCTAAGAGTGAGTCTGAAGAACCAGTTAAGCAAAAAAATAGGTACGAAAATCTTTGCTTGTAACGCAAATGTAAGTAATAAGACTAAGGAAAAACCAAAAAACCCTACATGTTCTGTATGTAAAGGTCAACACGCTCTTTGGAATTGCGCCGTATTCAAAGAGAAAAACGCTACGCAAAACATGTAGCCGAATAAAAACTTTGCTTTGCGTGTTTACAGAGCAATCACAGTTTTCGTAATTGTAGCAAGGCCAGAAAGTGCCCCAAGCCAGATTGTGAAAGCAGACACAACGTGCTCTTACATGGAGCGGAGAAAAAATTTCCTCCTAAGGATACTAAAAGTTCCCCGGCGTCAGTTAACGCAAACGCTAAACATGTGTCGACTAACGCTGCCGTCGGCGATATTGATAGCCAGGTGTCAACTAAAGGCCTCCTGCCAGTTGCATCACTCGCCGTCTCTTCGGATGCGACGATTACTAATGCCCTAGCTCTTTGCGATAGTGCTTCCACGCACTCATGGGTATCCGCCGATCTCGTAAAACGCCTCCATTTGGTTGGCACTCCCGTTAACCTCACCATAAATGGATTCATTTCCACGAGCGTGACGAAAACTCATCTAGTAAGTTTTCAAGTTTCCGCCGAAACGAATAATAGTGAATTTTTGTTTTCTTTTCGAGCTTATGTTAAGGATCATATTCGTATTGGATCGGATAGCATAAGCATTACTGAATTACAGCAAAAAATACCCGCAGTTGGTTCCAATAAAACCTATACATTATAAGTATGAGGAAGTCGAAATAATTATTGGACAGGATTTCTACCATGCCATAAGACCCGTTGAGTACCTTCTGGGGGAGGACTCTATTTCACCGTGCGCCGTACGCCTTCCAATAGGTTGGGTTTTAAGTGATCCGTTACCGCCGTCCTTTAAGTCAAACTCATCTTGCTTTAAGTGTATTGTCGAAGACATGTCTCTTGCGGACCAAATTAAAACTTGGTACGAGTTGGAGTCATATGGAGCCTTCAAGCAGGTAGATGCCCGTTCCGCCGCCAACAAACGCGCTTTGTCCATTTTGAAAAATGACACCTTTCACGATGGTGAGAGGTACATTGTACCAATGCTTTGGAACGATAAGGAAAGTAGTTTACCGAATAACTATTTTTCCTCCTTAGCTCAATAAAAGTATTTGGAAAAGAGGCTAGCTAAGGATCCGTCACTCCGTGAAAAATACGCCGAAACAAAAAGAGAAGATATACAAAAAGGATATGTCATAACCGTTAAGGCACACGATCCCAAATCACGAGCCGATCGTGAGTGATATCTCCCGCATCACCCGGTGTTGAACCTGAATAAACCCGGTAAGGTGCGCCGAGTCCTCAATGGGGCATTGAAGTGTCATGGCGCTTCCTTGAACAAATCTCTGTTGGTTGGCCCGGATCTCCTTCAAAACCTCATTTGTGTACTTTTAAGATTCCGTCAGCATAATTACGCCGTTTCAGCTGACATTGAAGGGATGTTTTTACAGGTTGGAATCCGTGAAGAAAATTAACCTTCTCTTCGTTTTTTGTGGCGGGAGGACCCCACATCAAGTGTGGTAGTTCACCAAGAAACGCGTCACATTTTTGGTGCTCGTGACTCGCCGACTTGTGCGAATTTTGCTTTGCAGAAGACTGCATCGGATAATCAAGCTGAGTAACCCGAAGCTGCTTTGGCTGTTGTCCAGAAAATTTATATGGTTGATTATCTGGATTCTTTTCAAAACAGGGATGTCCAGACCAGTCGTCGCATGTTCTCGGTCTTAAATGGGTTCACGTAAAAGATAACTTAGTCGTCAGTAGAGGGGTTGATCGTCCACTAGACAAAGCAATCACTCAGCGTACCGTGTTGAGTTTTGTTTCCTCTGTTTTGATCCAATTGGGTTAGTGGCTCCGTATACCGTGAAGGCTCGCCTTCTATTAAAAGATATCTGGTGAATGATGGGACGGTCAAAAATGGGACGATGATCTGCCAGAGGAAATCAACAAGCAATTCCTTGAGTGGCACTCAGGTCTTCATTTGTTAAGTTCTCTGACAATACCTCGCAGCTATTTCACTGAGCCTTTCGGCCGAATAGAACTTCCTATGTTCGGTGATAGTTCGCAGGATGTTTTCTGTGCCGTCGCTTTCCTTCGTGCGCGACTTGCTAGCTCCCATCAGACCGAATTAGCCTTTGTGTTTAGCAAAGCCCGCGTAGCGCCTATGAAAGCGCTTTCTATTCCAAAGTTAGAGCTTCAAGCGGCTCTTCTTGCAACACGCTTAAAAGAAGAAATTTTTAAAGGTCTTGCTTTCGAAGTTACGGATATTTTCTTGTGGACAGATAGTACCACTGTTCTTCAGTGGCTTCACTCTTGTAGTAAACTACCCGTTTTTGTTGGTAATCGCACTGGTGAGATTCTGGATTCTACCACCACTGATCAGTGGCATCACATACTTAGCGGTGATAACCCAGCTGATACCGGTACTCGAGGGATTTCTTCGGAAGCCCTCAAGGAAAGCAGCTGGGTTAATGGCCCTAGTATACTGAGAACAACTGATTGGCCGTTCAAGCCCAATACAAGGGTTATTGATAATCGTCAATTGATAATCGTTTTTGATAATTTGTCAAAATTCGTCGTCGATGTTTTGACAGAAAAAAATTTTCCCTTCGGAAAGTGGGAGAGATTCAATTCAATTGTAAAATACAAATGCACGGTAGCATTTTTGTTAAAATGGCTGCCATCCCATAAACATTTCCGGTCGAGTATATTAGAAATTACAGACCCGTCTGAAATGGATATTGCTGAACAGAAGCTCATTTACCTGTCCCAGGGTGAGTCATTCCCTATTGTGCTAAAACTACTAAGAGCCGATAAAGTTATCACAAGGAATAGTCGGATCGCCAAGTATTCGCCGTTCATTGGACCAGCTGGCATCCTTCGCTCGACTAAGCGCATCAGCCGCTTGGTTAACTCCGATTTCGATAGCAAGCATCCGATTATACTTGATGCACGTCACGCGGTTGTTCGGTTATTGGTTATCGGTTATACTTGATGCACGTCACGCGGTTGTTCGGATTATCAACACTATACCGATAACAGCCGTTAGTTCCGATCCGCTAGGTCTAGAGGCGTTGACCTCGAATCATTTTATTCTTGGTCAACACGCAGCGAGTTTTCCGTCGCTAAGTTTCGAAGAAAACTTCGACCATAAGAAGCGGTTCGCCAGAGCGCAATCATACGCTAACGCAAGCCTGGCACTCCACGTGGACATTATCCACTCGCACGTATCCTAAGACTGCACTATGGCAAGGACGGATGCGCGAGATCCGCCGACATAAAGACCGTTACGAGCGAACTGACCCGCCCGACCGCAAAGCTCGCTCCCGTTCTTCCTTGTTTAGGGGTGGAGGATGTTGCAGCGCAGAGATGTTGCGAGAGTATAATTGCATATAAAACTGAACCAAAATATAAATGCATATAGGGACAGTAGCCAAGCGTATACATGGTGCGTCTCGGCGGGTTCGGCGCTGGTTCCAATCCCGACTAGATCATTTACTTTCTAGAACTCAAATATGCACCGAACTTGATGGGATGCTCCGTAAGCAGGTTCGATCCCCCCAAAACCTATTTTAACCGTCTTTTCGCTCTAATTTGGTTCAGCCTTGATTAAGGCTGACCTTTAAAAAGAGCAATTTGTCTCAAGGACAAATACTGGCCATTTTTGCAGCTTGCTTTGAGTTATGCAGTTTTTTGTGGCCGATGTTACCGATGATAAAGCTTGTTAAAAAATTATATAATATCATTATATTACAAAATTTCCGATGTTATTTTACCGAGATAGGAAGCCCTGAACTTAGATTTCCTTTTTTTGTTGGAAACATGCCTTTGGACATAATCCAAACTCAATAAACTATCTTCTTTCAAAATGATTCGCAGTTAGTTTTAAACAGCTTAATCTCGGAGAAAGGCAAATAGTTCGGCAGTGCAAATTTTCGGCAGTTCGAAAGTTTCCTTTAACTTATATGCAGCATATGCAGCTTCTTCACGATTGGAGCGTCAACTTGAGGCAGATTTCCAGAGCGCAGGTTAAAATTGCAGAAGTAGCGATGAAAAAACGGGAAGCAACAGATCTTATCCAAATTTGAAACTCGATCCCGAAGTAACTATCTTTGATGCAGCTTTTTCAAGTCGTCAAAGTATTCGTCAGACAGTTTTGAGCAAGTCAGGCAGCCACTAACAATCGTTTCTGAAAAAATAAGAGCCCAAAGTCAAATGATGAGGGAACTGTCAGCGGAAGCTACTAAAGCTACTGTAGTGTTGACCATCTTGTTGGACATCGTCTGTTTTGACATAGCAACAACATGGATACTGCGGTGAAAAAGCAGACGAAATCTCCTTTTATTTCAAAGGTTACAGAGATAGCGTTGGTAATCAAAGCAAGTAGTAATTGTAACAGCTAGCACAAGCATCTAGCTATCAGAGCCATGAAAAACACAGGTACACACTGCACTTCATATTCAGAAAGGACAGAAGATTCCTCTTGAACCAAGGAACTGACCATCAATTTGTTGTACCACTGCGGGATCTCAGGAGTTGATAACCCAGTTTGCCAAGTGGTGAACGTAATCGCGCATGGTCCGAAAACAGCTATGCAAAATTTCCTTCTGCAAGGTTTCGAGGACCTCTCGGCTCAAATCACTCCGCTATTTCTATAAAAAAATTTACGAGATAAAAAGCACTCAAAATGTAAAATAATTCCAACTCGACGTTAGTTGACCTCAAAAACTCAGGTTATTGGCTGCGAAAAATCGTGTTTGCTATCAATCATTGCTGCTACAATTTCGTACGTGTCTGATCAAAAAAAGTTTAAGGTCAACCTGATTTCAGGGTTAGCCGTGGTTGTTCCACAATGGTTTAAGCCGATGAGATATCGCATCTTCAAATATTCACTCAGACAAAACCAGCTGATCCCAGACTCTCACGCAAGACACTTCACAATCCCAAATTTCGACATACTTCCTTTCCCGGAGCGAGAATAGCCGACGTCCAAAACGTCGTGCCCCAGAAAAATCTACAAAAGCATTGTCATAACCATCGGTGATAACAACTAATTCGACGGATTTAGACCATTATCTCTCTCCTTCTCTCTCCCAAAGACGTTGCTAAAAACTGATTGAACTTGAAACCAGCTATCTAAATCGCAGAAAAAGTACGAATAATGGGAATAACTCCTCGAAGAGAGAGAAAACAGAAACAGAGCGAGCGGGAGCCAAAGTCAAGACCCAAGTTTAATGCATGTGTCATTCAGCTGTGAACGCCATTTTGTACGAGCAAAAAAAATCAACTAGGAATTGAGAAATCTGGCGAAAAAAAATCAAATCTGAGTTTCAATTGAATAGAGGCAGCAAAAGTTTGAATGAACACCCGCGGAGTTGCGTACGAACAGTATCAAAAAATATGTTTTGGGAAAACCTTACTGCCTATAATCAATCTATAGCTATCTTTTGAAAGTTTTCAAGTGCAATGGATTTTGCCTATCTGAGTCTTTTTTGATTTTGAGCTGAACACCCGCTGGTTGCCGTTTCAAGATCCATAGGGTGTTGTATTCAACGACTTTAAAACCCACAACCTTCAATCAAGATCTGGTCGGATAACGGCAAGAACCTCGGTAGCGCGGAAAAAGAATTACTTGCCTGCATCGAGAGCTAGAACGGCACGGCTCCGACCATTTTTGCACACAAAGGTGTTGCTTGGAAATTTAACCCGCCAGGCGCACGCCATCATTGCGGCTCCTAGGAGCGCCTCGTCCAAAGCGTAAAACGCGTGCTTTACGATAAACTAGGCAGTAGGCGAGTTACTGAAGACGTGTCAGGAACAACGCTCTCCTTAGTTTAGCAGGCTTTGAATTCGAGGCCAATCACTCCCGTTAGAGTATAAATGCAGGTAGATAAACTTAAATATGATTGGACCAAAACATATCCACACACAAGCACAGTTGGCCGTGCGTTCAAGAGACAAGTCTCTCACGCCGGTCAACCGGGTTTGAGTCCCCCCATACGCAGACTTTAAAACATGTAGACCAGAGGGGCTTTAGCCCCATTCGACTTTTTTTTGCTGTTTTTTTTCTAATTCTGTTCAGGGTTGACTGACCATCAAAAAGAGCAATTCGTTTTACAGCAATTTGTGGATGAAATTATCAATATTGCCGATGAATTTTGTATTGCCGAGAATACGAATTTATGATTGATTTTTTTCGTTTTAATTTCATTCTACGGAGATTGAGCGCGCAGAAACAAGGAAAAAGACTGAGAGCATTTTTGATCGGAAACAGATTTATTGGCTCTCATAACACTCCGGGTGTAGCATTCTTCAAGAATTGGATAGAAAAAAGATAAATTAGATGCAAATTGTGCAATTGTCTTTGATTGCTCTGATAACGATTTTTTCCTATTACCTTACTGCTTGGTAACTGAAAAATTTCTAACCCTACAAACAATCAAAAATTGAAAGCGGGGATTTTGTAAGCATCATTGAGCACCAGAGCACATCTGTTTTCGAGCCAGTATGTTCTAGAATTGTATACAAAATATGTAACGATTTTTACAAATACCTACGTCAAGTTATTGAACTTAAAATAATTCCGAAAAGAACAAAGCACAGCGCAGCTTCCTCTTTTGTTTACAGGTTTCAAATTGATTTTGATAGAGAAACTCTAAATGCAAAAGACTGGTTGAAAACAAAACTGACAAATTACAGAAAGCAGAAAAATATCAAACTGGAAAACTTGGTTACTGAATCTTCCGAACATCATCAACTTCAAGCATTTCAAAACCTAGAGAAATCATCAATTTAACCAAAAATTCAAAAAGGCGATGATATGCAGAAACAAACGAATTATCTACACTAAATAATCATTAGTTTTTTTAACTCAGTTTAATCATTAAGCAATCTTTTAGTATACATGAATTCAAATCGGAAATCAAAACTTTAAACAATTTTGAGAAGTCAAAACATGAGACAACAAGGGCGCGCGGGCCAAAGGGATCAAAGCCAACACTTTCAAAAAAATCATCCGGAAATATATGTGAAGCTCTACTTAAAGACTTGAGAAACAAAAGGAGATTTCGCAAAGTACCGGATTCAATTAATCGATTAACATCAATCAATAACACGAGTTCATAAAAAGGGCGACAGACTGAGGAAGCAAAATACCCAAACAAATTCTTTGCTATACGTTGACAACAAAGCGCTAAAAAAATGTTTGTAAGTAACTCTATTTGAACCTTTTAGTATATTTTTAACAAGTCAACAACACTCATTTGTCAAAAATTGTTCCATCTTAACAAATATGCAGTTTTTCCTAAAACTGACACATGAAAAACAAGATTAAGATCCTAAAGAAGAAGCTGATGAAAACCAGAGTTGTAGGTTGTATATTTGAAGCTCTGTCAACTATCTGGAAACAGGAAGCAGCTTTTTGTAAAGTAAATAAAAAAGCTGAGGAAGCAAAATACAAGCTCCAAGTTTTTTGAGGTCATTAGCGGTGTACCTCAAGGATCTCTACCGTTTTGAATATTCATAAAAGATCTGTAAGACCAATTAGATTTTTCTGATACATTTTTTCCTGGCCAAATTAAAGTTGTAGATGTAAACAAAACCGAATGGCCTGTGCAGAAAAATGTAGATGAAAAAGACAGCTGGGCTAATCTAAACAGCATGAAACTAGCATTGGACAAATGAGTCGAAGTAATTTTTAGAGGAACACACGTCAGCAACAAATGAATGGGAAAAAACAGTACAATCACGTATACTATCAGTCTTTTGATGCGATTTTTCAAGCGTTGAACAGAAATTCATCTTTTTGAACGTTTTCAAAAGAGAGCGGTCAATTGGACAACAGTGCAAAAAAATAAATATGTCATGCAAATGAGGATCTTCAACATTCTTCCATTACAAGTGATTCTGGAAATGAACAATATCTTGCTCATTTCAAAAGAAACGATTGTATCAAATTACCGAGTAATCAAATTGCGTCTCGAAGAACTCAAGAAGTTTTCCGTCTTCAAAAAACGAGAAGAGAAAATGCCAGAGCGGAGTTTAATTTCAGACTGTATAGATTCATAAAGAGAGACCAGAATAACATTGACAATCATACGTACAGGCAGAACAAAAAGTTGGCGTAAACAATGAAGTAAAGGGTTAATGAAAAAAATTTTGGAATCAAACGTGCACTTGGCAAATATTTTGTAATTACGCCAGATGCACAAAGATATGGACTAAATTTTTAGACTTTGACCGGGACCCAGAGCCCTGCAATCTTTCTTGCGAATCCCCAACAGCAACAACAACGTCAACAATTATACTAACAACAACAACAATAAAAAAAACATTAACAACTACAACAAAAAAACATGGTTCGCAGACCATAAAAGTATCGTAAAACAGACAAAACAATTGACAAAGCAACCCAAGAAAACACTTAACTTTTTCTTGTAGGACATGAAAATTATTTAATTGTTATCGCCAAATACGGGAAAACGTATTTTATACGAACAAACGATTGCGTATTCAAAAGTATCAGTTAGTGAAGGTGTCAATTGAGCATAAATTGCCAGTATAGGGGAAAATATCATATGAGCCAAAACTGCCAATTTAGCCGAATATGTCTATTCTGGGAAAAATGGTCGGGGTCTGGCTGAAATAATGCAGAAAGTTAATTTTTCTCTCCCGATAGTCCGAAAACAGAAAACAGAGACCTGGCCAGTTACCGAGAATTCAGATGTGCATTAGATGGATTCTTGTGAAATTGGTAGTACTTTTTTTTACAACCGAGGCGTCTTTCAATTATCCTGTGGTTTTTTGGTTTTAGTGTTCTTCAATTTGAGGCCTCTCTTCTTTGCTATAAGACTGCAGTCATTTTTTTTCTCCAAATTGTGCAATATAATTGTTGAGAGGTGCTAAAATTATTTATTGCCATATTGCAACTTTTCTGTGATAAGCCACTTTGATGCTGCTTTAATGATATCAAAAACCATCAAAAAAAGTATGCAGCAAAATTTTGCATACTCTTATTATCTGATTGACAATAGACTTAAAGCCAATTACAAAGTCAGTTCCTTTGCGTTTCTTTCAACTCCGGTTTCTCCTGTGGAGATGTTGGATTTAAAAATCTGGTTGACTTGATTCCAATTTTGTATGCTTTTTTTACTCAGATGAGACCATAAAATAAATCTAGCCACGTCTGGTAAAGCCACGTTTCGAAATCTTGCTGTTAACCTAAGTCCTAAGTACAACGCAGTAATCCGACGTAAATCCGTTCAGAGTTACCTGAAAACTTATCTAACAGGACTGACTTAGTAACTTTTCACAAACGAGTTCGTAGTAGTGACAAACCAGTGTGGTAAACTGGTATTTTTTAAGAGAATAGATCCAATTTAATCGCACGCAAAAAACTGAGGAATTATAACGCGACCCTCTTGAACTTTACCAGTAACTTCGATATGAAAAAAATAATTTACCAAAGTTTGACTAACTCAGCCTTAAAACAAATCAGAAAAGAACTGTCGCCTAGACGGCAAAGAAGTCTCCTTGTTTTGAATTGTAGTTAAATTGAAATCGAAATTGATGGTTTTTTTGCTTCTTTCACCTAGAAGCATTCATTTTTAAACTAAGTGAAATTCGATGATCAACTTGCCTTTATGGTTCCATATGTGATAGTGTGGTGAGCGCGGCATCACACTAAAGTTGAATATCTTTCTTTGCATATTCCCCAACTGCCTTTTTTAACTGAATGTTGACTGCGTTAACGTCAAATAAACACTTTCAAATGGTCAAAGAGGTCTTTGAAACAGGTAAATGCGAAGAGGAATTTTTATCAACATCACTCTAACCTCATAACTTCTCTATTATCACGGGTTGAAAAGTTAAAGTTGGAAAGTTTATCAATCAGTAAAAATCAGCATGAGAAACTGCAATGAGAAAAAATTATGTTGTTGTTGTTAATTAGCCACAAGCCGCGTGTGTAGGGCCATGTCTACGTGTCTAAGGATCATTGCTACTTCGGCCATTCATAGCCACAGCTCTAATGGTGTCAATTCAGTCGGTTTGTTGGACATTTGAAGAGGCGGAGAGCTGTATGGGAAATTGGACAGTGGGAAAGTTCGGGTGGCTTTGCGATTCAATCTAACGAGGTTGGTGTTTGAAAAAGGAGAGGATAACTGGATCTAGATCTAATGTGCTCATAATTATCGGAGGAGCATTTCCGCAGTCGAAGTAAAAATCAGAGGGCGGGAGGATTTTTGGATTGAGCTTGTCTTTGATTGCATCGATTCGTGTTGATCCTTTTTCCAAAAAATGGGTAGATAGAAGTTCATAGTGCTGCTGAACAGGAATTAGTGTGCAGGGGATCAATGGAGCTCATCTTGTGAATTTTCGACGATACGGAGAGCTGCGTTTCAAACGACTGGGTGTTTTTTTTTCAAAATTGATTTTGTTGCAACGCAACCAAATTTGGCAGGAAAAATAAGTATTGTTCTGACTCGGGCTTTAAACGCTACAAGCAACGCTTCCTTTGATAGTTCCCAGTATCTCCCAGAAAGAGCATGCAGTATCTCCCTGAAAAAACCTTCAAGGCGTGCAGCTTCCATGGGTGTTTGTGTTAAAATTCCCAAGTTTGAGGGACTGGTCAAAAACTACTCCAATTAGTTTTTTTCGACTTGAAGAGGACTCCAATAAGACATGTCTTTCAAAATATTGAATTTTTTTTTTAATTGAAAAAAAGCGGATTGAGCCCTGTTTCTAGCAAAAGGAGCTGATAGAGTCCAATTTTTTGAAAAAACTGGATGAGCCCTTTTTATAGCAAAAAGGGCCGAATGAGACGTTTTTCAGCGAAAGGATATAAAAGTAACATCACTAGGCAAGAGGCGCTACATGAGCAGAAACCTTGGCAGACGAAATTGGAAGGGCCCCATTGTCAGCCAAATGAGCTCACGGGTATTATTTTCATCAATGAAAGTCCAATAAGCCCACTATTTAGCAAAGAGAAACGGCATGAGCCCAAATTTTAGCAAAAAGAGCTGAAAGAATAGTTTTTTCGCAAATTGACTTGGACAATCTCATTTTTTAAGAAAAGGAGATGAATGAGCACTTTTTTTAGCAAATGAAGTTCAAATCCAAACTTTTAGTAAACGAAGCTGCGTGAGCCCTATTTGGCAAAAGTTGCTGCATGATCCCAGCTTTTAGCAAAAGGAACTGACTGATCCCAAACTTTTTCAATAATAAGCTGAATACTCAATATTCAGCAAAAGGACCTAAATTTGACCATTTTTTAGCAAAAAGAGCTGATAAAAACCAAAATTTTAACAAAAGCATCTTAATAAGACCGCTTTTTAGCAAAAAAGCTGAACGAGCCCACATTTTAGCAAAAGGGGCCAAATCAGCCTCATTTTTACCAACAGAGCTGAATAAGCTAAAATTTGGCAAAAAGAGCTGAACGAACCCAATGTCGAACAAAAATAGCTGGAAGAGCCAAAATAATTAAAAGAGCTTCAAACTTTTCGAGATCAAGGGTGGTGTACCTCAAGGATCTCTATCGTTTTGAATATTCATAACAGACCTGTAACACCAATTAAAATTTTCTGATACTTTTTTCCTCGCGATCTTAAAGTGATAGCTGTAAACAAACCTAAACAATACTGCTCGTATCAGGGCGAAGCCCTGAGTGTTCCGACTGCCTTTTAACGTTTATGGAGCAGTAATAAAATTAAAATGAAATTTCTTTTTCTAAAAATTGAAATTTTTTTGAAAATCATCCCCCACAAGCTATATAAAGTAAAAAAGGATAGATTTCGCTCCTTGTAACAAATAAATTATGATAAATCAGCTGCTTTCAACCAATATGGAACGATTTATAAGACATTTTAAAACTGCGCTTACGCATTAATAGCGCGAAATATAATACGCGTTAATTGTCCCAAATTGGCCAAAATGGCAATCTTTAAAACCCCATAATTTACGGAGAATGATCACAAGTGAAATATCTTTTCAAATTTAAGCTCAGAACAACAATAGCTTTCGATTGATATAAAAAAAATTCCGTCAAAGATGGCTAGTTAATAAGTCTAAATTTGTCTGAAGAAAAAAAAACCCATACCGAGCACAAATATTCCGTTGTTTTCGTATCGAAAGTCGGAACAATAACAACAACAGTAAAAAAAATTAACAACAATGACAACAAAAAACATGGTCCGCAGACCATAAAAGTATCGTGAAACAGACGAAACAACTGACAAAGCAACCAAAGATACACTTAGCTTTGTAGAACACTAAATTTTTTTGATTTTTATCGCCAAATACCGAAAAACAATTGTTTTGATACGAACAAACGATTGCGTATTCAAAAATGTCAGTTAGCAGAAAAACTTTAAAGGTGTCAATTGAGCATTAAGTGCCAGGATAGGTGAAAACATCATATGAACCAAAGCTGCCAATTTAGCAGAATATGTCTATTCTGGGAAAAATTGTCGGGGTCTGGCTCAAATAATGCAGAGAGTTAATTTTTTTCTCTCCCGATAGTCCGAAAACAGGTTTTGTGCAAAACGAAAACAGAGACCTGGCCAGTTACCGAGAAAACACGGCCTCATTCAGATGTGCATTAGATGGATTCTTGTGAAATTGGTAGTACTTTTTTTTACAACCGAGGGGTCTATCAATTAATCTGTGGTTTTTTGGTTTTGGTGTTCTTCAATTTGAGGCTTCTCTTCTTTGCTATAAAACTGTAGACAGTTTTTTTCTCAAAATTGTGCAATATAATTGTTGAGAGGTGCTAAAAATATTTATTGCCATATTGCAACTTTTCTGTGATAAGACTCTTTGATGCTGCTTTAATGATACCGAAAACCATCAAAAAAAGTATGCAGAAAAATTTTGCATACTCTAATTATCTGACCGACAATAGACCTAAAGCCAAGTACAAAGTCAGTTCCTTTGCGTTTCTTTCAACCCCGGTTTCTCCTGTGGAGGTGTTGGATTTAAAAATCTGGTTGACTTGATTCCAATTTTGGAAAATTTTTTAGTCAGATGAGACCATAAAATAAGTCTAGCCGCTAGTTTGGTAAGCCAAGACTCGAAATTCTGCTGTGAACCTAGCCAATTACGTAATTTTTATATTTGCCACAATATTTCTAGCTTATGTCTCAAGTTCAACGCTGTATTCCGACGTAAAAACGTTCAGAGTTGCGTGAAAATTTATCTAACAGGACGGACTTAGTAACTTGTCACAACCGCGTTCGTAGTAGTGACAAAACGCTTTCTCTCAGAGCGAACTACATCAATTCCTTTTTTATAGTAACAAGACTGCTCGTATCAGGGCGAAGTCCTGAACGTTCCGACTGCCTTTTAAGGTTTCTGGAGCGATAAAAACTTCTCTCCAATTTTTAATTTTTTTTTAAATGTAATAACTTTTTTAATTTTTTTAAATTCAAATTCAAATTCAAATTTTTTTTAAATTTTAAATGTAATAACTTAAAATTAAAAAAATCTTGAATTTGAATTTTTTAAATGAAATCATCCCCCCACACGCCATATAAAGTACAAAAGAATAGATTTCGCTCATTGTAACATATCAATTATGGCAATAATGCTTCTTTCAACCATTTTGGAACGTTTTCAAAGACGGATTAAATCTCCGCTTACGCGTTAATAGCGCGAAAAATATTACCCCTTAATTGCTAGAAATTGGCGAAAATGGCAATCTTTAAACCCCTATAACTTTACTAAAAACGATCACAGCTAAAAATATCTTTTCAAATTTAAGCTCAGAACAACAATAGCTTTCGAACGATATAAAAAAAATTCCGTCAAAAATGGTTAGTTAAAAATTCTAAGTTTGTCTGAAGAAAAAAAAAACCCATACCGAGCACAAATATTCCGTTGTTTTCGTATCGAAAGTCGGAACAATAACAACAACAGTAAAAGAAATAAGCAACACTTACAACAAAAAACATGGTCCGCAGAGCATAAAAGTATCGTTAAACGGACGAAACAACTGACAAAGCAACCAAAGAAAACACTTAGCTTTGTAGAACACAAAATTTTTTTCATTTTTATCGCCAAATACCGAAAAACAATTGTTTTGATACGAACAAACGATTGCGTATTCAAAAATGTCAGTTAGCAGAAAAACTTTAAAGGTGTCAATTGAGCATTAAGTGCCAGGATAGGTGAAAACATCATATGAACCAAAGCTGCCAATTTAGCAGAATATGTCTATTTTGGGAAAAATTGTCGGGGTCTGGCTCAAATAATGCAGAGAGTTTATTTTTCTCTCCCGATAGTCCGAAAACAGGTTTTGTGCAAAACGAAAATAGAGACCTGGCCAGTTACCGAGAAAACACGGCCTCATTCAGATGTGCATTAGATGGAGTCTTGTGAAAGTGGTAGTACTTTTTTTACAACCGAGGCCTCTTTCAATTTATCTGTGGTTTTTTGGTTTTGGTGTTCTTCAATTTGAGGCTTCTCTTCTTTGCTATAAAACTGTAGACAGTTTTTTTCTCAAAATTGTGCAATATAATTGTTGAGAGGTGCTAAAAATATTTATTGCCATATTGCAACTTTTCTGTGATAAGACTCTTTGATGCTGCTTTAATGATACCGAAAACCATCAAAAAAAGTATGCAGAAAAATTTTGCATACTCTAATTATCTGACCGACAATAGACCTAAAGCCAAGTACAAAGTCAGTTCCTTTGCGTTTCTTTCAACCCCGGTTTCTCCTGTGGAGGTGTTGGATTTAAAAATCTGGTTGACTTGATTCCAATTTTGGAAAATTTTTTAGTCAGATGAGACCATAAAATAAGTCTAGCCGCTAGTTTGGTAAGCCAAGACTCGAAATTCTGCTGTGAACCTAGCCAATTACGTAATTTTTATATTTGCCACAATATTTCTAGCTTATGTCTCAAGTTCAACGCTGTATTCCGACGTAAAAACGTTCAGAGTTGCCTGAAAATTTATCTAACAGGACGGACTTAGTAACTTGTCACAACCGCGTTCGTAGTAGTGACAAAACGCTTTCTCTCAGAGCGAACTACATCAATTCCTTTTTTATAGTAACAAGACTGCTCGTATCAGGGCGAAGTCCTGAACGTTCCGACTGCCTTTTCAGGTTTCTGGAGCGATAAAAACTTCTCTCCAATTTTTAATTTTTTTTTAAATGTAATAACTTTTTTAATTTTTTTAAATTCAAATTCAAATTCAAATTTTTTTTTAAATTTTAAATGTAATAACTTAAAATTAAAAAAATCTTGAATTTGAATTTTTTAAATGAAATCATCCCCCCACACGCCATATAAAGTACAAAAGAATAGATTTCGCTCATTGTAACATATCAATTATGGCAATAATGCTTCTTTCAACCATTTTGGAACGTTTTCAAAGACGGATTAAATCTCCGCTTACGCGTTAATAGCGCGAAATATGTTACCCCTTAAATTGTTAGAAATTGGCCAAAATGGCAATCTTTAAACCCCTATAACTTTACTAAAAACGATCACAGCTAAAAATATCTTTTCAAATTTAAGCTCAGAACAACAATAACTTTCGATTGATATAAAAAAAAATTCCGTCAAAGATGGCTAGTTAAAAATTCTAAGTTTGTCTGAAGAAAAAAAAAACCCATACCGAGCACAAATATTCCGTTGTTTTCGTATCGAAAGTCGGAACAATAACAACAACAGGAAAAGAAATAAGCAACAATTACAACAAAAAACATGGTCCGCAGAGCATAAAAGTATCGTTAAACGGACGAAACAACTGACAAAGCAACCAAAGAAAACACTTAGCTTTGTAGAACACAAAATTTTTTTGATTTTTATCGCCAAATACCGAAAAACAATTGTTTTGATACGAGCAAACGATTGCGTATTCAAAAATGTCAGTTAGCAGAAAAACTTTAAAGGTGTCAATTGAGCATTAAGTGCCAGGATAGGTGAAAACATCATATGAACCAAAGCTGCCAATTTAGCAGAATATGTCTATTTTGGGAAAAATTGTCGGGGTCTGGCTCAAATAATGCAGAGAGTTTATTTTTCTCTCCCGATAGTCCGAAAACAGGTTTTGTGCAAAACGAAAACAGAGACCTGGCCAGTTACCGAGAAAACACGGCCTCATTCAGATGTGCATTAGATGGAGTCTTGTGAAAGTGGTAGTACTTTTTTTTACAACCGAGGCCTCTTTCAATTTATCTGTGGTTTTTTGGTTTTGGTGTTTTTCAATTTGAGGCCTCTCTTCTTTATATAAAACTGTAGTCAATTTTTTTCTCAAAATTGTGCAACATAATTGTTGAGAGGTGCTAAAAATATTTATTGCCATATTGCAACTTTTCTGTGATAAGCCTCTTTGATGCTGCTTTAATGATACCTAAAACCATCAAAAAAGTATGCAGAAAATATTTGCATACTCTAAATATCTGACCGACAATATACCTAAAGCCAAGTACAAAGTCAGTTCCTTTGCGCTTCTTTCAACCCCGGTTTCTCCTGTGGAGGTGTTGGATTTAAAAATCTGGTTGACTTGATTCCAATTTTGGATGTTTTTTAGTCAGATGAGACCATAAAATAAGTCTAGCCGCTAGTTTGGTAAGCCAAGACTCGAAAACCTGCTGTGAACCTAGCCAATTGCGTAATTTTTATATTTGCCACATTATTTCTAGCTTATGTCTCAAGTTCAACGCTGTATTCCGACATAAAAACGTTCAGAGTTGCCTGAAAATTTATCTAACAGGACGGACTTAGTGACTTGTCACAACCGCGTTCGTAGTAGTGACAAAACGCTTTCTCTCAGAGTGAACTCCATCAATTCATTTTTTATAGTAACAAGACTGCTCGTATCAGGGCGAAGTTCTGAACGTTCCGACTGCCTTTTAAGGTTTCTGGAGCAATAAAAACTTCTCTCCAAGTTTTTAATTTTTTTTTTTGAAAGTAATAACTTTTTCAATTTTTTTAAATTCAAATTCAAATTCAAATTTTTTTTAAATTTTAAATGTAATAACTTAAAATTAAAAAAAAAATCTTGAATTTGAATTTTTTGAATGAAATCATCCCCCCACACGCCATATAAAGTACAAAAGAAAGGATTTCGCTCATTGTAACATATCATTTATGGCAATAATGCTTCTTTCAACCATTTTGGAACGTTTTCAAAGACGGATTAAATCTCCGCTTACGCGTTAATAGCGCGAAAAATATTACCCCTTAATTGCTAGAAATTGGCGAAAATGGCAATCTTTAAACCCCTATAACTTTACTAAAAACGATCACAGCTAAAAATATCTTTTCAAATTTAAGCTCAGAACAACAATAGCTTTCGAACGATATAAAAAAAATTCCGTCAAAAATGGTTAGTTAAAAAGTCGAAATTTGTCTGAAGAAAAAAAAAATCCACCCCGAGCACAAATATTCGGTTACTTTCGTTTCTAAAGTCGGAACGATAATATTTTATTGTCTAATTTATACTTCCAACGAGCCTCTACTCCGAATTTATTCTTCCAGAGATCAATGTGGTAAACGGGTAATTTTTAGGAGCATAGATCCAATTTAATCGCACGCAAAAGCTGATGAATTATTACTACGCGACATTCTGAAACTCTGCCAAGAACCTCAAATTGAAAAAACAAAATTTTGACTAGCTCAGCCTGAACATAAATCAGAAATGAACTGTCGCCTGGACGGCAAGAAGTCTCCTTGTTTTGAATTAGAGTTAAATTGAAATGGCAATTGATGATTTTTTTCCTTCTTTCACCGAGTAGCATTCATTTTTAAACTAAGTGAAATTTGATGATCAACTTGCATTTATGGTTCCATATGTGATAGTGTGGTGAGCGGCATCACACTAAAGTTGAACATCTTTCTTTGCATATTCCCCAACAGCCATTATTCTCCAATGAACCAAAGCTGCCAATTTATCAGAATATGTCTATTCTGGGAAAAAATGTCGGGGTCTGGCTCAAATAATGCAGAGAGTTTATTTTTCTCTCCCGATAGTCCGAAAACAGGTTTTGTGCAAAACGAAAACAGAGACCTGGCGAGTTACCGAGAAAACACGGCCTCATTCAGATGTGCATTAGATGGAGTCTTGTGAAAGTGGTAGTACTTTTTTTACAACCGAGGCCTCTTTCAATTTATCTGTGGTTTTTTGGTTTTGGTGTTTTTCAATTTGAGGCCTCTCTTCTTTGCTATAAAACTGTAGTCAATTTTTTTCTCAAAATTGTGCAACATAATTGTTGAGAGGTGCTAAAAATATTTATTGCCATATTGCAACTTTTCTGTGATAAGCCTCTTTGATGCTGCTTTAATGATACCTAAAACCATCAAAAAAGTATGCAGAAAATATTTGCATACTCTAATTATCTGACCGACAATAGACCTAAAGCCAAGTACAAAGTCAGTTCCTTTGCGCTTCTTTCAACCCCGGTTTCTCCTGTGGAGGTGTTGGATTTAAAAATCTGGTTGACTTGATTCCAATTTTGGATGTTTTTTAGTCAGATGAGGCCTCTCTTCTTTGCTATAAAACTGTAGTCAATAAAACTTTAGTTTTCTAGTCAACAGTCAGAAAACAAAAATAAAAAAAGTCAAGGTTTTCAGTTGTAGCAGCCCAAAAAACGCTTAAATGTTTTGCCAGCATTTGAACTAATTGTTCAAAGTTTTTTTCACAAATTTTTTTTTAAATGCTAATCATACAGTTTCCATAAATGGAAACCGTATGACTAGCATTTTTTTTCATACCATTTTTATCCTTTTTTTTATGAAGAGATAACAATTTCGATACCAAAACAACTATAAAATATCTTTGAAATTCGATTGAACTCATTTTGCAAAAATGTATGAACTTTGTATGACTAGCTTTTTTCCATAGACTAAGTGTATGAAATTGTTTGATTAGCATTTTCGGTCTATGGAGGTCAACCCGGGTAGTTTTCGAGAAAGGACGGACTCATTCAGATGTGCATTAGATGGATTCTTACGAAATTGGTAGTACTTTTTTTACAACCGAGGCGTTTTTCAATTATCCTGTGTTTTTTTGGTTTTGGTGTTTTTCAATTTGAGGCCTCTCTTCTTTGCTATAAGACTGTAGTCAATTTTTTTCCCAAAATTCTGCAATATAATTGTTGAGAGGTGCTAAAATCATTTATTGCCATATTCCAATTTTTCTGTGATAAGCCACTTTGATGCTGCTTTAATGATACCAAAAACCATCAAAAAAGAATGCAGAAAAATTTTGCATGCTCTTGTTATCTGATAGACAATAGACTTAAAGCCAAGTACAAAGTCAGTTCCTTTGCGTTTTTTTTTCAACTCCGGTTTCTCCTCTGGAGGTGTTGGATTTAAAAATCTGGTTGCCTTGATTCCAATTTTGAATGCTATTTCAGATGAGACCATAAAATAAATCTAGCCGCTAGTTTGGTAAGCTACGTCTCAAAATCTTGCTGTGAACCTAGCCAAGTACGTAATGTTAATAGTTGCCTCGCTATTTCTGGCTTAAGTCTTAAGTACAACGCAGTAATCCGACGTAAAAACGTTCAGAGTTACCTGAAAACTTATCTATAAAGACGGACTTGTCATAATCGAGTTCGTAGTAGTGACGAAACGCTTTCTCTTGGAGCGAACTACATTAAATTCTTCATTATAAAGATATTATAATATTAGCTAATGCATACTGCCAACGAGCTTGTGCTCCGAATTTATTCTTCCATAGATCAATGTGGTTAACTGGTGTTTTTTAAGAGAATAGATCCAATTTAATCCCATGCAAAAGCTGAGGAATAATAACGCGAGCCTTTTGATTTTTGCCAAGGACCTCGAATTGAAAAAAATAATTTACCAAAGTTTGACTAACTCAGCCTTAAAACAAATCAGAAAAGAACTGTCGCCTAGACGGCAAAGAAGTCTCCTTTTTTTGAATTAGAGTTAAATTGAAATCGAAATTGATAATTTTTTTGAATCTTTCACCGAGTAGCATTCATTTAAAGTGAAATTCGATGATCAACTTGCAACTCTGGTTCCATATGTGATAGTCTGGTGAGCGCGGCATCACACTAAAGTTGAATATCTTTCTTTGCATATTCCCCAACTGCCTTTTTTAACTGAATGTTGACTGCGTTAACGTCAAATAAACACTTTCAAATGGTCAAAGAGGTCTTTGAAACAGGTAAATGCGAAGAGGAATTTTTATCAACATCACTCTAACCTCATAACTTCTCTATTATCACGGGTTGAAAAGTTAAAGTTGGAAAGTTGATCAATCAGTAAAAATCAGCATGAGAAACTGCAATGAGAAAAAATTATGTTGTTGTTGTTAATTAGCCACAAGCCGCGTGTGTAGGGCCATGTCTACGTGTCTAAGGATCATTGCTACTTCGGCCATTCATAGCCACAGCTATAATGGTGTCAATTCAGTCGGTTTGTTGGACATTTGAAGAGGCGGAGAGCTGTATGGGAAATTGGACAGTGGGAAAGTTCGGGTGGCTTTGCGATTCAATCTAACGAGGTTGGTGTTTGAAAAAGGAGAGGATAACTGGATCTAGATCTAATGTGCTCATAATTATCGGAGGAGCATTTCCGCAGTCGAAGGAAAAATCAGAGGGCGGGAGGATTTTTGGATTGAGCTTGTCTTTGATTGCATCGATTCGTGTTGATCCTTTTTGAAAGTGGTTACCAATTATCAAAAAAAAAACAATAAGACAGTTCGCTCGAAATAATAATTTTTTGTTATAGAGGTGAATAAGCTCACGGATCTCTTCCAGGAAAAAATTACAAGGTGCTACATGAGACCAACTTTTGGCAAACTAACAAATGAATGAGCTCAAATTTTATCAAAAGGAGCTGAATTAGCCTAATTTTTAGGAAAAAGAGCTGATTGAGCCCAATGTCTATCAGAAGGACCTGAATTAGCCTAATCATTAGCACATAGGGCTACATGAGACAAAGTGGTAGCAAAAGAAGCTGAATGAGCTCCATTTTTTTCATCAAAAAGCGCCGACTGGGCCTAAGTTTTCATCAAAAGAGCTGAATGAGCTAAATCTTACAGCAAGATAAATAGAATGAACCCAATTTTTAGCGAGTTGGCTTCAGTTTTTTGCCTCAACTTTCTGAGTATGGGCTGATTGAGCCGATTTTTTGAAGAGAAGGGCTTATATGAGCACAAAATTTAGGAAAAAGTGATAAAAGAGCTCAACTTTGAGCAAAAAAAACTGCTGATTGAGCACTACTTTTAGCAAATGAAGTTGCAATTCCAAACATTCAGTAAACGAAGCTGCCTGAGCCCAATTTGGCAAAAGTAGTTGATTGATTCCAGCTTTTGGCAATAAAAACTGAGTGACCCCAGTTTTTATCAAGGAGCTGAACACTCAATTTTTAGCAAAAGATCCTAAAAGAGACTATTTTTTAGCAGAAGGAGCTGAAAAAACCAAAATTTTAGCAAAAAGAACTGAACGAGCCCAGTTTCTAGCAAAAGAAGCCAAACAAGCCCCATTTTTTACCAAACAGAGCTGAATGAGCTAAAATGTTGACAAAAAGAGCTGAACAAGCCCATTGGCGAACAAAAATAACTGAAAGATCCAATATAAATAAAAGATCTGTATGAGCATGATTTTTAGCAAAACGGATGAATGAGTCTTATTTTTATCAAAAGAAGCTGGATTGGATCATTTTTTATGAGTTGAACGAGTAGTATTTTTCAACAAAAAAAAACGCTGAAAGAGCCCATAGAAGGAAAAAGATGAGCCCAATTGTTAGTAACAAGTGCTATATGAGCACATATTTTAGGAAAAGGACCTAAAAAGCC
The DNA here is from genome assembly GCF_963678635.1 of Symsagittifera roscoffensis. Taxonomy (NCBI): domain Eukaryota; kingdom Metazoa; phylum Xenacoelomorpha; order Acoela; family Convolutidae; genus Symsagittifera; species Symsagittifera roscoffensis. The sequence continues at coordinate 967,566 of NC_087069.1, forward strand.
AACCTTAAATAAAGATCTGATTGACCCAATTTGTAGCAAAAGGACTTAAATGAGACCTTTTTTGACCGAAAGGAGCTGCATGAGTCAATCTTTAGCAGAACGAGCAGAGTGAGCGGTCTTTTAGCAAAAGGAGCTGAATGAACTCAATGTATAAACAAAGGAACTGTTGGAGTTCAAGTGTTATTAAAACAGCTGAAAGAGCTCAAAATTTAGCAATGAGAGCTGTAAAGCAACTTAATGAGACCGTTTTTTAGCAACAAAAGCTGGCCGAGCCCATATTCTAGCAAAAGGGGTCAAATAAGCCTCAATTTTACCAACAGAGCTGAATAAGCTAAATTTTGGCAAAAAGAGCTGAACGAGCACAATGTCGAACAAAAATAACTGAAAGAGCCAACATAAGTAAAAGAGCTGAATGAGCAAAAATTTTATCAATTGAAAACCAATTGGAATATTTTTTTTTTAAATTAGCTAAGCGAGTAGTATTTTTAGCCAATTATAGCAGAAGGAGAAAAAGGAACCCTATTTTCAGCCAAACGAGCTGAATGAGCCCATAATTTATGAAGAAGGCCTGAAAGAACCAACCTTGAGAAAAGGTGCTAAAAGAGCCCCATTCGTAGCAGAAAGACTTGAATGAGACCTTTCTTATCAAAATTAGCTACATGAGCTCAGTTTTTAGAAGAAC